>NC_139645.1:29873979-29876479 GCF_964638095.1 Poromitra crassiceps
GTGGAAAGGGGAACCTGGGGGCCGGTTGAGTCAGAGAAAACATCAACAGACAGTGAGCAAGCAGAGATATCTGTCTTGGTGAGGGGCCTGAGATAGAGGAATCTGTAGGCTAGTTTAGTAGCTCCTAAAATGGGCCAAATGTATTTGGCCGAGATAAAAAAATGAAATGGTCAGCGCTGGGTTACATAATGATTGCTCAAATGTATTTGCCCCGAGATAAAAAAAAAAAAAAAAACGCTGCTATTTTGTCGTGAGCTGTGGTATGGGGTAAAATGGGGAAGTGGCCTTTGGAGGCCTTTTGAAATAATCACTTTTTCAAAAGAAAAAAGTGATTTAAAAACAGAAGTACCCCTTTTGCGGAAGAAGTGGAATAAAGCATTTTTTGCGCAAAATGGCTTTAAACACAAGACAAAAAAAATGGAGAAGTGCACTTTGCAGAAGTACTGAGAAATTGATTTTTACCCAAAAAGAAACCACTTCCCCTTTTCAAAAAGCGGAAGTGCCCTTTTTGCGGAAGTTCTAAAAATGGCTTTTTATTTTCTTTTTCTAGGGTGCTAGCCCTACACTACTACTGACAGACATGCAGTCATCTCTCCACATACAGACAGACATGCACATGAGTATCGCTGCTGTATCTCACTGGCTCATTTTTGGCAGTTTGTAAGTAAAAATAATAATACAATTACCGTACAGTAACTAAAAAAAAAATCACATTGTTCTCAGTGGGGACAAGGCCCAAAATCATCACTGTAAGCAAATTATTTAAACAGCATGTGTATAGAAATGATTCAGGAGCTTTTTGATCACTATAAGCGGTTGATCACTATAACAGTGATCACTATAAGCAGATTTCACTGTACTAGTATTGGTGAAATAAGTTCTAGCAGGCATAGAGAGCCGCAGGGATGACGCATTTTTGTAGGCTGAATGCGGAAGTCCCGAACTTCCTGGTTCAACACTGTTTCTGTCTATGGGATTTTTGAATGGGTTTTTGGCGCGATGCTTCAAATAAGGTCTCTGGGCAACGCAAGTTTAATCAAACGCGAACCAAGGTTCAGCGGGATAATCTTCACACATGAGGACCACTTTCATGAGTTTTGAAGCGTAAATGCGAGCCCTAGAAGTAGGGCTGGGCGATTAATCGAATTTTAATCATGATTACGATTTGGGCTGTCCACGATTATGAAAACAAGATAATCGACATACAACGATTTTGCGGCTCTTGTCACTCTCGTTCTGTCTTGTGTTGTAAATCGAGCGCACCCTTTCCTTTGCAGCGGTGTGCTCGGCCCCTCCCCCAAAGCCCAAAACACACACACACACACCGCTTGAGTTGGGAATGACTGTCATGTGAACAGAGAGCCACTGCACTTCTCCTCCCCGCTTATTTCCGTGGTAGCACAAGAATAAGATGAGAGAAGTCACAGAAAGAGAGCCGCTGGTCGAGAGGAGAGGTAAAACAACGTATGTGGGGTGGAAACACTATGGTTTCGCCGAGTTTAAAGGTCCACACATCAAGAGCGATGCGAATATACAGCACAGAATTGCGATGCGAGTTTTGACCCACCTGTCAATCACAGCCACAGACTTGGAACAAACAGTGCAAGATATGCGCGGTCGTGGCTGCACCCCGCAACACAACCTATCACTTGAAATCCACTCACAAAGTGGTCTATGACCAAGCAATAAACGCCAAACGAACAAAAATACAAAGCCCCATCTAGTTACTGCCACCGCATACAGTCATCGATTCAGGACACTCTTTACAATGCGACCGCATATTCAACAGCTAACGAGCTCACAGATAAACATTAACAATAGCCTATTATGAACCTAAACGACGTAAGTCGCTTTGGATAAAAGCATCTGCCAAATGAGTAATTTAATGTAATGTAAACGAACGTTACTAGCGTTCTCATTTGGTTAGTTTTGAGGTTTAAGGACTACTAGTTCAGATGTTTACCAACATATTGAATGTAGATTAATAGTTGCAGTTGGTTGTGGCAGTTCACTGCAACATAGTAGGCCTATACTGTATATTTATTTTAGTTTTTATTTTATTTCTAAATCTTTGCACTTTTATTATTTATTTTCACTTATTTATTTTCAATTATATCTAAAATCCAAAGACATCCAATGTTAAATAAAAAGGCAGTGTAAATGTTCAATAAATTAATGATGTTCTCAATGTCAATGAGTAATCGTGTTAAATAATCGTGATCTCAATATCAATCAAAATAATCGTGATTATGATTTTTGCCATAATCGTGCAGCCCTACCTAGAAGTAATATGCTCGAGCTAAGCTAATCCAGAACTACACACTGTCGCATAGGCTTCCACGTCACGTCAGCACTCAACCTGGACTGTTGTTGATGTGTGCACTGATTACCCCGGGCTGAACGGGCTGAACCAGGTGAGGGAAAGAGAATTTCCGTGTTCGCCCTTTGAAGTGGTGACGTTATTGACGTATATATCCCCATCGACTCAAAAGTGTAGTCT
>NC_139645.1:29881479-29955589 GCF_964638095.1 Poromitra crassiceps
GGAGAGAGAGACTGAGGGAGAGAGAGACTGAGGGAGAGAGACTGAGGGAGAGAGAGAGGGGGAGAGACTGAGGGAGAGAGAGAGACTGAGGGAGAGAGAGGGAGAGAGAGAGAGAGGGGGAGAGAGAGGGGGGGAGAGACTGAGGGAGAGAGAGGGAGAGAGAGAGGGAGACGAGAGCAACTGAGGGAGAGAGAGACTGAGGGAGAGAGAGACTGAGGGAGAGAGAGACTGAGGGAGAGAGACTGAGGGAGAGAGAGAGGGGGAGAGAGAGAGAGACTGAGGGAGAGAGAGACTGAGGGAGAGAGAGACTGAGGGAGATAGAGACTGAGGGAGAGAGAGACTGAGGGAGAGAGAGAGGGGGAGAGAGAGAGGGGGGGAGAGAGAGACTGAGGCAGAGAGAGACTGAGGGAGAGAGAGACTGAGGGAGAGAGAGAGGGGGAGAGAGAGAGGGGGGGAGAGACTGAGGGAGAGAGACTCGCTGAAAAGAAGGCTTAAGCCGTCTTGGTGCAACCGGCGTAGCTGTTAGGTCGTAAAGTTACGACCAACTTAGCTTAAGACCAGTGTAAGACCAGTTGGTGCAACTGGCCCCTGTAGTGTATTAACAGTAGATGACTTGTGTTGGCTGATAGCCTACAGTAAGTAACCTCTTTCCCTGCACGCATGATATAGCCTATTAAGATGAACCCCACACGTGGACCATTTAGATATACTGAAATAGGCTAGAATTAAATTCTCACACATCCCTTAAAGAAACACACATTGTTTACATGTGTATGTTATAGCCTATGATGAAGGAAACCTCTAATTACAGTAAGCGTGCAGTTAGAATGTGGACATTAGATTAGGCACAACATATGTTTTAGCCTAAACAGAGTGATGATATAAATATATAGGCTACAATGTAATAAGCCCTGTTGTATTAACCTACAAAGGATTAGTAGATGTATCTATAATGACCGCTGTGTTTTGGATATGTCTGATGCACATGGACAACCTGGCATTTACACAAATGAATTGGAGGGAATGAAAGAAGCAACACTGATTGGTTGTGTGGATGTTAACGGCCTCACCAAGCTCACCACGTCTTTGAATCATTTAATTAATTAATCCTCTTAGTTAATCCTGCATGAATCACTGTTGCTGCGCGAGCGCAAGTGACATTCTGCGCATCACGGAGAATAGCAGATGACTTGGGAACGCCCATTCATTTGCTCTGCGCCCCTCTGTCTGTGTGTGTGTGTGTGTGTGTGTGTGTGTGTTTGTTTGTTTGCGTGTGTGTGTGTGTGTGTTTGTGTGTGTGTGTGTGTGTGTGTGAGAGAGAGAGAGAGAGCGAGGATGTGACAGTTATAGAACACAGTGTTATTGGTATGCGATGGTGTTGATGTGATGTATGATGCGATGGTGTGGAGATGTCCAAATTATGCATGGAGATTACAGTATCCATTGTGCAATTTAATTCAAATTAGTATATGACATTTGTTTTGGAATCTACGGATTCGCCTGTTCACGTTGGTTTCCAGACCAATACAACGATGCCTGGGCGCCGGGCCAAGTGAGCCTGACCGAGAGAGAGGGTTGGTCAACAGCTATGAGGGTCGAGGTAAACTGATATACCATTTATGTGTGCTATATGGTTAGCATGGAAGATGTATGTTTCACCCCTAGACAACAAACGATGCCAAAATTACTTCATGAAAATATATACATCCATTTGCGACCGTAACATTTGAGGCCTCGTCCGAATGGCGCATCGTCTCCAGAGTCTCCACCCTAGAAATTGAGCGTGTGAGCTACTCAGTGACATCATCACTGATTTGTGACCCATATTGTGACATCATAAATCCCAGAACATGTTGAGCCCATGGCACATTGTCTCCAGAGTAATTAAAATTGTCTAAGGCGGGCAGTGTTAGCGAATCGTGACATCATCAGCGATTTGTAACACAAACTGTGACATAATCAAATCCCACAACATGTTCCGCCCATGGCGCATCGTCTCTAGAGTCTCTTAGAATTGCTAGCATTATTAAAATGCCTCCATCATCTCCAGTCTCCTCCCTCTAATCGAGAGTTAAATTAGATTGTAGTTTGCAGGCTGCCAGGTTGGGTTGGGGTCACCATTGCCACATATTTTAACAGGGCGAGCTGGCTCTCTTAACGGTTTGGTTTGGTGCCGGTTTTTAAAAAGCCTGACCCACACAGACAACATAAACATTCTAAATTGCCCCTATACTTCCTGTTGCAGTGTTTGCTAATACAATAGCTGGCAGGAACACAGTTCTGTGAAAACTGTCTATATGTTGAGGTTTAGTCAAGTCACCTATTTAAGACTGAATGGATTGAAGAGGAAGGAAGTGGATTTCCTTGATTTCCTTTAAAAAGAGCTCAGGAGAGACAGAGGAGACGAATGGGAGATTCTACAATAAGAAAGTGAGTCAAGTGGAACGCAGTCAAATGCTGCTGTGAGCTCACAATGGATTTTGATGAATGAAGCCAATGTGCTCAATCAAAGTGTGGAACGTAGCCTATTTGCTGCTTTTGACCATGTTTTAATGTGAAGTGAATCAACTATCAACTAGCATGATGCTGATCATCATCTTAAATAATCTTAACAACAGTAAATTGCTGAAAGCCAAACTGCATAGATCACCTTTATCTTTTCACCATTCTCTCTCTCTCTCTATTGGAATCAATGGAGAAATGTCTCTCTGCTGCTTCTGACTTTTGTTCATCAAAAATGAAAAGAAAAATACAGCTTGAATTTCAGGATGTTTTTCTCTCTGTGGTGATCTGACCTGGGACTGATGTTTGAATGCAAGTTAAATAAATAAATAAATACTGAGGCGGGCATTTATTTTTCAAAACGTGTAGCGACATCCGGCCAGTAAAACTGTGTCTATATGGGACTTGGCTTTTAATTGAAGTTTTATGGTATTAACAGACTGACTGTTAATTTCTTCAATTTCATCATAACACATTTTGTCAGCCATCTTGTTTCAGAATAGGATTTGAATGAATAGATGTCACACATGAGCTTTCTATTTCAATAGAAACTGAATCAAACTAAATACACACTTACACTTCCTCAGGCCTGGTTTCAACCACCGCACTGCATCATGGTCCACACTGTGGGGGAGGGGGGTAAATAAAGTCAGACAGCATCATCTCTTTGATCATGAACAAATAACCTTCATAACCTTCCATAGGAGGGATTTTCCAGACGCCGTGACTCATATCCTCCATTCAACATCAAACAATATTCCTCAGCTTCAACTTTATGAATCAGAGTCAATGGGCCTGTTCAGATAGCTCTACTCAGCGTACTTTTGATACTCCAATTGAAGAGGTAGTGTGTTCACACTGTACAGTATATTAATTTTGTGTAGGCGAGATATTCACAAGAATGTCTGAGTACAGACCGGGGGCTTACTCAATATACTCATCTCCCGCATAATGCATTGTGACTCTTCAGGTGGAGACTGAAGTCATTGTCCAACACGGTATATATTTTACATTTTTCACACTATTTCATCATTAAATTCACTTCTGTCACTATTTGAGGTGGATAACCAGGGGTGTAAATTAATTTGACAGCGCCAGCATTATGAAAATCTGGGAGGGGGGGCACCTTCTGTGTCGCAATTTTGTTAGGGCACAAGACCACATGCCAGGACACAAAGGCCATTGTTTTATTGACATCGTGAAGAGTGATTTTTCTGAAATGTGTGTTAAAATGAGCTAATGACACATCCTTTGCATAAGGCAGGTTACATTAGCAGGCTGGTAGCAGGGCACTGCCAAGGTGGCCTTAGGGATCTCAGGGCACCTTAATAATTCCCACCTTGCTTGGCCCCGTTAGATAACTGCAACTGTAAATGTGTAACGTTAACAGTGATGAATAACTGCTGTCCATTAGGGACTGTGGACTGGACTGATCTGATGACACCGACCGAGCGGCGAGCACCATGGAGGCTAACGTTATGGAGACCCAACAGGCACAATGCTGTCATATATTACGTTTAAAGTGTCGTAACGTTAATCTGCATGTGGCTCATTAGTTGTTACTCGTATGCTCTTCTGAGACGTCTAAAATTAAGTACATATAGCTGATGAGTTTAGTCATTAACCCGGGATCATTGCAATAACATATCAGCCAAAACGCTGCTACACAATATAATGATTTACTATTTAACGTTAATGGCTGGTAAATTTGAAGGTAATCTGTCAGTGCAATGTTAGATTTTCACGCTTGACCAGAGGATATTGTTATTATTTGCTTGCTTTTGTCAGAATAAACAGAGATTGCCTCCAAAGAGATCCAATTGTGTTATTGTTGTTGTATAATGTGCTAAATCATGTGACGTTACATCTGAATCATATATCACATAAGCCGTTTTCACACGTGCGTACCGGAAAATTACCTGTAAGTCAATATCGGACATTTCCCGGAATTTCCCTTCACGCCTGAGCGCTCGCATGTGGGAATATAGCAGTGAAATTGCCTGTATGTTGGGGGGCGGGGCGGCACTGCAGAGCGGGTGGGGAGTGACGTGTGCACTTGGATGGGGAATCCTCCTTATTTTGGGGGTCGGCAAAACTCAGATGGTGAAATAAGTTTGCTTGTCACACAATAAATCACACTCGTTTGACTTAACACATTCACTGCCAGCCGTTTTTTCAATACTGTAGGTAGGTTCTGCCAAGGTTTTTTTTTGAGGATTCTGGCTCATCTTTCAAGAGCCGAGGATTCTTTTCTGCTAAGATTTTGTGAACACAAATTATCTCAAAAGAACTAATAGAATGTGTGCTTTCTCTGTCTCAAAGAGTTAGTTTGTAGAGTTAGTAGTTATGTAGGCATTAGCAGTAGAATACAGCATGGTTTCAGCGTCTGAAAATTTATGCTGAGATAAATGGCTTTTTGTGAAATTCGATAGAACAGTCACTTTAACCATTTATTTTTGGCGTAAGACGTCAGACATCTAAACAATAGTTTTGAACAGTAATTTCCTCCATAGCAGCAGGAAACCCCCCTCTCCTTCAAACTCCTCCCTCCGTGTGTGTTCTCCTCTCTCCGTGGCTGCAGCGGTACAAGCGAGGCTCTGCCTGTCTGTGTTGCCTGGCTGCTGGCGGCTGCTCTTTGGGCGAGTCTGCATGAGTCGTTTCGGTTGTGAGCTCAGCTGGAATGAAGCTGCGTGCGATTGTGGGCTTTCTGCCGGTGTTTCAAAGTGTGTTGCACGCATAATCTATTATGCAAATTTGCAATCCCCCACCGCCAGCTCCCAGCGCGATAATGCGCGAAAGCGAAAGCGTTTTCGCCAATCCATTTTACAGTATGAGAATGGTTTCCTCGCGCGTTCCCCTGCAGTTTTGGCTCGGCTTTTTCTAGTCTGGAGAGCACTGTCGCCACTTAGTGGGTCGGTGGAATGGGTTGTACACGTTCGGTGGCTCCCATATTTTTATAGGAGACGTGGGGGGCGTTGATCCACGTCCCACCGTCAATTTTTTTTTTTTTTTTTTTGACGACTTGACTCGTCAATGGCAGTCAACCGTTGGATTTTTTTGGACGAGTCAACTCGGCATTGGCAGTGAACGTGTTAAGAGGGCATGTATGTTGTATCATTCACATTCACTAACCAGTCTTTGAACTGAAATATTTGAATAAGTTGGGATCCGTGTCTGAGAGAAATAGCCTGGCTGGTTCGATGTTTATCCGTTCACCTGCTGCTTGATTTTAATTTCTAATTATTTTTCTAATTTCTATTTTGCTCCACTCAGCTCAGCCCTGCCTGGTGCAGCTATAGTCCAGCTGGACCCACTCAGCTCAGCCCTGCCTGGTGCAGCTAGTCCAGCTGGATGGTGCTTCGACTCGCCGACATGACTTACACCTCCAGGCAGGGCTTGCTTGTTTATCCACGTTTACCAGTGTGTTGGGAAATGTATACATTTTACAATTTACCCTAATTTAGACACATCTACCATTCTCAGCCTGTTTAAAATTATAAAAAACCTACAAATGCTGCAAAAAATGTGTGTGACTCTCAGTCTTCTAGCAGATGTTCCCTCTCCATACCTGAGTCTCCACTGTCCAGCAGACAGCAGTTTCTCTCCTGAGGCTCCTGGATGATTGTAGCTCAGGTCCAGCTCTCTCAGATGGGAGGGGTTGGAGCTGAGAGCTGAGGCCAGAGAAGCACAGCCTCCCTCTGTGAGCAGACAGCCTGACAGCCTGCACGCATGCACGTACACACACACACACACACACACACACACACACACACACACACTCAAGGTTAGGTTAAGTTTATTTGATATGGACATCACAGAGCATTGGAGATGTAACATACATGTATGCAGTGGTGTAGTCTACCTTTTTTCAGAGGGTATACTGTGACTCTGACCCCCCCCCCCCCCCCCCCCCCCCCCCCCCCCCCCGTTTCGGGGCGTGGTTTCGGCCGGAAGTGAGCGGATATTCGACCCATTTCTTGTTGTTGATCCTCCCCAAATTTACAGAATAGCTTCAGCCATCAGCTTCATCTTGCTTCTTTGGTCGCTATTCTGTCTCCTGGGCATCCGGGTAGTGTCTCTCTCTCTCTCTCTCTCTCTCTCTCTCTCTCTCTCTCTCTGCTCAACACTGTAACACCATTTTATTTTGAAATTCAGTTGACTTTGCCATTTCCCACGGATATTGTCGCGTTTTTCTTTCCTGGCTTGACAGAAAAAGTCTGCCTTCACGCGCCTAGTCGGCTTGAAAACTCATGTAAAAATCGGCGCAGCTCAGGCGAGGCGTGGGTACACGGAATGTTCACGTTGAGGCGCCCTGTGTACACAGCCTCATTGACTAAAAAGGACGCCTTTAAAAGCGTGGGTAAAGGCAAGGCTTGGGTGCTGTGTGTGGACGTAGGGTAACACACAGAGCGCACAGCAGGGTGAATTTTATGAATGGAAATTGAAAACGATACGTATCATAGCGCATTTCCCAGTGCGCCAACGCAAATCTGAGTAATTTCGCAGTGTGTAGATTGCATCTACCTGCGTTGCACGTAGACTACACCACTGCATGTATGCACAGTAACCAGATACACGGTGTTAAGTGTATATAGAAGGCTAATTTTCAACACCTGTCCACAGGCGACTCCTACACCAAAACACAACCCAAGAGGACATACCCGAAAAGAAACATAATCAAATATAAAACCACATGAGTAAAGCTATACATACAAATATATTGACTAGAAAGTCACTATACAGAAAGTCACTAAAATACACCCCAGAGGACATACCCAAAAAGAAACAATCAAATATAAAACCACATGAGCAAAGCTATACATACAAATATTCAAGGATGTACATACAATACAGTCCACACAATGTACACACAATACAGACATAATACACAGAGTACCACCAGAGGTCTAATGGTATTAAGTGTGAGAACACAGTTGTTTCTCTTTTAACCATGACTTAATACCCCTGTTAAAAACATTAAAATCGTGTTGTGTTTTCAGCTCAGTAGGTAGACTGCTCCATAGTTTTGCTCCTTTAACAGAGAAAGCTGATTGTCTTGCTGGTGTTAACTCATTCCCTGCCAGAGTTTCAAATAGTAGAGCGAGCGGATAAGCTCCTAAAAATACAGGAATTGTGGACTTTTTGAAAGGAACATGAAATTTGTCACATAGTCAGGGAATAGCATAAGGTTTATTTTCAGATGTGGAGGGAAGTCAGATTTGAGCTCAAATCCAAGATGGCTGCCATTCCCCCGGGTCTAATGTACAAATGTGCTTATAACACTTGTGCACTCCTTATATAACAAGCATGACATTTCTCACGTAGTGAGTCAATACCATAAGGTTTATTGTCAGATGTGGAAGGAAGTCAGATTTGACCTCAAATACAAGATGGCCATCATTCCTCCCTAGTCTAATGTTCAAGTGTGCTCATTGATAAAACTTTCACAAATCTGAAAGTATTTCTTGGTGAGAGTGTAGGGTGCCCTTGGTAATCTAGTCCAGATTTGAAAGGCCTAAGTGTAATGGTCTTTGAACTAGACCTGGTTTTATGCGGTCTAGATGGGCAAAAACAATGAAATCTTCCATTTTCCATTTTCGTTCGTTAGTTCTTGATCATGGGATAGCTCAGGGCTTGTGCCCTTTTCTATCCATAGGCAACTGGTGGATTGGATGGATTGATATGGAGCCGATGGATGTGGAGCCATGGGATATGGAGCTGTGGGAGGAGCCATAGGAGCCATCGATCGGGGGAGGAGCCGACTGGTATCATGGCAGCATTTTTATTTTTTATTTTTTATAAGAAATAAAAGAGAATCAAATAAGAAAAATAAGAAAAAATAAATAAAAACAGAATAAAATAAAATAGACATGGAAAAAGCCAACAGAGCTCAATGATACATGCTTGTGTGACTGTGTGACTATGAGGGTGGGTGTGTGGGGGGCAACTGCTAAATAACGGATATAATTAGATTTCTTTCCATTTTCACAGATAGGATAAAAGTTTCCCAAATCTCAAAGTGTTTCTTGGTGACGGTGTCGGCCAGGTCCCCTTGGTAATCTAGCCCAGATTTGAAAGGTCTAAGTGTAATGTATTTTGAACTGGACCTGGTTTTATGTGGTCTAGATGGGGAAAAACTATGAAATCTCAGTGAAACCACCTATTATTTTGCTTTTCACAAATGGGATAAAAGTTTCACAAATCAGATGAGTGAGTGAATACCATAAGGTTTATTTTCAGATGTGGGGGAAAGTCAGATTTGACCTTAAATCCAAGATGGCCGCCATTTCCTCGGATCTAATGTACAAATTTGCTTATAACAATAATTGTGCACTTTTTCAAGTGCACAAGTGCTAGTAACATAATTACTTAAACCCATTCAACCTCTTAATAAACAATATAGGTGATTAGTTTCTTTAATGTCCATTATGGTGTAACAAAGTCCAATTCTTTGCATGGCAGCCAGCTGGCAGCTGAAAGGCCTTCGGCTGAGAGCACCAACTGAAGCTCGCTGCCACTGTAAATATTAATTTGAGTATGAACCACAAAAAGAAATGTAATGTAACTGCTGACCAGTTGCTGCTGTATTGTCTTCCAGGAGGATCTGTTGTTGAACGTGTTCAATGTGACTTTTCAGGTTGTTTTCTCCTCATTCAAACTCTAAGTCGAGTGTTCTGTCAGTAAAAACGTGTTTTAAATTAAATTTGACAGATCTTCTATTCAACTTTTATTCAGGAGGAAAATTAAACTTAGAGAAATAGTGATTTTGCATAGTTATGAAAGTCAACACTGCCTGATATGAACATTTGTATTGTAACATTTTCAGCGTCATCACTCAACATAATAGTTTATCATTTATTTATTTTGAATCTAACCCTCTAAAAACAGATCATAGCTCTCAGTGGAAACTATTTGATTAAAACCAGCTACATGTTGGATGTTCTCATTAATAAACTGCTTTGAAATCACTTATAATACAAAAAAAACCAGTCTCCAATATTTGCGTTTTCATTTCAGTTCTGCACTCAATTTAACATATTGTGACAAGTCCTTTGCTTCAGGTTTCACCAACAGAGGCAGTGTGGAGAGAAATAATGAAATATTATCTCAGCAGAGAGAGAGTAGAGCTGAAAGATGGTTTCTCAGCTGGTTTCAAAAATCACTTCAGCGGGAAAATGAGGGTTCACATATTTTCTTTGACATTCATGTGCAGAGCAGATTTTTTTTCTGACCCCCCCCCCCCCCTTCCCCGCATTTTTCTTCCCAATTGTACTTGGCCAATTCCCCCTGCTGCTCTAGTGGCTGCCCCGGTCACTGCTCCACCCTCTTCCAATCTGGGGAGAGCCAAGACTATAGCGCCATGCTTCCTCTGACACACATGCACATTTGCCAGCCACTTCTTTTCACCTGACAAGGGAGTTTCACCGGCAGGACGTAGCACGTGGAAGGATCACCAGTTTCCTTCCCCCCGAACAGGCGTCCCGACCGACCAGAGGAGGCGCGAGTGCAGCGACCAGGACACATACCCCCAATCCAGCTTCCCACCCTCAGGCACAGCCAATCGTGCCTGTATGGACGCCCGACCAAGCCGGAGGTAACACGTGGATGCACTCTAGTGGATGACTCTCGTGTTGGCAGGGAATCTACTGCTACACTACCCGGATGCCCATGTAGAACATAATTTAAATGGTCTGTTGAACAGTAACAATGATCCTGACCTGAGAGTCTCCAGTTTACAGTGTGGACTCCGAAGTCCAGCTGAGAGCAGCATCAGTCCGGTATCCTGGAAGTCATTGTTGCTCAGGTCCAGCTCTCTCAGACTAGAGGCATGGGAGCTGAGAACTGAGGCCAGAGCTTCACAGCTTCTCTCTGACAGCTGACAGACACTCAGCCTGAAGGACAAGAAGACATGTTATTCTCTTATATTGTGTCATTATTGTATTATTTGTACTGACAAGACTTTATTGATGAGGCTAACTGACCATTAATGTCATTATTGTATTATTTCTACTGACAGACTTTATTGGTGAGGCCTGGTCTAAAGCAGGTCCAGTGTGTTTGCATGGTGCTGTATACTAAGCAGACTGGAGCACTAACACTGACAGGGAAACTGGTTTGATTCCCACTGGGTCGCACATGCTAACCATGTATTCACACATGGTGCTGTAAGCTGATTGGATAAATAAATGCTCCAAATTGCACATGCTTTGTTACGCTGCACATTGAGCTATAAAAACAAAAGAAAAAAGTGGATATAAATTATGAAACACTAAGCAAATGGATGTAAATAATATAAAATACAAACATGAGAAACAAGATGAAGAAGTGAGGAGAGACAAAACATGTGACACAAAATGAGACAAAAGCAAGTCAATCAAAGTTTATTTTCCAATTAGTTTTAAAGATGAGAGTGACTCTGGAGCCTAAGTACCTCAGAAAGGCTTTCCACAGTCTGGAAGCCCTGAGGACTAAAGTGAAACCACCTTCAGTATTGAGTCTGGAGGAAAGTCAGGACCTGGAAATCTCAGCTCACAGGGAACTAAGAGCTCCACAGTGAAATTCAGGACCAAAACTAGCCTGCTTTAAATGTGTTCAGCAGCATTTTAATATGAATTTTCTATCTAACTGGGAACCAGACGACATTATGTTAAAACTGGGGAGATGAAGAGGTCACCTTCCTACTGGTTAAAATCCAGCTGCTCTATTCTGAAGCAGCTGGAGAGGAACAGAGAGAGGTGCAGTAACAATGACAAGATATCAGAGCATGGATGATCTTCTCTCAGTCACTGAGCTTCACTGCTGTGTATATGAAGCTGGATCAATAAAATACAAATCCTTATGTAAAAAACCTGCAGGGCGACCTTTGCAGATTCAGGAATCCTGTTTTGAGAGACGAGAAATGTGTTGAATCAACTGAGAAAAACTGCAAAGTGCAAACTGATTTTACCTGAGAGTTTCCAGTCTGCAGTCTGGACTTCCCAGTACAGCAGAGAACAGATTCAGACCTGAGTCATGCAGGTCATTGCAACTCAAGTCCAGCTCTCTCAGAAGGGAGGGTTTGGACTCCAGAGCTGAGGCCAGGACTTCCCAGTCAGTCTCTGATAAGCTACAGCCACTCAATCTGAAGAAAGAATAAAGCAAAAACATTACATGAAATATTGCGGAGGGCTTACTGGCTTACTAGACTGTAGTCTTTCCATCTGAAACCAGACAGCCTGTCACATCTATGTCTCAGTATTTCTCCATTTCCCCTCAACACATTCTATAACCAACCAGATAAATACATCTGCAGTTTGTGCCTTGACGTTTGTGACCTTAGGTCCAGAACTTCTTATTGGGACAATATTTTCATATGGCAATTTTCTCTGGAAATAATTGTAATAAAAAGTTGAATTTGAGTTTGGTGGGAAACTTACCCCTAACTGCACCGTAACTTAATGGGAACTTGACCTTAATTTAACCTGAACTCTCTAATTGTCTCTACTGGAGCAACAGATGAGAGTGAATCACAGAATTTGGGGTTTTATCAATTCCAGAAAGCTATGAGGGATCAACCGAGCAGCATTTTGGTAAACAAATCGTGTCACTGGGTGGCAACAGCAATGGAACCCTATGTGAGCTTTGGGAGGCTTGAGTGTCTGACTAGTCGGCTGACTCTGTTTACATTTTAAAAACTGCGACAGTTCACACAACTTTAACACGATATGCATATATTATACATCAAATTCTTGAGCTAATTCTGCTCTCACTCAGAATGTCAAAATATAAGTGATGGTGATGTATAGTTTTTGAGATATTAACGTTTGTTTGGCTCAACTCATACGAATAACTGCCGCAGGGTTCCGCATTTCTGGGTGGCAAGTGACGTCACGCTGATTCGTCTACAAGCCAAGGTTCTACCAGAGTTCACATCACACCCCTTTAAGTCTGGAAACACCTACATTGAGCAACACCTCTGGTGTCCCAAGTGCATTTTACATCAGAATATGTATTCGAATTGGAGTTATGATAGAACAATTCATTTTACCACAAAGGAAGATAAAATGTTGCACTGTCTGATGGTACCAAGCACCGATATTATTTGGTACCGGTTCCTGATTGGTCGGTACCAGGAATTAATAAGGTCCTGGACGTTCAGTGCTGCTATTGTTTTTTTGTTTTTTTTTACCATTCCCTAACAATGAGGAAGTGGCACCAGGCTTTTGATGTTGCGTGTTTACACTCCTGTCCTGTGACTACACTTGCGGCAGGTTTAAAAGATCAGTAGTATATTTGGAAGAAAACTAGTTTTATGATGGGAGGCATCGCGTTGCTGATTCACACAACAATATAAATACAATAATCTGATAAAGTGAGCGACTGCCCTGTGATGATTCTGAGACAGAGAGAAATCTCTGCCTCACGTTGCACAAACCTCACAGTGCTTTGCTGAACCTGACCTATTTTCTGACAGTCACAGAATATTATGTGGACTTTGCCAACTCTGAATACAGAACAACAACGTACAGCGACGGTGTTCACTTTACCTGTAACGCGTTAGCTTGCAGCAAATTAGTTACATCCAGAGCCATCCGTTCAGATAAAGTTGGCCACAAACTCCACATAACGTAACTGACTGCATCGTGCTGGTTTGTCCCATAATACTTTGAAAACGGGTGTGATTTATCCAGACTTGATGAAGAAAATGTTTTGTAAATGAAAATATGCCCCAGTAAAGAAATGTATTGCAGGCAACTTTGTTAGTGTCGAGTTTCCAGTCAGTGACGTGCGCAATGAATTCTACGTGCAAGTATGATTCCCCCTTAAGAGTGACACTACATAGGTGGCCTAGGTTTAATAAATCATATTCACAATCACAGAGGTGAAATAGGCCTTCTCAGGAATTTAACTTGTAATAACTAATAAAAAAATTACTGTTGAATCTTTTCACATCTCTTCATGTCATGTCTTTATTTTTTGCACAAATTATGGAGAGTAGTATCGATAAGAGTATCGATAAGTATCTGTATCGATAAGCAGTACCGAAGTATCGATAGGTATCGTTGAAAGGTATCGATAAAATCCAAACGATACCCATCCCTACTGTCTGATTTCAGATGGAAAGACAGGATAGAGACATCCTCAAAT
This sequence comes from Poromitra crassiceps, assembly GCF_964638095.1. Lineage (NCBI taxonomy): Eukaryota > Metazoa > Chordata > Actinopteri > Beryciformes > Melamphaidae > Poromitra > Poromitra crassiceps. The sequence continues at coordinate 29,895,109 of NC_139645.1, forward strand.
TACATTATTCATATAATATTCAGATCAGCACATTATATTTCTGACCTGAGAGTCTCCAATCTGCAGTGTGGACTCTCCAGTCCAGTAGAGAGCAGCTTCACACTTGAGCTAAGCAGGTAGCTGTCACTCAGGTCCAGCTCTGTCAGATGGGAGGGGTCGGACTTCAGAGATGAGGCCACAACTTCACAGTGAGCGTCTGTCAACATGCAGAACCTCAATCTGAATAAATAATAAAGAAGGAGTTGGACTTCAGAGCTGAAACCAGGACTTCAGAGCTCAGATCTCTCAGAGTTCACAGCCACAAAGTCTGTTTACAGATTTAATGTAAAATGAGAGATTATCAAAGCAGAGCTGGGACTATAGCATACCAATCAAAACGTATACAGCATACTACTACGTCTACTACGACTTGTAGTATTACTACCACCACCAATAATAATAATACAAATAATAACATTAACAACAACAATAATAATGATAATAATGACAATAATAATAATAACCGATGATGATCATAATAATAATACTTACATATTATTATTATTACTAGTGCAATACCCATGCCTGTTCCCTCCTTCCCTTTCTCCCCAATCACCCGGGGTACATCTACCCAGATGAAGATTCTGCACCCCCCCCCCCCCCCCCCCCCCATGGGTACATCTAGCCATTCCCCTGCCCCCCATTCATACATTATTCTCTTCCACTCTTCACTGCCCCTCCGATTGGTGCAGTACCCATTATGCAGTGCCCGTTCCCCTTACCCTTGACATCACTGATGTCATAATGAAAATGTAAAATATCACTGTGGCTCCAACCGTGGGCACATTTCTTGAATAGATTTCTCGCACTGCACTCGGTCAGGTCCCCCTAAGTGCACTCCCCAAGTTTGAAGTCGATCCGACAACGGTTCTAGAGATACGCAAAGGACAGACATACAGACACTGCACTCCCACTCTTCACCCCCACTCCCCCCGTTCTCCTCCCCCTTGACATCACTGATGATGTCACAATGCCCTAAAGTGGCCTGCGAAGGTCTGAAAATGTAAAATTATTGATATCGCTGTAGCTCCCCCCATGGGCACATTTCTTTCATTTTTTCTTGCACTGCACTCAGTCAGGTACCCCTAAGCACACTCCCCAGGTTTCAAGTCGATCAGACCAACGGTTCTCGAGATGCGCAAAGGACAGACAGACAGACAGATTATGATAATTTATACAGTATCATATTGTTTGAAATTTTCCAAAAGTGGTTAATGTATCAGTAAAAACCACACATAAAATAATACATAATGCAAATTCATCAAAGCCTTTCTGTAAAGTGATTAAAAGTATATGAAAAGATTTTCAGCCTGAGCTCCACAGGCAGTTAAACCTTTGATAAAAAAAAAACTGCCTGGCACCATTAGAGTCAGTCAGGCTTCACCACAGATTTGGTCAGGTTTTAAGTTTTTAGCCTAAAACACTAAATTCATAAATATCTCTGACATGAGCTGAAGGCAGAATAATACAAGGGCGATCTTTCATATACACCAATAAAGAGTTGATAGACTTAAAGAATGAAACTCACAACCTATCTGTTAGATTAATACTTGGAATGTGAAACTGAACCTGCAACAGTAATGACTTTACTCTAGATACTCTAGTTAGAGGGAAAAGTAATGTGATTACTGTGTGCCACTGCTATGTAGAACAACAGTTGTGTATGTTTGAGGAACTATATATCTTTATAGCAGGGTTGGGTAGGTTACTTTTAAATAGGAATCCCTTAAAGTTACTTGTTACTTGTTAAAAATTGTACTTAGTAAAGTAATCCGATTACCACTATTTAAAAGTAAAGTAGGGATTACTTTCAGTTACTTTTGGATTACTTTTTTTTATTTTTTATCCAGGAATGTCCCATTGGGATACAAGATCTCTTCTTCCAGGGAGTCCTGGTCAAGAGTCCTGGCTAAAACCCTTATTTAACTAGATGAAGCATGTTTTGCCATTGATAACCAGATAAGAATGTTTATACCAACATGAATACAACAAGAGTTATTTTTAAGACCACTTTAATTTACGTTATGGGTATTTTTCATGATGTGGAGTGGAAGACGCAGCTTGTTGCTTTAATCTTGAAACACGAAGTGAAATGCTGTAAGCACTTCTGCCCTGTTGACTCCACGCCTGACCCAACTTGCTGCAGCTTTGCTCCGACATCCGTGAAAAATAGAAGCCTTGCATATCTTTTTCGGAGAGCTCCGGATCGTCGGAGCTGGGACGGAGTAGACACGCATCGCAGCGGAGTAGGTGGGAGTTGACACAATGATTAGAGTGGAAACGTATCGGCTCCGAAGCCGTACCGCAGCGCAGCGCAGACGGACCGAACACGGACTCAGTGGAATGTGGCCGAAAGTAAAAACCTCTCGCCCCATGCCGACTAGAGCAGCGTTTGTCAGCACGGGTATCAGGCGGATACATTCAATGCAGATTTTCCACTGCCTGGCAGCTCGTAAGGTTCAGCTGACAGCCCACAAGCGCCTTCCACATGGATTCTACTGAAAATATCATTTTCAGTAGAATCCATGTGGAAGGCGCTTGATCTGTCTAAACACTGAGCGAACGTAAAAGTGCTGTTGCTCCGCCTCGCTCGTCCTCGTCACAGTCAGTCACTGGCACCAGGCGACACCGTTTCTTGTTGTTATTTTGTAAAATGAATGAAGAGGCAAGGGCGAATGTAATCCCGCCTGTAACGTCGTTACTATACCCCCGTTACTGTAATCTAGATTACACATCTTAAAATGTACTGTGACAGATTACAGTTACCGTTTTTTTGTAATCAGATTACGTAACGGCGTTACATGTAATCCGTTACTCCCCAACCCTGCTTTATAGTAATTCTGATTGTGTCAGCTATATTAAGGTCACTCTACACTGTTCTATACTGTTGGTATTCACATCAGGACTAACCGAGCCTTCCTGCAGTTCCTCACAGCTGGGATCAGCCTCTGTCGTCCGAGCATTGATGTGTTGTAGGTCTCCAGGTCCAACACATCCAGAACCTCCTCTGACATCTGCAGTATGTAGGCCAGAGCTGAGCATTGGATCTCAGAGAGTTGATCTGATCTGTTCTCTGACTTCAGGAACTGTTGGATCTCCTGATTTACTGATCGGTCGTTCATCTCCATCAAACAGTGGAAGATGTTGATGATTCTGTCTGGAGAGGTAGTGTAGTCCTCATTGTTGTCCTCTGTGTTCATCTTCTTCAGGTTGCTGATGGCTCTCTGGATGCTTTCTGGTGTGCTCTCTGTCTGACCCAGCAGGCCTCGCAAGAGTTTCTGGCTAGACTCCAGTGAGAGACCATGAAGGAAGCGGACAAAGAGGTCCAGGTGGCCATTTTCACTCTTAAGGGATTTGAGCATGGCTCTCCTCAGGAAGACATCCAGGGATTGTTCACTGTCTTTAGATCTACCTTCTTCTTCTTTTTCTTCTTCTTCTTCTTCGTCTTTGTCTTCTTCTTCACCACCCAGGAATGTCTCCAGAACCTCCTTATCCCTGTTTGTGTGACAGTGGAGCATGTAGACAGCAGCCAGAAACTCCTGAATGCTCAGATGGACAAAGCAGAAGACCTTGTCCTGCTGGCACAGCACATGCTCCTCTTTAAAGATCTGTGTGAAGACTCCTGAGTATACTGAGGCTGCTGTGATATCAATGCCACACTTCTTCAAGTCAGCTTCATAGAAGATCAGGTTGCCTGTCTCACTCTCCAGCTGCTCAAAAGCTAGTTTTCCCAGAGAGAGAATCATCTCCCTGGTCTCTGTCTCAGTTCTCTCACCAAACTTGATGTTTTGCTGTTTGGACTGAACCAGCAGGAAGTGGATGTACATCTCAGTCAGGGTCTTGGGCAGGTCCTCGCTCTCACTGGCTTTGAACAGATGTTCCAGAACTGTAGCAGTGATCCAGCAGAAGACTGGGATGTGGCACATGATGTAGAGGGTTTGTGAAGTCTTGATGTTGTTGATTATTCTTTCTGACTGCTGCTCATCTGTGAATCTCTTCCTGAAGTACTCATCCTTGTGTTCGTCAGTGAAGCCTCTCACCTCTGTCACCCTGTCAACACACTCAGGAGGGATCTGATTGGCTGCTGCAGGTCGTGTGGTTACCCAGAGGTGAGCAAAGGGAAGCAGATTACGCTTGATGAGGTTTGTCAGCAGCACGTCCACTGAGGTCAACTCTGTAACATCAGTCACAGTCTTGTTGTTGTTGAAGTCCAGAGGAAGTCGACACTCATCCAGACCGTCAAAGATTAACACAACCTGGAACTTGTCAAATCTGCAGATTCCTGCTTCTTTGGGCTCAGGAAAGAAGCGATGAATAAGTTCCAACAAGCTGTGGTCCTCTTTCAGCAGATTCAGCTCTCGGAAAGTGAACAGGAATATGAATTGTATATCCTGGTTGGCTTCGTCTTCAGCCCAGTCCAGAGTGAACTTCTGTGTTAAGACTGTTTTCCCAATGCCAGCCACTCCCATTGTCATCACTGTTCTTGGTTTATCTCTTCCAGGTAAGGGTTTAAAGATGTCTTCACATGTGATTGGTGTTTCTGATCTCTGCTTTCTGGATGCTGCTTCAATCAATCTGACCTCATGTTCATAATTGACATCACTCCCTCCCTCTGTGATGTAAAGTTGTGTGTACATCTGATTCAGAAGTGGTTTATATCCTGCTTGAGTAAACCATTCACACACACACTGACACCTCAGCTTCAGTTTAGATTTGTGTTGACGTTGACATGCAGCAAGAGTTTCTGAAAGACCAAACAACAGATTAAATCAATGAGAGTGAGTAAAGAGTAAGGGCTAATGTACACCGCCTCCAGAACAGATGCGGTACGGCTCCGGTACGGCTGCGAACAGACCCACACTCATGTAATCTGTCAGACGTATGCGGGATCCGACAAAAATAGAACAGGTGTGTAATTGTTGTTGTATCGCCCATCAATTAACATGGGTGAGAGTCAATCCGGATCCGCAACGCAGCCGTAATGCATGTGGTGCGGATGGACAAGCAGGTCCATCCACCGGTGTGAGGTAACTGTGTAGAATCGATTATTACTCAACCAGGAGTTTTAGAGCTGACCAGGCCAAGGCACACCTGTGCAATAATCATGCTGTTTAATCAGCATCTTTGATATGCCACACCTGCCAGGTGGATGGATTATCTTGGTAAAGGAGAAGTGTTCACTAACACTGATTTAAACACATTTGTGAACAAAATGAGAGGAATAAGCCTTTTGTGGAACAAGCCTTTTGTGTGCATATAAAAAGAACCCCTAAATATCCTTTATTTTACAGGTTTACCATTAAACTTAAATATTCTCAACATGGCCCCTTTTAGAACTTTATTACAACTTGTGAAAAATGGGAACATATATTTTTGTCAAGTATAGTTTGAGCTGAACAGGAAGGGATACAGTAAGTAGAGCTGTACAGGAAATTATTTGCACGTTTATTATTCTTGCATCAATAGGAATAATTGTATGAGTGATTTAGGTACCGACCTTCTTTCAGCTCCACTGTTACTGCAGGAAAAGAAGTATAGGAAAGAATATGTTAAACAATCACTGATATGACTAGTCCACTACCATTCAATTTAGTCACCAGGTTAGATGCAAGAGTTGCCGACACACATTCATGTTAAGCACTCACAGAGAAGTTGCACAAAAAACCTAAATTTAATAAACAAACTCCGGTTTACTTTTCAATACAAATTAAATAATATGAAACGCAGGATCTAAGACAAACTAAGATTTTCTATTTCATGTGATGCGCTCGGAAAACTGTAGCTCTCCGTCATCTATCGTCCAGGTAAGTAATCAAAGGTAAGTAAGTAAACTTATAACATATTTTATAAATCTGAATAAAAATATAATTCAAAATATAGCTGCAAGCGGCAATAGCAAGGGTTCAAGCCTTGCGCAAATTGAACCCTTAATTGTCCTGGAGGCAAATTTGTAGAGCACGTTCAGGTGAACATGTGGGGAAAAGTTGCTTAAAGATTGGAGAAACAGCCTGGGAGTTACAAACGGGTGTGAAGTTACGGCATATTTTGTGTTAGGGCACGCCCAATTTTTTCATCTGTGGCGCCCGCTTTTGGTCAAATTGCGAAATAGCATGTCAGAAATGCCATTCCAGATGAGGCTGAGAAGTTTGCAACCGATTATGCGAATGGACTTGATTTACCGCTATTACATGCTTACACAATAGACCCCGCCCACTTTCACTAATGATGACAAACTTCAGATGTTGACTAGGAAATCCTCCTTGATATATCTGCCAAGTTTCGCGATCATTGGACAAACAGGTGCGGAGTTACGGCCTTTTTTGTGTTAGGCCACGCCCATTTCTACCATTTATGGTGCCCCCTTTTGGTGCACAAAATTTGACACACATGGTCTGTGATGATCTCCGAACACGCTCATTAATCGGTCATGAAGTTATGACAATTTAGCTGAGAGGCCACGCCCTCTCACAACTTTGTGTTAATATTTCCAAAACGAAAGTAGATTTCAAAAATCCAAAAATCAGGATAGTCAAGCTTGCTCCATAGATGCTTCCTGGCGATTTTGGTGGAAATTGGTCTAGGAGGAGATGTCGAAAATGTGTTTTCCAAACTTTTCAAAATATCTCAAAACCTTTCCAGGCGGACCTTCAGGCAAATTTGTAGATCAGGTTCACCTGAACATGTGGAAAAAAGTTGCTTGAAAATCGGACAAAAGGCGTGGAAGTTATGGCCTTTAACGTAAAACCTTCAATTATAGCGCCGCCTTCAGGCCGATTCGAAAGATATTTCTTGAGCAGAAACTAGCACCCAATATCTGTCATTGTGCCAAATTTCTGGTCTCTACCATTTAGCAACTCACGGGAATTTGCATCGAGGCCGATGAACAACAAGGACAAGGACAAGGAGAAGAATAAACCAGCACAAAAACAATACGGCTTCAGCCCCTTCAGGGCTGTGTCTATATTTCTCTATCATATAATTGTTCGATGTGTTATTATTACTACTGTAATTTGTTAATGTTGTGTCAGCTAGCCCTCCTCTCCCTGTTCTCTCCATATAGTCTCCCATACTCCTCTATACTCCCATACTCTTCCATACGCTCTCTCCTCTCCCACATTTCCCATTCTCTCCCCACCTCCTCCCTCCCCCTGCTCTCTTCTCCCCCACACCCCCCCCCCCTTTCCCCTCTCAGCATGTGAAATGGCAATAATACACAGGTGATTCACAGGTGGGCAGGAGCATGTTATTTGATTTCTATGCATGACATTCTCACATCTCTCTCTCTCCCTCTCTCTCCCTCCCTCTCCCCATCTAGGCTATCTTTTCTCTCCCTCTTTCTCCCTCTCAGTGAAGGAGGAAGCTGCTGACATGACACTGTGGTTTTATGGGCATGACCACACCTCCACAATGCTTTTGGGCATAAACACGCCTATACAGATATGTGCGCCGAGATGACGTGAAGCGCAGCGGGCCGAAACGCCCACAATTAGGGCTTTGCGCGGCGCTATTCCAGCGCAAAACGGGCGCTAACGCAACAATAGCGCCGTCGGGAAGATAGAGCCCTTAGATCTTTTATTACAACTCGTGCAAAATGGCAGCATAATTCTTGTTCAGTATATAGAGCCCTGCTGGAATGAGTCCGGAAGTAGCATGTTGGTGCTTACGGAGAAAAGTGTATAGGGTTTTAGAATGGGGATTTTCACTTAAATGCATAAAATAAGGTCTGTGGCTAACAAAAGAGGAGTGTTCATCTTCCATATATATGATATTGTGTGCAACATGCGACCATGCACGCAACATAGGAGAACGCCAGGATTGGGGGGGAGTTTGTGTTTTCCCCCGTTTTGGGTGTGGTTTCTGAATGATGACGTGCTCTGCAGTGTCTCTATAAAAGTGACTCACATTCATGAAGATTATCCTGCTGAACACAAATTGCCACTCCCATAAACTTAACCACAGACGTCCCAAGGAGGAGAGACAGACTGACTGCCTGACCATGCAGGTGTCAGAGCTCTCTCTAATGGTCTTGAGCCAAGGGGCTGTCTCACTGTAATAAGCAGGATAGTGTAGAGCAGCGAGTTGGTCATGATCACAAAATAAACCCCTGATCAACCTGAATGATCTCCCTTTCAGGAAGTGCAGGGGTCTTGAATCACCCTGAAAGAGTATGTATCAGTAGCTACTGTACTGGCTCACTGTTAGTACAAAACATTACTCTGGAATCATTACGCTGTACGTTACAGGCTGTAATGTAAAGCTTTAGTGAAAACACCTGGTAATCTTTTATTCAAGGCTATGGGAGAGGAGTGCAGCGCCTCCTGTGTTGGCAGGGTGGAAATGGAACTCAAGAGAGGCAGTTCAACAACATTAAACATGGAGGGTGGGGGGCTGGTCTAGGCCTGGTTATGGAGTAAGGCAACTAACCCTAAATAAAATATAGACACAAAATGTGAATACTATCAATTAGAGATCATTTTGATTACATCAGTATTAATAATATCAATTAGACAGTAATTCATTGTAAATAAATATAGTATTTCTTGGCTTCCTACCTGTTCTGCGTATGCGTTTGACAATGGGAATTATGACGAGCAGCAACATTGTCAGTACCAAGAAGAAGGTGACTATTCTCCCTGTTCTCCGTTTCCCTTCACCATCAGACTCTAGAGAAAAAACAACAGCAACAAGTGTTAAGTCAAGTCAAGTTGCTTTATATAGCAGCAAATCATAACAACAGTTTACAAATTAAAAATGAATTAAAATTACATCTTTACAATCTTTACTAAGTTTCGACGCAGCAATTTAAACTATTCCCCAACATGCATTTGGCAGCAGCAGGAAGGAAAACAACTCCTCAAGCAGACCTGGCTCTAGGTGGCATCTGCCTTGACTGGTGGGTTGAGATTAAGATAAATAGAGAGAGAGAGAGAGAGAGAGAGAGAGAGAGGGAAGGAGAGACACAAGAGAGAGGGAGGGGAGAGACAAGAGAGAGAGAGAGGGAGGGGAGAGACAAGAGAGAGACGTAGTGGCAGAACTGCATTGTTGTTAAAGTGTTGTAACTCACTCGGGATGAGGGGGTTGCTGATGGGTTGGCTGACCTCCTCACTGACTGGGTTCTCCACCTTACAGCTGAATGATGCATACTTCAAATCCTTCACCTATAAAACCAGTGAAATATAAGATCACAAACCACATTTCACTTTCATTTTTAACAGAGCATTCAGATTCAGTGTCTTGCTCAATGGCACTTCAGCAGCTTAAACCAGCTACTCTGGTTAAAGCACAGTCTTCTTAAGCCAACGCCCACATTGGAAGCATCCAAAAACACCACACCTCCTAAAGCACATGATGTAATCTGCTGTGTTGAGAGGAGCTGCTTAGACACAGTTCACAGAAGCTGCTAGCTAAACACTTCACATGCTCACTCTCTTTCAGTCTTTCACAGGTTTCTCATTGTAGCCCTGAAAATCTTTATGATATAAAACTGACCAAATCTAAAAAAAATAGTGGATTTAGCGTGTGTGTTTTTTTAGTCTGAGTGAAATGTTCTCTCTTTATGGTCTCTCCTGATTCTAAATATAGCTGAATCGCTTGGTTTGACCAAGTAAAACTATTCTTATAAGCATTTTACAAAATGTCTATGGAAAAATAAATGGTGGATGAAACCCCTTGGTTTGTATGTCTAACCCGGCAGAAGGCATGACTTTGGCACTCTATATTTGGGCTTGGTGGAGGAAGGGAGGGGGAGGGGGTTAAAACAGCTGAAAACTAGCGGCTGGTGCCTAGTTCCTCATTGCGTGGCTCGCGAGACGCTGGCGGCTCTCGAAGCTTTAGTTGGCGGCTCTAAGAAGTTGCACTTTTTTTTTTTCAAGATTTTTTCCCCCCTGCTCTCCCCAAAATTTCAATAAACCTGTATGGCATATTATTACAATACAACAATACTGGTGTTGACAGTAATAGAAGGTGCCAAATCATTCAAAACAATAAGCATTTTGCTTTTAGGAGTATTGTGCCAGCGTGCAGAGCTGTTCCAAAACGTGTCAACGTGTGTCGTTGCCTGGGAAACGCACATCCCATAATACAACCGTTCGCATCGCATCCCATAATAGTATGATGATACTTGGGATGCCATTGTGAACATACAGTAGATGTGAACAGGTTAGCTAAAACTTTAGCGTCGCCAGCGACGGCCCGGCTCTCATCGAAGAAATAGTGAGGATCACTGGGCTGGTGCAATGAATATGTGATGCAAGTTGAACAAATCATTATGGTGTATTCCTGTAAAGGAATGCATTTGTTCATCTCCTGATATTACCAGTGGACATTAACTCAGTGGTTCTCAAAATGGGGTCTGGGGAACCCCAGGGGTCCATGAGAGGGTCGCCAGCAAAAAGGGGGATAACGTAAGGTTACTTGACGTAACCCCGGTTCTATGAATCTCGAGTGAGGTGTCTCACCTATGGGAACGCCCTCGCGTGACCGACTTATGGAAGCTCCAATTGCACCACGTCTGCCAACCGGCAGACCAATCACCTTACAGGTGATATGGGACGGGCCGGCCCTCTATATTAGGCCGCGGAAGTCGCCCGGAACTTGATTCCATAAGGCTCTCTTCCACGTACCACAACTTTCGCAAGGGCAGATTTGTGAGACACCTCACTCGAGATTCATAGAACCGGGGTTACGTCAAGTAACCTTACGTTCTATTTCATCTCTCATTCGGTGTCTCACCTATGGGAGATATGGCCCACTCCCGGATTGCATGCTCCGAAGCCCACCTGACCATAACCTGTGACAGGTTGAATCCCCGATCCCAACCTGTGGACTTCAGCACACAATTAGCCAGACCCCACACTCAGGACTGAATGAGCCACCGAAGGCTCAGTGACATCCAGGCGGTAGAACCGCATGAAAGTATGTGGGGATGCCCAGCTGGCGGCAGCACATATGTCCCTCACAGCGACACCTTGAAAAAGGGCCCATGAGGTGGCCATGCCTCTGGTGGAATGGGCCCGCAGGCCCTCAGGAGGTCTCAGTCCACGGCTCTCGTAAGCCAGGACGATGGCCTCCACCACCCAGTGTGATAGACGCTGGCACGTCAGGGGCCCCCCCTTACGTGGGGGCCCCCAGGACACGAAAAGCTGGTTGCTTTTCCTGTATTCCCTAGACCTGTCCACATAGAAGCGCAACGCTCTGACTGGACAAAGCAGGTTAAGCCGAGCCTCCTCCTCCCCTGTGAAAGTTGGAGGATGGAAAGCCTGTAGCTCCAGCGTGGCACAGCTATACGCTGAGTCTCTAACTTTAGGCACGAAGGCCGGGTTAGGGCGCAGCACTACCTTCCCCCAGTCCGGGGTGAAGCGTAAGCAAGACTCATGCACGGATAGCGCGTGCAACTCACTTATCCGCTTCGTTGAAGTTAACGCCAGCAGAAGGATAGTCTTAAGAGAGAGGAGCCTTAACCCCACACTCTCCAAAGGTTCAAAGGGCCGGCTAGAGAGTGCCTCTAATATGGTAGGCAAATCCCAAGAAGGAACCAAACGCTTACGAACTGGTTGTAAGTAGCGTGCTCCCTTCATAAACTTCTTGACAAGTTTATGCTGTCCAATCGGCATTTCTCCTATACCTAAGTGACAGGCAGAGATAGCGGCCAGATAGACTTTTAGGGTGGAGAAGGCTCTGCCTCCATCCTTTAAGTCCTGCAAGAAGCACAGCAGCTCCCGGACAGAACACTGGAACGGAGTAACCGATTTATCCTCACACCATTTCTCAAATACGCGCCACTTGTTGCCATACAAGGACCGCGTAGAAGGCGCTCTAGCGCTCTGGATAGTTTCGATCACCGCTTGAGGGAGACCCAACTGTTCCAAATTCATCCTTTCACGGGCCAAGCCCATAGAGCCAGCCGCTCGATGTGGGGATGAAACACCTGCCCGTCTGCTTGGGACACTAAGTCCCTGCGTAACGGCAGAGGCCATGGCTGCCCTCGGAGGAGACGTATCAACTCCGGTATCCAGGGTCTGCTCGGCCAATATGGGGCTATCAGTATCAGTGATAGCCGCTGCTCTCTCACCCGGAACAACACCGGGGAGATGAGGCTGATCGGGGGAAAAGCATACAGCAACACGTCTGGCCACTGCTGGGCCAGCGCGTCTATCCCCAGTGACGCACCCCCGCCTCTCATGGAAAAGAACAGCGGACATTGTGCGTTTTCTTTCGATGCGAAGAGATCTACGGATGCCTGACCGAATCTCTCCCATACCTGGGGGTTGAGTCTCCACTCTCCGTAGAGGAGATTTCCCCTGGAGAGCAGATCCGCCCCGCTGTTCTGGACACCCGGGAGGTGAATCGCTCGCAGTGATAACAGGTGCTCGCTGCTCCACATGATCAGGCTCTGGGCCAGCGTGTGCAACTTCAGGGAGCGAGTGCCCCCTTGCCTGTTTATGTATGCCACCGTTGTCGTGTTGTCTGACCTGACTAACACATGACACTTCCCCAAGAAGGGGAGGAACCGTTTCAGGGCTAGGAAGACCGCTGACAGTTCCAATAAATTTATGTGAGCTAGACGGAGTTCGGGGGGCCATGTCCCATTGACGGCCCTGCCCTCGAACACTCCCCCCCACCCTGTGAGTGAGGCGTCTGTCGTCACAGTCTTTCTCAACACAATCGTCCCCATGGGGACACCGGTGGTAAACACCTCCGGGTCCTGCCATGGACGAAGGGCCGTGAGGCACTCCGGGGAAACCTCCACTAGTCGCCTCAGGTGATGACGCACGTTTAGGCGTAGTGAGGACACCCACCTCTGGAGAGCTCTCATTTTCAGTAAACCCTGAGGCACTACTGAAATGACTGATGCCATGAGCCCCGTCATGCGGAGGCAGACCCGTAATGAAACCGGGCTCCTCCGGTGAAACAGAGCCAGGTGCTGGCGAAAAGTTTCCACTCGTGCTTGTGACAGGAAAGCTCGAAACAAAACAGTGTTTAGCTCGAGTCCTAAATACACAATATTTTGAGTGGGAGACAACACGCTCTTTGCGTGATTGACACTGAACCCCAAGCTGTTTAGCCTGTTCATAAGTGTCTGAGTGTCTCTCTCCGATTCCTCTTTGCTTGGTGCACATAGCAGGAAATCGTCTAGATAGGCCAGCACCCTGATGCCCTTGGCTCGCATCGGGTTCAAGGCTGCCTCCACACATTTGCTGAACACTCTGGGAGCTAGTGATAGCCCAAACGGTAGAGTCTGAAATTCGTAGGCTATGCCTCTGAAGGCGAACCTCAGAAATTTCCTGTGACCCGGGCAGATGCTTATGTGGAAATAAGCATCCTGCAAATCGACTGACGTGAACCAGTCGCCCCGTTGAATCGAGCGGAACAGCACGTTGTGCGTGAGCATCCTGAATTTGTACTTTCGGAGGTGCAAGTTGAGGATACGCAAATCCAGGATAGGACGTAGCGAGCCTCCTTTCTTTGGGATGAGAAAATAACGGGAGTAAAACCCTGTATTTCTCTCCCCCTCCGGTACAATTCGCACTGCGCCCTTGTCTAGGAGAGATGAAATTTCGTCCTCTAGAGCCTGGGCCGCCTCCCCTGTCACCTCCGAGGCTTGAACTCCATTGAAGGAGGGCGGTTTAATCGCAAACTGGAGCCTGTAACCCTTTGTGACAGTGGTCAGAACCCAGGGATGAACCGCGCATGCGCGCCACGCCTCTGCCATGACAGCAAGAGGACCTGGCGGGCTGAAGCCCAGAGACGGAACGACTGTGCCATCTGGCGGCCACAGGTCGCTCCCCACTTTTTCTTTTTGACAGTTTTTGTTCCACTGCGCCCTCAGCCTTATTGGGGGGCCTGGATGCGTCAGTGGTTTCAGTTTTATTTCTGTGAAACTGTGAAAAGTGCTTTGTGACACTGTACCCAACTGAATGGGAAGCACGGGGGGAACATGTGCTTTTGCGTAACTGCAGGAACGGCAGCTTGACCTCGTCGGGCCCTCGAACAGTTCGCCTTGGGACGACTGTAGGCTTGAAACGTCCCTTCTGCGCCTCTTGGAAGGCGGGGAAAGCCAGTCTGTCCCGGGGAGGCTCAGAGCAGGTAACTCCTCTAGTGCTGACCTCTGAGAATCTACCTCCCCTTCCACCACCACCGTTAGGCCGGCCTCTTCTTGCTCACGTCCCGCGGACGGGCAGGACGGCTCAGACCAGAGCTGTTGGTGGCAGCGGCCACGGCAGCGAAGGACTTCTTAGGCCACTTCTTTTGCTGGCCCCCACGCTGTTGAGGCTGTGGGGTGCTCGCCGTCTGGGGTTTAGGTCCCTTTGGATAGCCGCCGCGTCCCTTCTCGGCCACTGCCGCAAATCCCTCGCGGGCAGGGGGTCGCGGGAAGGGGACCGCTTTGCGGGGGAGACACAGGTTCAGTGCCTCTCCCTGCTGCTTCCTCATGTCACTCGTTTGTTGCATCGCCGTGACAGCTTCGCCAAACAAACCCCTAGCCTTGGTCGGGTCGTAGGGTGAGTTCATTATGGCCTGTTTGTCCATGTCTGGCAGGCTAGTGAGATTAAGCCAGAGGGCTCTCTCTCCTGCCACCGCCAGGCCCATGACACGGCCGCAGCCCTGCACCGCTCCCCTGGATGCACGGAGGATGAGGTCGGTGACGACACACATCTCCTTCCAGATAGCGATGTCAGGAGTACCCTTATCCAGCATGAGCCCCATGTCTTGGAAGAGCTCAGCTTGGTAGGCTGCTAGCAGGGTGACAACATTGACATTACTCACTGATTGTCCTGCTGATCTGTACACTTTCTGGTACATGGACGCTGTGAAGCGGTCCGCTTTGCCTGGGAGGGCTGGGCTAGCCTTGGCCAAGGTAGCCCGAGAGGGGTTGAGGTGGTGAGCCACAGCCCTCTCTACTGGTGGGGGTTCTGACAGCCCCAAAGCCTCCGCATTCGCCATCTCCAGGTTTGAGTAACCTTTGACAGGCACTCTGTGACGCAGGGGTTGATCCCAAAAACGTCCAACTTCTTTAACGCACGCGGGGACAGCAGGGAGAAGTTGTTTTGTGGCAGCGGGGCGAGAGGGTAGGACTTTACCATCGTAAAGATCTTTCTCCTGGCTCTCGCTCGCCTGCGTGCTAGGCCAGGCGATCTCCAGTCTAGTGGCTGCTCTCTTGCATACTTCATGTATGTCAACATCGTGCAGAGAGGCAGCCTGCTGAATGTCCCCGCTAGCTGCACTGCCCGCCCGTGAGAGCGGGTCAGGTGCACCAAGGGGGGGGAAGCTATCATCGTCAGACTCATTGCTGAGCTGATCAATGAGCCCCTCTTCCTCCTCCTGTTCGCCTTCGGACTCGAGGAGGTAGTCATACTGAGATGTCTCCATCTCCCAATCTACAGGCCTTATGGTCCCCTCCCCAAACGGCTGTACTGCAGAGTCAGAAAGACGTGGAGCGGGTTTTGAGGCCGCTGCAATCATTAGACACCGCTGCAAGTTTCTGGGGGGCATGGTAATGCAGTCACTGCAGCTACTGGGGTCCATGACAGACTCCTGTGCGTGCTTAATGCCCATGCAAGCGACGCAAACGGGATGTGTATCCCTCTTGCCCAGCGTGTTGCCACACGCGGTAGGGCAGGCACGGGGCCCCGTGTCTATGCCCACCTCCGTACGCTATTTCTTGGCTCCGCTGCCCGAGGCGTCGGGGAGCGAGCTGGTTGACATGGTCGCTCTTTTTATTTAGCTACGCCCGCAGCAGCAGTTAGCTCTTGAGTCTTGACACGTCTGAGGCGGCAAGTCACGCTAATATAGACGGGTCCCCTGGCTGGTGAGGCACAGTGGATAACCCGACTAGCAGGCAAGCTAAATTAATTTCCCCCTGTTAGCAGCGGCTAGACAGAGGAAAGTTTAGTAAACAACGTTTGGACGAACTGGCACGCTTGCGCTAATGACAGCCGACCAACGTTAATTCAAACTACTAGGTTATCTTTTGCAGATAACCGCTCGCTCAATATTCACCCTGGTAGCAGCGGCTAGGCAGAGGAACAACAGCTTTAAACGGTCTAACACGCTTTCGCTAATGTCAGCCGACTAACGTTAAACCCGAGACCGTAGTACAGCACGCTTGCGCTAATACTGTCTATCTGACTCGTTAAGCTGTTTGTAAAAGTCCGCTTTAACTTTTTGATGGTTAAGCTAAGACACAGAGACGAACGGGCTTGTCGGCAAAGACTCACCCGGACGTAGATTGACAGTGAAAATACGGCAGCTTATTCCAACAGAATAACACGTCCTTCGACTACCGAGATGGCTCGTCTGTGGACAGTTGAGTGAAACTCTGATAAGGATACGCAGCCTGGTATACTGTAGGAGCAGTGGTCTTCACGGGGAAGAGAGCTTGAATGAAGTTCCGGGCGACTTCCGCGGCCTAATATAGAGGGCCGGCCCGTCCCGTATCACCTGTAAGGTGATTGGTCTGCCGGTTGGCAGACGTGGTGCAATTGGAGCTTCCATAAGTCGGTCACGCGACATAGGTGAGACACCGAATGAGAGATGAAATAGAACTTAATTTTACTATAATTCCATCCACAAGTAACACAATGACTGTTTTGGTCATGGTCTTCATACACTTTCTGTAATAAAACATCTAAAAACTAAAACCTTATCAGATGGGAGTCTGTGGTCTAATTTGTGTCAGTTGATGTGAAAAAGTTTGAGAACCAGTGCATTAACTAACTGACACATGGACAGAAAGACTCAGAGGTACAAACACTGTCAGTAGCATTGCTGTATTATACCTTTGTAATTATCATTTGGTGTTTGGGTAACTCTGTGGAATTCTCTCTGGTGTTGTCTTTCTCCCAGGTGTAGCTGACTGGTTCAGTGTCTGTGGTGATGTTTGAGTCACAGCTCAGAATACAGCGAGTCAAATCATCTGCACACCATTTAGAGATGGAGGGTTTAGAGACAGGAGCTGTTGTTGATGGAGAGAAGAGGAGAACAGCTGTTACAGTCATGATCACTCACATGCACATTGTTCTTTCTCTGTCTCAATGCAGACAGCTGGAAAGAGACAGAGACACTCGCACACTTTGTGCACCTAATGTGCACTTAAAGGGATAGTTTGGATTTGTTGATGTGAGTTTGTATGAGGTAGGGGAGGTCCGGGACGAATTAAGCAGGGGGACGGAATTAGCTTGTCCTCATATACTATCTTTGACAAAACCCAGGAAGACGATTCTTTCCCCCCATGTTACACTTCCTGGTACCTCACTTCCTGTGAAGTTTCAGCTCGGCCAGTCAGTGGATGGCGGAGATATCCGCAAAAACGTTGCCTTTTCGTCTTATTTTCAAACGCGAGTAAAATATTGCAAACTGTGTATTTTTCTATTAGCGTGTTGGAATTTATTTATTTAATGCTGCTAACGCTATTCATCTGTTAGACCTATCGGTAGACTACAGCTCAATGATTGTTTTGTGTGTAATGTTAGCATATCCTTTGTGCTAGCTTAGCTTTCATCCAGGGAAACGCACGGGGGACAAATAAAGCACTTTGCTCCAATTGCCTTGAATAGGCTATGCATTTATCTGTGCTTGCAGGACAATGCCTCGCATAAGGAAGAGGACCACGGACAGAGGGCAAAAAAATGCACACATTCAAATATTTCTTTGGATAAGCCATTTAAGGGAGGTAAAATATTGATCACATCACATCAGCAAAATATATAGATAGACGTTATAATTATATTAATTTGCAACATATAACATATTAAAATGTATTTCATAATACTTAGTTTCTTAGATGACCAAAAGATGAAGGAATTAATGCCAGAAAAAAATTGTTACCTGGCTGTTTTTGTGCCTTTTTCACAACCGCTACATTAGTCCCCCGCCTGTGCTTTATTTGTCCCTTCACTGTGGGACAAATTAAGCATTGCGCAGCTTCTGGTTGCCATCTGATGACGTCTGATGTATTGACCCATGGAACGAAACTACGGTTGGTATTGCCAGAGGACATGTGTAGGTTGCTTACATGAAAATATTATAACTCCAGCTGAAACAATCTTTACACAATGACAAAAAAAACAAAAGTGCTTCATTCGTCCCGGACCTCCCCTACTTGCATACAGTTTGTATACTACATGTATGCAGCCAGCCTGGTCCCAGTTTGGAGAAATGCAGACCGGCCACATCAGGCAAGTAGAGCTGTCTGCTGATGTGAAGGGGCCATGAGAAAGGTGCAGGTGGTGCATCAGCCCCACTTCTTCCCCACTTAGCTCCACACCTGGCTACAGTGAAGATTTCAGCTAAAAACACGGTGTAAAAGACACCTTTTCAAGTCAACTTGGTATCTGAGGGCTTGTGGAGTCTTGGATTACACCAGGTGAGCAGTATGGAAGCATTTAATGTTTTGTTTTTTATACGTTTTTGGTTCCCTTCACACTCAGCAGACAGCTCTACTTGCGTGATGTGGCCGGTCTCCATTTCTCCAAACTGAAACCACGCCGGCTGCTTTCTACTGCATGTAGTACACTGACTGTATGCAAGTACCCCACATAAAATAACTATCCCTTTAACATGAACAAACATGTAACATGGAGGGAGGGTTTCAGCACAATGTTAATAGATTGTATAAACATATCATGTAGCCACCATGATTGTCACCATTTTGAAGCCTTGAGTTTGGCATTTTGACCGTTGCCATCTTGTTCTTTTGTTTTGCCAGACAGAGCCGCAGCGCTGCCTGCTATTGGTCCGTGATAGGTGAGCGGCGAGATCACTGGACAGGTGACCTGTCAATCACACCCCAAACAGGGGTTTTTCTGGCTCAAAATGAGGCAGGGGTGGTACTAGAGCCGATATTCACCGATTACTGATATGGCTGCAGAGTGCCGACATAGTGAATTTTTGAGCAGATATAGACCTTTTCTATGGATTGTGCACCGATATGACTATGTGCAAAGCTACTCAGAAGGCTGCTTTCTTGAACAAATAGGCCAACTTTATTTAAAAAAGAATTTAACATTATGCATTGTCAACTTCTGGAAGTGAGCACTGAGGAAATAAAGAATAAAAATATAATAGCTAAATAAACATCAGTAGCCAACAGTTACTGTATGTTCAGTATAATTGCTAACCATTTACAGTGAATAAAGAATGTAATAAAATAAAATGTCCTGAGATCTACTGTGCACAAAAAGCTTTGTGTATGTGTTGTTAATTGTCTCAATACAGTTAGCTTCACCTAATGCATGACTTCATCATGAGTCAAGTGAGCTGTCTGTGTAAAACCATGCTCTCGCAGGCTCTTGCCAGTCACTTTTTATCTATTTTGTTGTGCATCTAAACGTGTCTTTAGGGTACTTCCTTACATTTAATTTAATTTTCAAAATAAACCTATTATCACTTTCAATGGCTTATGTGTGCTTTATTGTTTGTTTATTTATTTAAGAAAAGGGACAATGCACATTAATTAACATGAGCACGTGAGTCCATCATGTAAATGTGCCAGATTTAGCCATACAGGCTAATTTTCATCTGCAGTCCCTGGCAGGTTGATGTTATATGTGAAACATTAACAAACACATGCAATAGTACAGAAGACATAAGTAGACAAGAGCATATAAAAGAAGAAAAGCACACGCAGATTAATAGCATATAAAAAGAACATGCATGAGCACATATAAAAAGAACATGCAAGATGACATTAGCATATTCTATACAATACATGCCAGAGCAACAGCACATAAGCACATAAAAACAGACAAAAGCATATAAGTAAGGGTTAATGCACGACGAGGTGTACATTATCACTTTTTAAGGGACGACGCGAGAGGCGTGAACCGTCCGAGGCGAAGCCGAGGATGGTTGCCTCCGCGAAGTCCCTTAAAAAGTGATAATGTACACCTCGAAGTGCATTAACCCGCTTATACCATGGTCACTTGCCAACAAAACAATAAGACCAGTCATTTATATTTCATGTGTAATAAATAAAGCAATCTAAATGGCTAAATGTCTGTTATTCATACTGTAAATCAGTCTTCCACGAAATAAAATAGTCCCTCCCACCTCTATGGAATTAAATAAGGGCCAAATATATTTTGAGCTTGAGAAACATTGTTTGTAAACTTTGAACTTGAACTTTGAACTTGTATGTCTGTAAATAAAACTTGTACCTGTAAAAATATCTTGTCCATCTGAGAGAAAGTTTTGTGCATCTGCAACCCATTTTTGTATCGGCAACCCATTTTTGTATCTGTAGACATATCTTGTGCATCTGGGAATAAGTTTTGTACACACGGATAGAATTTGTGCGTCTTCAAAAATATTTTTTACAAGTACAAAAATTTCCTACGTTCGTGTGCGACCTTGAATGCAGCACTTGCAAATTTCCTACGTTCGTGTGCGACCCTGAAAGCACCACGGACAAATTCATATTGCGAGCTTGGATGTCTGTTTACAAGTACAGATTTTCTTTACGAGTACGAATTCTGCCACCCAACCATGTCAACTTGGGGCCATAAATCTGAGCGGACTGGCCAATCAGGTTAGACCCAGTCCCCTCCCACTGAATATCGGATCGTATCGAATAAAACAATTGACAATTGACCAGAAACTCAACCAGAAACTTCTTCCGCCTTAAACAAACAGACAAACGACAAACAGAGCTTTGGTAGTTTGGAAGGAATACGAGCTTCAGGTAAGTGGCCACTTTAAGTAAATCGACATAAAGTAGAAGTTTTGTTGGTTTTATGAGACATTTAACTGCACGACCAGGGAGCCATTTCATAGCATGTTACTACACAGGCTTTCCCAGTGAGCTAACTGACGCTAGCTAGGTTAGCTAATGTTAGCTAGCTGCTTCATTCAATTTCCCAAAATAAACTAAATCACTATTTAACCCGCTAGCGTAAGGGGTAATTTGACTCTAACGTTACAGCTCACGTAAGCTATAAAGACTGTGTCCAGTCTTAGTACAGTTAATTTAGTAGCTGGCTAACGTATCCTGGCTAGCTGGGGACTGCCCCCTAGTCCGATACCTCACGAGTCCGACACCTCATGGTTTTGGCTAGTATGTCAATGAATCATTACATTTTATTATTTAACGCTATATAGCGTTACTGTAGGTCTGCTGTTGTACTGGGTCAGGCGATTGGCTGGTATTAGTAGCGTTATGAGTGAGGTACTTCACACAGCCTCACAAACTAGTGTCACGAACTAACGTTAAATCTGCAAGTACAAAGGGCACGTTTGTATAATAGTAATAGTAATAATAGAATAACAGTCATTATATTGAACGTGACATGACGGCCTATGTGACGTTATTGTAAGACCCTGGAGCATTAGCTATCGGATAGCTATGAACGTTACTACTCCAAACAATCAATCAATCAAATGTATATGAATATGGCGTTACTGTAGGGCTACTGTTGTACGGGTCAGCCGAGTAACGTTAAAGCAATGAATACATATTCATGCCTTAAAATCGTGAAATAGTCTAAATTAACGTTAGCGTCCTTGGGCTAGCCAAACTCAATTCAAATGCATGCCGTTTTGCTGCGGTTCAAAAGTGACAATAACAGGCGTTTCAGGTTATAATAGTAATTTTATTCCCTCAGAGTAACTGCTCAGTGTATTCAATGCATGTCGAATTGAAGAGTGGCGCCATGTAATCCACTTTATTATGCTTAAAAATTGCGATACATAACCCAACTAAGGTCAGCGTCACTGATTTGCATTAGCTGCATATTTCCTGTGTAAACGTTATCATCAGAGTATAATATAATGATGGCATGCTGATACCTGTTACAGTAAAGTCTGTCACGTGACATGTTTATAGCTGTGCTGTGTCTGTATAGTTCTGTATAGCTCTAATGTAGTCATGTGTACAGCACTGCAGATTGTAGCTTGCTATCTAACCTAGAGCAGAGGTTTTCAGAGTCCAATGGCCACAGGCAGGAATGATTTCCTGTGCCTCTCCTTGCATCTAGGTGGGATCAGCCTCTCACTGAACGTACTCCTGTGTTTGACTAGCACGCCGTGGAATGGGTGCGAGTCATTGCTCATGATGGAGCGTAGCCTGGACAAAGTCATCTTCTCCGACACCGCAGTCAGAGAGCCCAGATCCAGCCCCACAATGTCCCTGACACAGAGAACCGTGGAAACCCCGTTCTTAAAGGTGAGTGTTGTTGTGACTTGCCTTGTTATTTGCAGCTGGTCTGTCCTCCATCAAGTTGTCAGTGGTTAATGGTGTGTACACTGGCCTGGCCTGGGTACCATGATGGGAGGCCAGCTTGGTGAGTAGCCTAGGCCTACAATATTTGACAATTTTTTGTTTCTCATCTGATTTCTATTTTATTCTTCTTTTTAATGTTTTGTGTTTCTTTGTATTCCCTCATACATAGCTTACATTTCCTCATATTGTTATTTTTCCTCCCTGTAAATCACAACCTTTCTTTTGGATGAATATCATGTAGATAAATATGGGGTAGGGTCGATAGTATAGATACAGTCTAGTATAGATACGAGACTAGATGGTGGGGGAAAACCATTTTAGCCCCATGGCCCATGGCTGTATTTTAATGGTGTTGTTTCTGTTGCCATGGCAGCAGTCTGTCCACTAATGGGAATGTAATGGCTTAAGTGTTATAAGAAGGCAGTATGTTGCCAATACAACATTGAGATTCCAAAGAGCTATAAAACAAGCCGGTGGTGTAGGATTGCATGGAGGCTGTTCCTTCTGATATCTAGTCTATCACAGTTAATGCGATATCTCCATCCTCAGACCTTTCCTTCTATTCCTCTGTCTCCAGGTCGCGGCAGCCGCGGAGTTCCTGAAGCAGTTGAAGCCGTACGTGGAGGAGGGCATCATCCGAGCCTTCCACTGCGCCACCGTGACGTGTTCAATGCTCACGCAATCCATTAGTTAGAAAAAATATCAAACAAAATTATTACTACTTTGTCTCTTGAAGTGTTAATATCAACAATTTAATTTTTCATTATGTAAGGATGGATTCTTTTGAATGAGTTTCAGACAGTAGCATTCTTTCTACAAAATTATGACTGACCCATAGAATTGGTCAACTAATACTCATACTATAACTAATAACAATAACTAGCATAGCAATAAGATTTTGACAGGGTTGCAATTATTGAACTGTTTTGGTCAATTCAGTAGGAATCAGCTGACCTAGGAGTTCCTGGTTGAAAATTACACCCAGCCGAGGGAGTACACAGGTGAGTGATCAGGGACAGGGAGAGACAATTTTATTGAAGCAGGCACAAGTATATAAGACAATAAACATTTTAAATTTAAAGCATAGGCCTACAATGTTTTAGTTGAACTATGAAGCTTTTGCACACACACAAAAAGTTTTTATTTTTATTTTCCTGAACACTTTTCGTGGACCCCCTGGCAAAGTGCCACGGACCCCCATTTGAGTCTGGTCTAACTGTCTCTCTCTCTGCCACGCCGACATTGTCCATCTAGTGCAGGATTGTCCAAACTTTTTTGAATTGGGGGTGAGGCGGCCGTGCAGGTGCTTCTCACCTCATATGGGTGTTATTAAAAAATATAAATAAAAATCACATACAATTGTACTTTGTTTGCCATCTGAAAACAGTAGTTCTGCATGTGCTGTTCCTACCTGGTGTTTCTACAAACTGTATGATAGTGCTGTCATTGTTAGGTGAAGGAAACAAATGCAAATTGAACTTGCTTGATTAACCAATAAAAAAATCTGTCCACGGGCCACAATTGGCCCCAGGGCCGGACTTTGGACATGCCTGGTCCTGAATAAATGCATCAGGGATAGGTTCTAGTCTTGTTTTGCATGGAAGAAGGTAGTAAGAGCAAACTGTTAAATCATTTTCTCATGTGTTACAGCCATCCTCAACCAGATACAACCCTGTCTGGCACTGGCCAGGAGTCACATCTGACAGCAGAAGACACAGAGGACAGCAGGACAGAAACAACAAGCCACTCTACCAGAGTCGGTAATAAGGCAATACAAGTACACAGGCAATATTATGTTGAAGCTCTTGTTTTGTTACACATTTTTCCTGTCCTTGGAAAATAATAATTCAGCTGAAATTAATATTGATATGAAACAAACTTTTTTTTTTTACTTGACAGCATTAATGAATACTAAAATTATATCTAATCATGATGATCTACCCGCAAATTATTCTTCAGCTACATTACTTGATCTTGGCCTGTGTTCACAGGGTACCTACACAGGTGTGGAAAGTCTGGAAACGCATTAAAAATGAATCTAATAATTTACAGGTCTTGAATATTTTGGGAATTTAAATGTTATAATGTTGTATAACAATGTTGTATTACATAATGTTATGTTGTGGAGCAGGGTAGGAAAAATACACTTTTAAGGGCTTTTTTTTGCCCTTGTGAGATATGTTTGGGGCATTGTGGATCATTTCCACAGCATGCATGGCCAATATTCAATAGGTAGTGACTCCCATCACTAAGCTTTCTGTTTAGTAATATGCTGTGGGTTCAAAACAAACTGTTTATATTTAATTTCTGCCCTTATAGATCCTTCAGGCATCTCTCCCTCATCTCTCCTCCCGTAACATCTCCACCAGTCTCAGTCCCGGGGCTGATCGGGATATCAGCCAGTGGAGTGCTCACCGCATCAGCCTATGTGGATGAAGATCACAGCTGGTGTGCAGCTCCTCGACGCAGCTGAACACCACAAATATATGTAGATGGGGAGATAACAGGAGAGAGTGAAAGCTATTACCAAGTATATGCACTACATTCTATTGGGCTAACTTCTAGTCATTGAAACTCACACCAGAAACACTGTGTTTTGTCCACGCCTCGCTCTGTTTTGCCCGGTGCTGCCCTGTCCCGCTCACACCTTGCTCACACCTTACCCACTTCATGCCTGGCTGCTCGAGTGCAGCACGCTGCATGCTTGAAAAACAGTGAATAGTAGTAGAATAGTAGAATCTTAAAGTATAGTACAACAGTATGTATTGGGTGCATCAAACATTTGATATTTGTGATCATGCTGCTTTAATAAACAAGGGAAGATTGAGAACAGTAATTTGGTGGGCAATCCCGGCAGTGCAATGTATTGCGGGATCAAGACAAGTTCTATGAAGTGTAAAGTAATATATACATTTATTCCTAAAATATAATCAAAACATTTACACTATGAACACTACATCTGTATACATAGCAATTTACTATTGAAAAATGTTTTTTGGGGTGGGGGGGACATTGTTTGTCCTTGTGATTGTAATTGTGGATAAAAACTATTAAACATTGTTTACCAAGTAAAGCCTTTTAAATGTTGTAGTTTCATCTTTGGTGATCATTTGCACTCATGAGATGATAAGGATGTTTAAAAATATGTGTTTGCCAATTTGTTATTGTTTAGCCATAAGTGTTTTCCAGATGTCTTTCAGAAAAAGAAAGCGACAGCTCCAGAAAGTTGACTGGAGTGTGGCCGCTCACAGACTGGTTCCCATGAATGCAGGCCAACCCAACAGACTCTTGGGTTATGCAGGAATGCTTACTGTATAGTTTCACTAACTTCCTGGATGCCTAGGGGATAATGATTATTTGATCTCAACAACTGAGACAAGATGGCTAGTCTAGACTATACAAAATGCACCATTGCTGATGAGTAAAATAATATTTTCAGTTGAAAGTCAACATTAAATAAACAAATAAAACATTAACAACAAGTTGCTTCAGATATCAACTTAATATAATATATACTGTCAAAAGTCCTGGAGAGAATTCTGCTGGACAGAGTTAAGGAGTTAATCTACTCCACAGACAAGCAGTTTGGTTTTAAAGCAAATGGCACACTGACCTCTGTATGCCTTAAAGGAAATTGTAAACAAATACAGATGGCAAAACCTCTAATTTCTTTTATGTTTTATTGATGCTTCTAAAGCCTTTGACCGTCAACCATAAAAAAAACTCATGCTATGTCAAAGAGGTTTGCCCAGCTATATTGTTAGGATTCTGGCCTTTTGGTATGCCCATCAGACTATGCAAGTTAAATGGAGCAACATATCAACCCTTTTTGGGGTTAGTAATGGGGTCCGTCAAGGTGGAATCTTATCCCTTCCCAGTTCTTTTTAATCTGTATGTTGATGATTTGTCCAAGCAACTGAATGGTTGTAACACTGGGTGCCTTATTGGTAATACCCTAGTGAACCATTTAATGTACACAGATGATCTTGTTGTTCTGAGCCCAAGTAGTGCTGGTCTCCAGCAGCTCCTCACAATATGTACTGAATATGGTTTGGTACATGATATCAAATACAATGCCAGTAAGTGTTGTCTTAATTTGCAGGACCAAAGAGGACAAATGCTTGACATTTCCTGTTTTTAAATTGTCTGATAATAACCTTACTGTTTGTGATAATGTTAAATATCTAGGTCATTTTATTTCAGAGCAATTGTCAGATGAAGTTTAACATGTGTACAGATGGAGTGAAGGTGTCTCTGTTTAGAGCATACTGCACACCACTCTACACTGCTCACCTGTGGTCAGATTATAGGAGTCGGAGGTCAAGCATGCACAGACTTGAAGTGGCATATAATGCCATGAGAATATTGCTCAGGAGACCTAGATGGAGCTCTGCAAGTGAGATGTTTGTCACGGCATGTGTTAACACCTTCCAGGCACTGTTGAGGAATCTGATGTAGCCTACTGTATAAATATCTGTCGACTGAATGTCTCACATAATGTCATTATCAACATACAAGGGAGATGGGTGGGGGGAGGGATGCGGTTGGGATTTATTTGTTTATTTTGTCTTGTTTTATTTTACGCAATGTGCGTGTGCTCAAGCAGAGATGTTTATGGATCTGTAATATTGTCAACGAATGAGCAACTGTACGAAAAATAAAATAAATCTTGAAAAAAAAAATGTCATTATCAAGCTGTTGCTAAGTCCCTACTGTAGTGATGTCAGATATCAGTCACCTCTGGTATGTCGCTCTTATGAACACTGCACTATTTATTTGACTATTGCTTTTTTCCTACAGTCTGTAGGGATTCTTCTTGTTTTTCAAATTCAGTGTTTACATGTGTTTCAGTATGTACAAAATATGATTATCATCAAAACTTGCTTTTATACAGATCATATCGACATAGGTAAATATCTGTTATCAGCCATAACGGCAATGTTAATGTTGGTTATCGGTATTGGCCAAGATTTTCATATTGGTGCTCACTTGCATAATGTGAAAATGAATGTTATTGACCCAGTGTGTAGCCAGTCTACCCAGTTAGTGAGTGAATGTCCAAACAATGATGTATCTTTGAGGTTTTCATTTATTGTAGAATGATGTTGCAGACAGAAATAGATTTCCTTGATGCAATTAACATGATCGTGAAGTGATCCACATGATTTGCTGTTTAACAGAGTGGCTTGACAATTATTCTCTACACTTAGGCTAAGACCTATGTTAAAATTCCCATTCACCTGTGAGCTTGACACCTGAGATCAGCATTACCTCATAGAAGACTAGGTACATACTACCATCTAGTGGTCAAAATGTTTTTCAGCCAAAGACCACTTACAAGATGGAACATATACCGGGGACCCCCTCATTCTGATTTGTGATTTTGGGCTAAGCTTTATTGTTTCCACGGTAACGTGCTTTACTTTTAAATTGATAGGTTTGTTAGATTAGAATGTAATCCATGAACCATTTTAGATTCAAAGGATAAAATATTTTCATTGAACTATGAAGATTTTGCAAAAAAAAGCTTTCATTTTTATTTTCTTGAAAACTTTTCGCGGAACCCCAGGCAAGTGCCAGGGGGTCCCCGGACCCCCATACCACTGGTGTAAAATACCACCCATGATTCAAATCCTACAAATAAGAACAGAAATGGACAATGACAACAGGAGAGACTACATAACATTTCACTCGGACTAAAACGTCCAAAAAATTCAGATTTAAAGAAAATATTTTTTGAATGTTTTTTTTTTGAGAGACTTGACTTGGACTTGCCCCTCAAAGACTTGAGACTTGACTTGGACTTGAGCTCAAAGACTTGAGACTTGACTTAGACTTGCAAAAAATGACTTGAGTATCTCTGATCAAGCATGCCTCACCAAACGTTAAAACGGAACCATAAATGCAGTTATTGCAGAAATAAACTCATTAACAATTAAACAAGAACATATATGCATCTCCTTACGACAGTCCATAACCCGGGTCAACATCAACACTCGCGATAGCGGCAAGGATTTCCTCTTCAAATCTTTCGTAGTCTTTGTAACGTTCTGGGAGTTTAAGCAGGTTGAAGCAGGTTGAAGACTTTGGGTATGCGAAGCCATCCTGCGGAGTCGGCACTGGGAAGCACATTCCAGCCCACCCAGAACTGCACAAGTTTCCCAAGCAGGTTTGGACAGTGGACAGGCAGGTCTGTCTGGATCAGGTCCCGGAGGTATTCTTTGGAAACAACCAGCTTTGGTGTGCTGTTCTTCTCCCATTGATTTCATTGTCGATGAGGGTGACCAGCTGGGAAAGGCCTTCAAGTACCTTAAATAAAGTTTATATTTGTCACTAAAAGTCAACATAGTCATTCATTCATTCATTCACAGGCCTCAATTGTCAAAGCAGAGTAAGATAATTTTAGAGCATAAAACAATTGTATTCATATTTCAAACAACAGGATTGTTATTTTATCTATTTCGGCTTAGGGCTGCAAAGTTTAAAATGATAATAGTGATTAACACGTTCACTGCCATTGACGTATTAATACGTCAAAAATAATCCAACGGTTGACTGCCATTGACGTATTAATACGTCAAAAAAATCGATTTTCTTTTTTTTGACGGTGCTACGTGGATCAATGTTCCCCGCGTCTCCTATGGAGATATTGGAAGTATTGAATGTGTATAATCTATTTTACCGACCAGCTAGGTGGCGACGGTCCTCTCCCGACAGAGAGAAAGTCAACCAAGGCGGCTGCTTCCTCCATTCTCAAGGAAATGGCTTGGCGATTTTACAGTCAGAAACGAACGAGCCTCATTCTCATACTGTAGGCGGGGACGCTTTCGCGCTGCTGCGGTGGGGGGTTCCAGAAATGGACTGGGTGGGCAGCATAAAGCCTAGAGTCGCACGGGGCTTCATCGGGGCTCTCAAACCCAAGAGACGAGTGAGACCTATCCACACTTGCTGCCAGGGAGGGAGGCTGCTCAAACTCGCTGCCAGGGAGGGAGGCTGCTCAAACTCGCAGCAGCAGCAGCAGCAGCAGAGCACTCGCTTGTGACAAACGCAGGCTGAAAGCCACTAGACACGCCCACGGAGGGAGGAGTTGAAGGAGAGGGCGTTCGGAACTATATTGTTTAGATGTCTGATCTCTCACTGATGTCAAAAATAAATGGTTAAAGTGACTGTTCTGCCTGTTTGATTGAATTTCACAAAACTGCGATTATCTCAGCTTTCACTCTCAGACGCTAAAACCATGCTGTACTCAACGGCTAATATCTACATAACTACTAACTCTACAAACTAACTCTTTTAGACAGAGAAAGCACACATTCTATTAGTACTTTTGTGAACTTTGTGTTGACAAACTCCAAGCAGAAAAGAATCCTCGGCTCTTGTAAAATGAGCCAGAATCCTCAAAAAACGGCTTGGCAAAAGCTACCTACAGCAAAAAAAAAAATGGCTGGCAGTCAATGTGTTAATATAACACCCTCTGACACTGACTACTGTCAGTACAATGTTACACCAAAAAAAGAAACAATATTCTGCAGTTGTAGAGTGGATGAAGTTATGGCCCTCTGCCGCCTGTCATCCCCCCTCTCTCCTGTCTACAACTTTCCTACGTAATAAAGGCCAAAAAAAGACACCTACAGTTCTCCACTCTCTCCATAGCTCCTCATCAAACAACGCATCACCTTCAAAGCCCACCACAGCCTGGCGCCCCCCTTATCTGACTAACCTCCTCCTCTCCCATCGCCCCACCCAAACCCTCCGATCCTCATCCACTGTTTCGCTCACTGTTCCTCCATACAAATTCCACAGCTTTGGAGATCGAGCATTCTCGAGAGCAGCACCACGACTTTGGAACTCTCTTCACAAGCCTGTCAGAGACTCACCCTCACTCTCCACTTTCAAATCCCGACTCAAGACCTACCTGTTCTCCCAAGCGTACAACCTACCCTACCCTTAACCACATCTTCCGCCCATGTCACGCCCCCTCAACTCCCCTCCACCCGATTAGTTGTGTTATTTGTATGTTTGTTTTTTTCTGTTTACTGTGGACTCGAGATTGTCAGCGTCTTTGAGTCATTGAAAAGCAGCTATACAAAATACATTTAATTGTTATTATTCGATAAAGTTGAAAATATGCCCCAGACATAATCCATGAAATGAATAAAGAAGAACGAGTTCCATTTACATACAAGGGCAGTTAAGGAATAGCACCGCTTTCAAATGGTTAGAATAAGTATAGTGACTTCTGCCTTTTAATTCAACATACTCTTGCTTGGGAATGTGCATTCGATTGTCTGACAATGCCACTTTGTGTCCATGTCAGCGAGGTTGCTGAGATATCAAGGCACATGGAAGAAAGAGCAGTGAACTTACCTCCTGTGGGAAGTCTAAGCGAGCAGAGAGTGAGTTTATTAGAGTCATTTCACTCCGGCAGATAAACTCAACATAGTCCACGTCCAAGGGCTGTCGCTGACAGGCCTGCTCCAATCTAGAGCGCAGTCTGTTTAACACAAGACTTCCCACCATCACCTGTCAAAGAGATCATGAAATATGCTTTATATAAAAGCATCAGGCCTTATTGGAAAATACGTTGAATACATATACACAGTCCAGGATGCTATCAAGTGCTATAAAAACACAAACACTACAGCAACCTAGCCTACACCAAACAAGCAAAACATGTGTGAATCAAATTGATTTACAATTGCACAAGTGGAAATGAGACGTTAAAACACAAGTTAAATCACAAGTCACAACCCAAAGTCACAGCTTGTGGTGGGACATCAACATTAAAGCCCCACTATTTGGGGAAACTGCACCCTCACCTACATGCTACTCTTCTCATTCAGGTATCAGCCTTGTAGTAAGTAACTTAAGTAACCTTGGAGTAACCAGCCAATTGTGCAAAGTGTTTCTTTTCTACCTCCAAATAATTATTCTGTTATATACGGTATATAAATTCAGGTCCATGAGTGAAAAAGTTGCAACTTCTATTTTTCAGAAAAGTATTTAAATGTCCTCAATGGAGACTGACAATTGAACGAATGTCTAATGGAATGGACACTGTTATGGGCAAGCCTGGGTCTCACACAATATAGTGTTGCTTGTAACACATATATGCTTGCCTATTAGTAAGGTAGCCTACAAATGGCGAAAAAAAATAAAAAATGATTGAAAATAATTTAGGCTAAGCTGAGCACAGGCAAGGACAGTTGCAACTATTTTGCCTGAACAAAATAGAATATGGTTTTGATGTATTGAAAATCATACTGTCAGTATTTTTAAATACATGGTATACCGTAATACCTTAGTACCGACCAAAGCCTAATCGAAAGTATCATAAGTCACGGGTGGAATGGTGGATAAACATTGCATTTCCTTTAAAGCCCTTTCTAATAAATGCCCTCCGTTAGTTTGGTAGTGCAAATATAATATTTTTAGTACAAAGGGGTTAAGAAATGCTTTCATCAGCTCAGCATTAACATGACACGGCTCTGAGAGATGAGGGAATGAAATAAAGCAGATATCCGAAAGTACAAACCGAAACAGATGAGAGAACACTCATGAACACTGCGGTTGGGCAGTCGGGTGTGCAGCTTTCTTAGAGGCGGGTCCATCTCGATCGTGGCCAAGGACGACTTGGCACATACAAAGATATAATGGAAACTAGGGATGCACCGATATGAAAATTTTGGCTGATGCCGATAACCGATATTAACATTGCTGTTATTGCCGATAACCGATGTTTACCGATGTCGATATGATCTGTATAAAACCACATTTCCATGATCATCACATTTTTTACATACTGAAAAACACATGTAAACACTGAATTTGAAAAAGTAATGCATTTCTTTATTTCCAAAACTTTTGTAAAAGCCCATAAATCATAGATTTACTGCATTATTTCATCTCAATGTGAAGAATTTGGCTGATAATGATAACCGATATTAACATTGCAACATCGGGCCGATACCGATATGATAAAAAATGACTAACATCGGCCGATACCGATATGATTGCCGATATATCGTGCATCCCTAATGGAAACCGAAATCAGCGCGGAACGGCATGACTTGTTGTGGCCAAAGGTGTCAGTAGAAAAGCCCTAAAGTTTACATGCTGTGGGGAACAGGCATTCAGGGTGCAGAGTGGGAATGATAGAAATCCCAGTCTATCTATTAGAAGTCAGCGTGTGTTCCATCAAAATGATTTAAAAGGCATTATATTAACGTAAAGAAAAAGTTGCATAATGGGGCTGCAACAGAGAA
Source organism: Poromitra crassiceps (assembly GCF_964638095.1). Classification (NCBI taxonomy): domain Eukaryota; kingdom Metazoa; phylum Chordata; class Actinopteri; order Beryciformes; family Melamphaidae; genus Poromitra; species Poromitra crassiceps. Next base: position 29,927,626 of record NC_139645.1, read on the forward strand.
ACAACGCAATGCACTTTCCTGTACAGCAAGAAGTTGGTAGTGCTGCACAGCTGATACAGATTCTGTTTATAGAAATAAGCATTTTCTGATAACCCACCTGAGATTCAGCAGAAGTGCCTGGGGGGTCGGTGGTCGAGGGAGGCGCACACACAATTTCTCCGTTGTCCTAGTGAAGTAAAAAGCAAACCATTATTTGATATTGCAAATTTAATTCTCAACCATATTCAGTCAGTCACTGGATCATGTGACTGTGAATAATATGACCTGTCTCCCAAGTAAAAAGCTGCAGGCTGACAGGTTTTCCGACCAATTACTTGAGGTTAGTTCAAGTGAGGCTGCTACCGAGCGGGGTAGCTTCAGAGTGTAACTTACCATGGTAACTGACCTGGAGTTCATCTAATCGAACTTCTTGGAATCTAAAATCCCAGATTTCTCTAGTCTAAACTATGGGTTGGGAAAATTCCAGTGTTGGGCAGTAGCTAGCAACAAATAGTGAAGCTATTTGTTGCTAGCGTGCTACATTTCTCTGGGGATAGCTTAAATGTAGTGAAGCTTATTTTTAATGTAGAGTAGCTGGTAGCTTAGCTCACCATATTGTCAAAGTAGCTTGCCCAACACTAATAAATCTAGAAATAGGTTGAATTCAAAGTGTTTTCCCTCACACACACACACACACACACACACACACACACACACACACACACACACACACACACACACACACACACACACACACACACACACACAATGTAAAGTAGCAAGCTACTTTTATTTTGGCATGGAGCCTGTAGCTGAGCGTGCTATATAATGAAAAAACATTGCATGGATGCAACTGGGACGTATCCTCAGTGATGTACCCTGGGGTCATTGGATGTTTCGGGTCTCGCAACATCATACACCCTCGCCCAGGTGACCCAGCCGGGGCTGGCCAAGCCCCAACTTACGTCCCAGTAGCTACCCACGGTCAGCCCTCTAGGAAGGGTTGAAGGTGGTCACGCGGTCAGGGCCACTCAATCCGCTGCTCCGGAACTACTCTGCCGGGACCGGGGGGGGGAAGGGCTCTGGTACGTAGAGGGACCGGGCTCTGTGGGTTGCCACCCGGCCGGGCTCCTCCCTCGTCTCACCAGGTCTAGGACCTGTGCGCTGCACCAGACTCCCCTGCTCCAAACATCTCATTCCGACTACATTTTACTGGGGATAGCTTCAAAGTAGTGAAGCTATATTTTAATGTAGAGTAGCTGGCAGCTTAGCTTACTACATTTTCAAAGTTGCTTGCCCAACACTGCAAAAATCTGTGTAGTCATTTAACCTGCTTTCTGGAATGCATCCTTTGGGAGACATATTACTGCTAATACAGTATATCAGGCATTGAGGCTAATCAAACCCTAAATAAATCTAGAAGCTGATGGCAGATTAAACAAAGGTCCTCCCATCATGAAAACAGATTTTGTTTGGAAAGGAAGGATTTGACATTTGACAGGGTTGATGGTACAGGTAGCCATGGTCACACCAGGATTAATGAGAATTGCTGGGTTTCATTAGTTGTTGTGGACTTCCCCCTCAGCCCCTTGGTGGTGAACTCTGGCCCATGAATTCATGCTTTATCGGTGTATAATGACAGAGTATCAAATTCTCAATTACCATTGCTGGGAAGAGCACGACAAGATTGAGGGTAGAATCAACAGGATAACCTGGGCTGGTAGGCAAAGAGAGAAAGAGAGAGAGGAAGAGGGAAAGACGGAGAGCAAATGGATGAAAAAGTCCCAGGTTATTAGAGAAAAGGTCAGTCACAGCAGCTATTTTATAAGAGCAAGACATATAAATCAACGATTGCCCGGAGATCATACCAACTACTTGCTGATAAATGTTGACATTTTGAATGTATTTAGAGCTTGTAAATCAATATCTGATACCAGACACCAGTTTAGCTTTGGCAACACTGGGCAGGTTGTTTAAAACAGTCATGTTCAATTGCAAGACATAGAAAAAGAAAATAGTATTGAAATAGTATTGTGTACATAGCATGTACAATGGTTTCCAAGCACATAATAATTCTGATTACAGCAATGCAACACAGGCTGATGTCCTGGCACATGGTTTGGGTGTGACACCTTTGTTGCCTCTGACTGATGTTTAGATGCTCAATCAATACAGCTTGCTGCAGTCAACTTCTATAAGCTTGCTTACAGATGTATTCATTTTGTCCAGTAGTATGTATTACTACTCCAGACAGCTAGCCTCCATTCCAAGTCCAGCCATAACGTTACACATCTCTGGACAGATAAACAATCACTGTCCAGTTAATCAGCTAGCTAGTCAGGTACATTAAAAATACATGTCATGGAAGTTGCCACCTATTCACATATCATACGGCTAACCTCGGTAACGCTACGTAAACAACCTGACTGACAAAGACGCAATGAAACTGACAGACAGATATTGAAAGGACGATACCAAGGAAACACAACTGCAACTCAAGACAGCTTTATACCTCAAAACGCTCACTAAGCATAGACATTCTCAGCAATAATGTCATGCTAACACTAAACACGTTAAAGCGATGAATCATCACTCATAACGCTACTAATACCAGCCAATCTCTGACCCAGTACAACAGTAGCCCTACAGTAACGCCATATTCATATAAATTTGATTGATTGATTGGAGTAGTAACGTTCATAGCTATCCGATAGCTAAAGCTCCAGGGTCTTACAATAACGTCACATAGGCCGTCATGTCACGTTCAATATAATGACTGTTATTCTATTATTACTATTACTATTACTATTATACAAACGTGCCCTTTGTACTTGATTTAACGTTAGTTCGTGAAGCTAGTTTGTGAGGCTGTGTGAAGTACCTCACTCATAACGCTACTAATACCAGCCAATCGCCTGACCCAGTACAACAGCAGACCTACAGTAACGCTATATAGCGTTAAATAATAAAATGTAGGCTAATGATTCATTGACATACTTTTGATAGCCCCGGTCGTGGCTTCAGCCTGTGCTGGAACATTGGTAGCAATGAAAGCTAACGCTAGCTAGCCCTGATACGTTAGCCAGCTACTAACTTAACTGTACTAAGACTGGACACGGTCTTTATAGCTTACGTGAGCTGTAACGTTAGTCAAATTACCCCTTACGCTAGCGGGTTAAATAGCGATTTAGTTTATTTGGGGAAATTGAATGAAGCAGCTAGCTAACATTAGCTAACCTAGCTAGCGTCAGTTAGCTCACTGGGAGAGCCTGTGTACTAACATGGGGATCATGTCTATCGTAACATGCTATGAAATGTCTCATAAAACCAACAAAACTTATATTTTATGTCGATTTACTTAAAGTGGCCACTTACCTGAAGCTCGTATTCTTTCCAAACTACCAAACTACACTGCTCTGTTTGTCTGTATTAGGCGGAAGAAGTTTCTGGTCAATTGTCAATTGTTTTATTCGATACGATCCGATATTCAGTGGGAGGGGACTGGGTCTAACCTGATTGGCCAGTCCGCTCAGATTTATGGCCCCAAGTTGACATGGTTGGGTGGCAGAATTCGTACTCGTAAAGAAAATCTGTACTTGTAAACAGACATCCAAGCTCGCAATATGAATTTGTCCGTGGTGCTTTCAGGGTCGCACACGAACGTAGGAAATTTGCAAGTGCTGCATTCAAGGTCGCACACGAACGTAGGAAATTTTTGTACTTGTAAAAAATATTTTTGAAGACGCACAAATTCTATCCGTGTGTACAAAACTTATTCCCAGATGCACAAGATATGTCTACAGATACAAAAATGGGTTGCCGATACAAAAATGGGTTGCAGATGCACAAAACTTTCTCTCAGATGGACAAGATATTTTTACAGGTACAAGTTTTATTTACAGACATACAAGTTCAAAGTTCAAGTTCAAAGTTTACAAACAATGTTTCTCAAGCTCAAAATACATATGGCACTTTATTGATTCCATACACCTCCACCACCCTCCGTTTTAAAGCAGACTCAAACGTTAACTTTATCACAGGAATGCGGGTTTAACGATGTTTTGCGTTCTACATTAAATGAAGACATTACCGTTTTTGTCCGCTTGCTTTATTTTGTATGATAGATACGTATTGGCCAAGTATATTAACATTTAAGAGCGAAGAGTTTCAGGAAGTGACACAGAGCAGCAGTGTGCTGTATGTGGTGAAATGCAGAGAGAGTTCTCTCTCTCTCTCTCTCTCTCTCTCTTTCTCTCTCTCTCTCTCTCTCTCTCAAAGGCCGGGCTCGCCCCCGCTCGTGCACGAGCCGAGGGAAATCTCCTATTTCTCGCCGAGAAGAGCCTGGTGACGCGAGGTTAGAAATCTCCGAAACGAAAATCAAAATTGTAAATAAGAGTTATTTTTGATAAACTGAGCACACAGGGGTGATTTAAATACTTACTTTGACCGACTCAATTTTTTTCTCAACTTCCAAAACTGTCATATTAACCCTTAACGGGGGTATAGAGCTCAAACAGCTCTCTTGATACCACTGTTGAAACTATGGTGCATTGATATGAACGGTGAACAGACCATTTAGCTAGGTGTACATTATCACTGTACAATATCACAAAATAATGGACACCTTGCAGCCAATCAGAATCGAGTATTCACCCATGGTATAAGCACAATTATGCAGCCCCTGGTTTACTGTAAAGCACAGACAAAACCGCATGCCGTACAAAGCAGACAAACAATGAGAAACAACGAGAAATACTATCCTGGAGTATGAATGCATGTTTGATTGTTCAATAGCCAATGTTTTATGGAGTTGGAGAAGGAGTTGAGAGATGTGATGTTTCTCAGTTCTACGGGTATAATGTTCCAGGTATGTGCTGCTCTGTAGGAGAAGGCTGACTGCCCAAAGCTACTTCTCCTATGTGGAATTTTCTCCTCTGGTAGAGGCTCTGGTAGATGAATTTTGGATTTGTGAAATGAATTCCTTGAGCGGAGGGGGGGGCCAGACCATGAAAAATTTCATACACAAGTAAAATATCTGCAAATCTGATCATGTTTTCCCAATTTAAAAAGTCATATTTAGTTAAGATTTTACAGTGGTGATATGAGTTCGATTTTTTGTCCAGTGTTTTCAGGGCTCGCTTATAAAGTGTTTCTACTGATTTTAAAGTAGCTTTACCTGTCTGTGTCCAACTAGTGAGACAGTAATTAATATGTGAAAAAATCATAGCATTGGCATACAATTTTGAGGCCTCAGTAGTCAGATTGTTCCTGATATATTTGAAATTTGCCAGGTTGAATTTGATTCGGTTGGCAACTTTTTTAACTTGTTTTTTAAATGTTAGCTGGGAGTCTATTATTATGCCTAGGTATTTAAATTCTTGCACGACTGCAAGACTGCTCCCTGCTACCAACACATCTGGGTCTGGATCTCTGTTTGCAGACTTGGAAAAGAACATACATACAGTTTTGCTTACATTGAGGTGTAGACATGACTCAGTTAACCAGTTTGATATATTGACCATTGCAGCTGACAGATCTGCTGCAGCTTGTGCCTTATTTTTTGCATGTAGATATATGATCGTATCGTCAGCATACATCTGACAGGTTACATTAGGTGGACAAACATCACAGATGTGTTATTTTGAAAAACTCTGACCAGTTGTTGTTGCTAGCGGACATGGGTAGTTGTGAGGAGCCGATGGGAGGTGCTAAACACAGTCGCACTAATGATAAGAGAGCTGATATTCCCTCGAAAACATATTTTTCCTGGTTGGAAACACAGCATTAAGCAGCAGGACTGCAGACTGTGCTTTCAAAAAGGCTCTTTATCGTGAGTGGGAGCACGTAGCTGACGTCTGATAACGTTATTGTAGCTAATCAGAGGCTAATGGGCACGGCTACATTACAGTTTACCATCTCATACAGAACAAGTGGCTGTGAAAAGGCAACCAGCCAGCCATCACTTACAAATAATGAAATGGTTATTTGATTGAAGGTTTAAGGGGTAAATTAATGTCTATATCTGACGTTACTGGTAAAGGTTGCTGAGCTACTATTTCATCACCAAGCCACAAGTGCAACGCTTGTTAGTGTTTTTGCAAGTATGGTTTCACCTGTCGAGAGCTGGAGGCAGAGCTAAATTATATGGAGGCGGCCGCCTCGTAATTGTCTATGCAGGAAAAAACCCTGTCAAAGCATCGTCTTTTCTCTCATCTATTTGAGGCTTAATTGGACCATAATTTACAAAATGAACATCATGCTGTTTTAAAGAAGACTTGAAACCTAGAGATTGAGATCATGAACTCATTAGCAAACCAAATTCATAAATCAAGTGAGAAGTAAGCTCATTTTCCCATTGACTTCTATACAATCTGACTTCGTTTTGTATAAACAGGTGAGTTACATAAACATTTACTTCCCGTACAGTTTCATGAACGGTGAAATAGGGACCAAAACCATTTTTTTAAACAGGTTGTAAACATGCTTATTTCTGCTGTAAAGTTGGGCATTTTAACATGGACTTACTCGCTTTTTGAGCCAGCCTCAAGTGGCCATTCGAGGAACTGCATTATTTGCACTTCTGCTTTCATGTTTCCCAGTCAGAGGTTGCCGCTTATGGAACACAGTGTATTTTAAGAGGAGAAATGTCCAATCGCAGTGGTACATCAATTCTAGGTTATGAAGAGACTGGCTTGCACTTTTAAAAACTCAATGAGGCGGTTGTAGTAGGTGTAGTTCTGTGTGGATCGGTGCTCTCTCAGTTCAGAACTGGGTTTACGAACAAAACCAGTCCGAACTCTTCTCTCTCTCCTCTCATACCAAGTGACGAGCAGTCTTCTCTTCCAGTTTTCACCTCCAAGCAAAATCCTCTTTTCAGGTATAAAGCTAGCATCAAATCCTCTTCTGTATCTTCCCTCTGTGTCTCCGGTCCGGATCTTCTCTTGCATCTACATATTTCTCTCCTGACATCCTTCATTTATATTTTTTCAAGCATCTATATTCACTTTTCTAATTATTCCTCTCCTGTCTAACATTGAGTCTCAGCTTGGCTTTACTTTGCGTCCGGAGGAAAAATGACGTCGCTGCCTGTCGCACTAATGCTGCCTTCATGGGCTGTCAGAAATAACAGTCATGAAATAGCAGTGGGCTACACTTAATTAAAAGCAAGTGGTGAATCACACACAACTCCACATCACCGACTTGAAACTGGACAAACTGCCAACATAAAACACTTACAGATGACTTTGAGCTTAGTCTGGCTGTTGAGGTGGTTGTTGATCTCTGCTGTGTACGATCCACTGTCTTCTCTGGTCAATCCTGTGATCTTCAGCTCTCCAGTTGAAATGTTCAGGTCACCACGATCTATGGAGCAACATGGTTAGGGTTCGCTTATCAACAGAATTCTTCTCAACAGAGTTCTTAACATGGTTAGGGTTAGCTTCTCAACAGAGTTCTTAACATGATTAGGGCTAGCTTCTCAACAGAGTTCTTAACACATTCAGTGCCACAGCGCTTCAGTAAAATTGTCTGGAGCCTGTGCCAGATTCACTTCCATTCAGTTGAAAACAGCTATAGAATTTTTTCTATTATGGCTATATTAACAGGGCTGGACTTTAATGAAACATTGAACACTCCTGCTTCTTCCAAAGAAGAAATTTTGTTTCTAGACAGTTCCATTATGAAATTACAGCCTCTCAAAAAAGTGCACTTTCAAGGGTTTTCTGTCGTTTTTTTAGTTTCCAAGATATAGGCCCTTTTATGAATACCTTTTGCACTCTAATTTCGAGCACATTCACTGACTCTGGCTGGTGTTTTCTGATGTGGTGGCGTGTGGTGTGGTTTCTGTGAAGCCTGTGTGCCACACACCCCTCCCCCCCCCCCCCCCCCTCCCCCCTCTCCCCTCTCTCCCCTCTCCACCTCTGAGCTGCGGGCTCCTCCCACACGCACAGAGTTTGTTTTCTCGTTTTTGCCCCGGACAGATCCCAGCGCCCATCAAGAAGGAAATGATGCGCGCTGGCAAACGCGACTGAACGAAAAGGCTTGCTTTCTAGGAAATCGTGTGGAGATAGATAGAAGCATAAGAGCTCAGTTGTGAGCGCGGATGCAGCCGAGCCCACTGTCCGCTGTAGACAGAGCAATATATACGGCTCTGGCTGAAGCATGCATCCGTTTCCACTTTGATCGCCGCTTTCTCCGCTGTCTCCTGTACAAAGTAAAGGATCTGAGGTGGGTGGAGCAGCTCCTGTGACGATGTTTAAGGTGGCGCCGTGTGATCCCTTGAAGGGATTCATGCTCACTGGCTAGGTACGACCTTAAACAGCAGAATTATGGAATAATATGAATTATGATTTTAGGACGTCCACAGACGTCCTTGGCACTCCTCGTTACTTTTTTTAGGACGTCCACAGACGTCCTTGGCACTGAATGTGTTAACATGGTTAGGGTTAGCTTATCAACAGAGTTCTTAACATGGTTAGGGTTAGCTTATCAACAGAGTTCTTAACATGGTTAGGGTTAGCTTCTCAACAGAGTTCTTAACATGGTTAGGGTTAGCTTCTCAACAGAGCTCTTAACAAGGTTAGGGTTAGCTTCTCAACAGACTTCTTAACATGGTTATGGTTAGCTTCTCAACAGAGTTCTTAACATGATTAGGGTTAGCTTCTCAACAGAGTTCTTAACATGGTTAGGGTTAGCTTCTCAACATAGTTCTTAACATGGTTAGGGTTAGCTTCTCAACAGAGTTCATAACATGGTTAGGGTTAGCTTGTCAACAAGGTTCTTAACATGGTTAGGGTTAGCTTCTCAACAGAGTTCTTAACATGGTTAGGGTTAGCTTGTCAACAAGGTTCTTAACATGGTTAGGGTTAGCTTATCAACAGAGTTCTTAACATGGTTAGGGTTAGCTTATCAACAGAGTTCTTAACATGGTTAGGGTTAGCTTATCAACAGAGTTCTTAACATGGTTAGGGTTAGCTTCTCAACAGAGTTCTTAACATGGTTAGGGTTAGCTTCTCAACAGAGTTCTTAACATGGTTAGGGTTAACTTATCAACAGAGCTCTTAACATGGTTAGGGTTAGCTTCTCAACAGAGTTCTTAACATGGTTAGGGTTAGCTTATCAACAGAGTTCTTAACATGGTTAGGGTTAACTTCTCAACAGAGCTCTTAACATGGTTAGGGTTAGCTTCTCAACAGAGTTCTTAACATGGTTAGGGTTAGCTTATCAACAGAGTTCTTAACATGGTTAGGGTTAGCTTCTCAACAGAGTTATTAACACTCCGTCGGGTTCCCGGCAGTGCACTCAGTTTGAAGTCGATCTGCCGAACGGTCCTCGAGATAAACCGCTATTCGTGTTACCGGTAGATGACGCTATGACTACCGTAAAACTTCAAATAAACACAGAGTCCCAAATAGACGGCGGTCCCTTATAGATGCTGTGTCTGGCACATATTTGGGTAAATAAACGCTGGTTCCAAATAGACGCCGGGTACTTTTTCATTACAGTATGTTTTTGTGTTGCGCTCAGACTGAATTAACAGGCACGGTAATGACGTGTGTTTTTGGCGGAAGTCAGTCATCTTGTTTGGCAAGTGGAGAGATTGTACTTTCTCCCCTTGTCAGACAGTCTGGTTAGAGGGCAGCTATAACAAATTGAGCTGTAAACTGAAATCCACTCTTCAACTTTAATCAGGTTCCCTACACGCGCACAACGCACTGAGCGTAGGGCACCAAGTGTCGCCTAGGGCATCATCCAGAGCAGGAATACCACGGTCAAACAGACAGTGTGGTGGATGCCCCGCAGTTTGGTAATGCTGCCCCTTCTAAAATTAACTCTCCCCTTAAAACAAAGTTGCGGGACCTCCTCATTAATTACATGCGACGCAGTAAACAAACTCATGTTTCCCTCGTCACCAGTCATGCTGGACATCAGTACAAGTGCGAGATTCCTCCAATTCCCGCAAATATGTAACGTAGCCTAGGTAAATACAGTGTTGTGTAGTGGAAGCCATCATCTTGCTCTATAATGATCAGAACGGGTGTTGTTCAAACTGAACATTTATTTCTTCAACATGCTGCAGCAGAAAGGGAGATAAACAGCGGACTTTTCAGGCCATCTTGCAATACACTGTTTCCGTAGTTAAGCTACTGTACTTCCCTGCATATGGCAGATACTTCCTTCTTGGAGTTTCAAAATAAAGCGCCTCTGCTTCTAACATGAAATAATTCAGGCATCTCAAGTAAAACATAACAAAATTACTATTACCAGATTTCTCAATATATATATACACACACACACACACACACACACACACACACACACACACACACAGAGACGATTGCATTTGTGAATTTTTCTTGGTAGGGGGTGGGGGCACAATGAAAAAAAAGCGCTTAGGGCACCCTAATGGCCAGCAGCGGCGCTGACATTAATCCAAAATAACAAAGACCGACAATACCAAAATAAAAGCAAATCAGTCTCCTCTTCCTCCTCACAAAATCTACACAAGTCAAAAATGTTTAGGAAGGAGCGCTTCCTGGACTCAAAAAGTTGTTTGTTTGAGGTGCTCTTTGGATAGGGATACCGATATGCTGAAGAAATACAAAAAACTCCAAGGCACTCTCATTAAGGTTAAAATGCCTTTATTTGCATGGCAATGTCATAATACACTTTAAAAACCAAACTTCGACGTGTTTCGGCATCAAGCCTTCGTCAGGAAGTCAAACAGATATCAAACAGATCGCATGCCACACCCGGTCCTTATGTAGTGGTGTTAAGCCAATAGGAAACTGCCACAGAAGGTGTTGTTGCTTCGAGAGGGTGTAGAGATATATAAAAACCAATAGATGGCGACATTCTGGTCTACAGTACATCAAAGGTCACATAAAGGATGACATAGTGAAACCTATACAGACAAAACAATGGTTTTGGGCCACAATATTAAGCACTCACACTGTTGGATGCTCCATTTTTAAGCCTTGTGTGTGTGTGTGTGTGTGTGTGTGTGTGTGTGTGTGTGTGTGTGTGTGTGTGTGTCACACAGGAGGTTATTCTAGTGAGGGAGAGGAGGATGGTCCTCCATTTTATAGAAGAGATTGGGGATTTTATATATAATTTTTTTATTTTTATAAAATATCAATCAAATGTGGTTTTTCTGATGTGCGGACGCTCCTTTTTTCATTCATTATACTTAAATGCTTCAACAACAGTGACACCTGTAGGGCACTGATGGAAAGGAGAGCTCCATGCAGACAGGAGTCTGGCCCGGCCCTCAGGTACAAAAACATTACCCCTGAGAGCGTTTATTTCTTTGATAATTTATCTAATGAACCATGAACCATGAACCAATCATAATATGATTGGTTGAAAAACTCTTGCAATTCACAGGGAACAGTGAAATTATGTGTTTTTCAACCAATCATATTTAGCTGAAGCCTAAACCGCCCTTACCAATCAAGTAATTTATTCAACCAAATTGGTTGTTGATTGGATAGATTGCTAAGATTGACATTGTATTGTCCAATGATGAATGAGTCTGAAAAACTTGTGGAATCCAGCTCCATTGTCTACTAGGAAGTGATGACCTCAAGTAGGCTAATAGATAGATTTACAGACAGTAACACCATATCGTCGCTGTTGTGCCAGGACCTCGAATGTCACTTTTTTACTTTTTTTCATAAATCAGTGCCATTGGTCACCCTTCACGTCTCTGTGTGTTTCTTACCAAATGCAACCAATGGAAAAGCATTCAAACGAGCTTGTGAGTAAATCTCGTAATGCCATTCGCCCTCAATCTGTCAGTCAAACCTCGAAATTCGTCCCCTACCTCCGTCTGTACACCCAACCCCCCCCCCCCCCCCCCCCCACGCAGGACAGTAAACCCGGAAAAGTCACACGGCAGACGTGCTGTATATTTCTGATATCGTTTTGACTAATTCTGGCTTCATCTGACGTTAATAGATCAATACAATGTTTTCCAGTTATTCCTAGGCTGCAAACTTGTTTTAACATGCAAATCAGAGTGGTTTATGACGAGAATAAAGTAACGTTAACGCTACATTATGTCAGACTGTTCTCACCCCATGCCAAAGCCCCCGCCTCGGCCATGAGAGGCGAGGGGCACTGCTGCTGCTTGGGGCTCGTGCATGAGCATACCACTCTCTCCCGCCTGACTGGCCGGGAGAGAGTGCTTCCAAGTCGGACTGATAATATAAACAACATCATTTGAGCTTATCCAGGTAAGATATTAATAAAGTAATGACACATTCAGCGGGAAACTAACTATAATTAAGACATGTGCCAACTTTGACGACGTTTGGTTCAGTATTTTAAGAGCAAACAGGTTTTTTTAACTTCCTGAAAAGTTGCTGTTTTGGAGATTCGAGGTCCTACCGCGACAGCGACGATATTATACTTTCCCCTTCCTCTTTTCCTTTTTTTTTTATCAAGCAGTAAGTTAGCTCACAAGCCAGACATTGTATTGTGCGAGCGGCCCAACACGACTTTCTACAACACGAGTTTAGAGAGGGCGGCGCTGTACACACGGAGGCTGAAATCTCAACAAAGCAAACACTGGGATACTGCAACGTCATCGTCTGCACCAGCACCGGTTACAGACGGTGTAAGTGCCAAATGTGTTCTGGTCATATTTCTGGTTGATTTTTGTGCTGTCATATTTTTATTTGTCCATGGGGTGTCGCTGTGCCATGTTACCTGGGCTCAGGTATTCTATATAGGTGCTGCCTTTTCCACCACTGTGTTTGACCCGGAAGGGCAATTGGTTTTTGACCGTGTCGCTACCGTGTCGTGCAGCAGTGGGAACATTTATTTGGTGTGCTGTCTCTGCCTTTTACTTTCTGTTGAAAATAACTTTGCTGTATCGGTGAAATTGAATAAATGGATGGGTTCCGAACATCAAGGACAAGCCTTTTTTGTCGTTCTTATGCAGCACTCAATGCAAATGGTATCGTATGTAACATCAGCTGTAGCGAGCGCGTCACCCAGGTCATCCACGGTTTAAGCACCTCAGTAGCTTACAGTATTAGGCCATGTTCACATTACGGGCAAATCTGATTTGCTGATAAAGTCATTAATCATCATTATCTTGATTGTTTTCCCAAATCTCATTTGGGAGTGTGTCCGCACTGCCACAAATCTGATTTTCAAGTCGGATCTGTGTGTCCAGACCTAAACAGCCTATGTGCATGGGTTGCTATGGTAACGACGTGGGCGTCAGTAAATATGTACGTTGGTGACGTGGTCTTCCTGCGCAGAAGCATTTGATGACGAGTTACGAGTGACGTTCCAATCAGATTTGGTGGATCTGCGCGTCCGCACTCAAGTCACATCAGTCGAAAGCAGATTAGAAACTACCTCCATATGTGATTTGGGACAAGTGACACAAATCAGACTTGGAGCGTCCAGACTCATAAAACCAATCTGGATAAAGTCATTAAAGGACGGCTTTACCGTGGGGAATATGAATATATATTAAATCTCACGCCCCTAAGGTTTTCGAATCCGTTGAAATTTTTGAAATTGGAGGTCCACTGCCAGAGATATCAAGCATCTCTCACATATTTTTTGGGCCAGCCGACGCGTTTCGCGTCATCTGGCCCAAGTCCGCCTTGCGGAAGTCGAGGACCTATGAACTACAATTGTTGTGAGCCATGGTCCCGCCTCTAGAGGTCCTCCACGCCCCTTCAGAGGTCTTGAACAAAACCAAAAGGCAGCCATCTTTTTCCACCACCTAGCCTGCTGTAGCTAGGTAAGCTTTCCATACCTCCTTGCAAAGAGACGATTTTCTCGGGAACGGAAGCACGGACAGACACGTGACTGGCGGCATTGGAAAGCTCGTCAAATTTTACATCTAGTAGTAGGTGCGTTGAAGTAACGAAATCAACGCTGAGCAATGTACCCGTTTTTACACATTTTTACATAAAATAGTTCCAACATCAGATGCGCGTAACTCCTACGAAAATGCCTTAAAATGCATGAATTTTTTTTTATGAAGACATCTCCTGACATATATACTTCGGTTTAGATTTGGTGCAATTTGGAGGCAATTTTATTTTCGATTTTTTTCTCTATATGTTTTATTGTCGAAGCCTTCTTCTTCTTCTTGTTTGAGTTTTATGGCGGTTGGCAAACATATATGTGCATTACCTCCACCTACTGGAGTTTGATATCAGCCAAATGCCTGAGGGGTGGGCATGGAAACGAAGGCCACGCGAGCCCAGTGCATTGTGGGAAATGTAGGATTTCGAGTCCCCGCACCCGCACCTCCCCCCCCCACACACAGAGTGGATTTCTGCTGATATCTCAGGCTGTAAACAACCAATTTCAAAAATTTCAACAGATTTGAAAACCTTAGGGGCGTGAGATTTAATATATATTCATATTCCCCACGGAAAAGCCGTCCTTTAATAGGTCACTAAAGTTCACAAATCAGATTTGGCCTCCTAGTCTGAACATGGCCTTAGACTGGGCTCCTTTAACAGACGGCATGGATGTGCAAGTAAGTCAATTAATTTCAAGTTATCCGGGCCTTCTAGTAAATTCGGCGTGCAAATGGTCCACCAATCGTTTTGTATTAATATGTTTCATACTGCATAGCCTGTAATTTTTCCTAATAAAAACCGCCACCTTAAACTCCCACATTTTTAAACTGAATTTGGCCCGTAAATCGATGGCTGACAGCGAGCTCATTTTTAAAGCGTGAGTGGTGATATTTATACCATATGAAAGTAGAAGAAATAAGGAATCGATTGGGACCAAGCATGTCAACCTAACATGTCGGGAAGGGGGGAATAAATAACGCTCCAAAGTTGATGAATTGGAATGTAACTAAACGAGTATGTTGATAGAGGGGAAGGGAAGGCACACGCTGTTTCCAGATGCAAGAAAGTGTAATTTAACGCTATTTGACAACAGTTTCGGCCGTAGCCTTTGTCAAGTCTCATACAAACACAGTGCAAGCCAACCATTATAAAGACAGGTGGGCTGATTGAATGGACAACACCTGTCCTGTGAAAGCACACCTGAGTGTGATTACAATATCAGTCATGCAGTAATTGATAGTATTCTGTTACATCACCACACGGCCATCTTGGTAGGAAAATAACAGGTGATTGCAGTGGCGGCTCTAGCCAATTGTGGCTGGGGGGGCTAAGGGGGGGCTTAAATATTTACAGCGGGGGCTAACTTTTTCTACATAAATAGACAGTGGTTCTCTTCTCAACCTGTGGTACAGGTACAACTGGTGGTACGCGGGGGCCCCTCCCTCTCATACATTCATATGGTGGTAATTTCTCAGGTACTTGTGTAAAAAGGTTGAGAACCACTAATATAATAAATAATAATAATATTGATAGGGTGTGAATTAGGCTCTACTATTAGACAAGGAGGGCCCACTGCTTTTCCATTGAGAGCCAAATCCCCAACCCAACATTATGCATGTAAGTGCTTCAATGAGCTGAACACTGACTGTGTATTTAGCCCTATGTCACACTGTATGTTGAGACTGATGAGTCCAGTTACACAAGGCTATATGCAGCACACACATTTAGATGGTAAATCAAGAGTTTATATTCACAAGTTACACAAAATATTTAAAATGTGCTATATTTGAGATACAAATTAGGCTAATCACTGCATACATATAGGCTATATGTAAATAAACAGTGCCACATACACAGGCACATCCATTCATCAATAGTCTGTGCCTGAGTAAAAAGAAATAGAACCATTCATATAGACTGCACTATATAACAATCACACCAGTGACAAGACTGTATAGTGACTGAGCTGGACAACAGGCGTTTTGATACTTTTATCAAAACCAGCTCAGTGGCCTTGTGGTCTGAGTGTCCGCCCTGAGACTGTGAGGTTGTGAGTTCGATCCCCGGCCGAGTCATACCAAAGACTATAAAAATGGGACCCATTGCCTCCCTGCTTGGCCGGCCCGGGGCAGCGCATGGGTCAGACCAGCCACGGAGATGTGTAAATGCTCTGTTCAAGGAGGCTGGGAGTTTTCACTTCTACTATGATGAACAGAGCACCAATACATCGATCAGTGGATTATTTTTTAAATTAATTTATATTTTTAGAATAAACTTCAGAATATTTGTGTATTAGCCTAGTTTAGTTGTTAAGTTTTTGTTTTTCTCCAAAGAAATTTCCAGGGGGGGCTTAGGGGGGGCTTGGCTAATTTCAGGGGGGGCTCAAGCCCCCCCTAGCACCCATCTGGAGCCGCCACTGGGTGATTGTGATCAATTTACAGGTGATTACAATCAAGTGACACAGCCAATGTGTATTGGTAGGAAAGATGCTTGTGACATCATCGGAATACTATACTATGAATAGGCTACATTTAGACAGTAGATTAATCAGAACATTGATGTCACAGGCTGCTGTATACCATATCATGAATCTATGTGAATAAATAGATTTATATAAATAGCCTAATGCATAGAGATAAATCCTGAAACAAGAAGAAAAAAGAAGAAAATAGCTGGTTGGTACAGTTGTAGCCTAAGCCTAAGCCAGTGGTTTTCAAAGTGGGATCCCTAGCAAAAAGGGGGGATAATCTATTTTCACTATAATTCCATCCATAAGTAACACAATTTAAGGTAGTGTAGAAGTGAGTAACTAAGGTAATAACCATAACAGCACAAATAATTGACAACAATCTTGAAATATATATACAGTTCTCTGCTGCATATTCGTTCTCCCACACCCCTAGAGCCTCTGGCCGTGGCGGTGGCACTGGTATCCTCATCTCCCCCAAATGGACCTACACTGTCACCTCTCTCTCTCATCTGTCTATCTCATCTTTTGAGTCCCATGCAGTTGCCGTATCCCTACCCATCAAGCTCAACATTGTGGTAATCTACCGCCCGCCTGGTCCGCTCGGTCACTTTCTGGACGAGCTGGACACCCTCCTCTCCGTCTTTCCTGAGGATGGTACTCCACTCATCCTTCTGGGAGACTTCAACATCCAGCCAGTAACCTTACAATCTCTGTCTTTCCTTAACTTCTTCTCATCCTTTGACCTTTACCTCTCTCAATCTCCTCCTACTCACAAAGCAGGGAATGTGCTGGACCTGGTCTTCACCAGATCCTGCTCCACCTCTAATCTCACTGTGACTCCTCTTCCTGTATCCGACCACCACTTTATCACCTTCTCCCTTCCCATCCCCCTCCCCTCCTCCCACCCATCTCCCCCTCACTCTACCACCACCCGACGCAATCTAAACACTCTCTCACCCGACTCCCTCTCTTCTACCGTCCTCTCCCTACTTCCCCCTGCCGAGCAATTTGCTCTCCTGTCCACCGACGAGGCTTCCACTACTCTTCTCTCCTCTCTCTCCACCGCTCTTGATTCTCTTTGCCCACTCACCACTAAGCCTGCCCGATCTTCTCCCCCTTCTCCTTGGTTGACTGAATCTCTGCGAACTTATCGAACTGAGCTTCGGGCAGCTGAGAGAAAATGGAGAAAATCACATCTCCCTGAAGATCTCTCTTCCTACCACCTTATCCACTCAAACTTCACTGATGCTGTCTCTAAAGCAAAAACCTCCTTCTTCATCTCTGAAATCCAGTCCTCTGCATCCAATCCCAGTAAACTGTTCGCCACCTTCTCCACGCTCCTCAACCCTCCCTCCCCTCCCCCTCCCTCCTCCCTCTCTGCTGATGATTTTGTAACCTTCTTTACTAAAAAGGTGGATGACATCAGCTCCTCCTTCCATCCTCCAGGCACCCTCACTAACACTCCCGACTCCAATCCTGCTCCTCGGCCCCCTGTCCCTGGATTTCCTTCCTTCTCCCCTCTCTCTCCTGATGAAGTGCTTAAACTCATCAGCTCAAACCGAGCCACTTACTGCCCCCTCGATCCTATCCCTTCCTCTCTCCTCCAAACCATCTCACCTAACATATCTCCCTTCCTCACTACCTTCATTAACTCCTCTTTGTCCTCTGGTCTTGTCCCGCCTGCTCTAAAGACTGCAAGAGTCAAGCCTCTGCTTAAGAAACCCTCCCTTGACCCTACTGCTATTCACAACTACAGACCTGTCTCTCTTCTCTCATTCCTTTCCAAAACCCTCGAACGAGCAGCGTCCGAACAACTTTCTCTCTATCTCTCCCAAAATGACCTCCTGGACCCTCTGCAGTCCGGTTTCAAGGCCTCTCACTCCACTGAGACAGCTCTTCTTGCTGTCACAGAGGCCCTTCACACTGCTAAGGCCTCATCCCTGTCTTCTGTTCTTGTCCTCCTTGACCTGTCTGCTGCCTTCGATACAGTCAACCACCAAATCCTTCTTTCCACTCTGTCTGACCTCGGCATTTCAGGCTCTGCACTCTCCTGGTTTGCTTCCTACCTCTCGAACCGCTCATACCAGGTCTCATGGAGAGGGTCCCTCTCCAGATCCTGTCCTCTCACCACCGGTGTCCCCCAGGGCTCAGTCCTGGGCCCCTTACTTTTCCTTCTCTATATAAGATCTCTTGCCTATGTGATCTCTTCTCATGGCTTTTCCTATCACTGCTATGCTGATGACACCCAGCTTTTCCTTTCCTTCCCCCCCTCTGACACCCAAATCGAGGCTTGCATCTCTGCATGCCTCAAAGACATTGGCGACTGGATGTCTGCCCACCACCTCAAGCTCAACCTTGGTAAGACCGAGCGACTCTTCCTCCCAGGAAAAGACTGCCCTCTCGCAGATCTCTCCATCTCCATTGACAACACCACTGTACTGCCCTCCCAAACAGCTAAGAACCTTGGGGTGATCCTTGACAACCAGCTGTCTTGCTCTGCCAACATAGCTGCTACAGCGCGCTCCTGTAGGTTCTCTCTCTACAACATCCGCAAAATCCATCCCTTTCTAACTCCTGGTCCAGTCTCTTGTCTCCTCCCGCCTGGACTACTGCAACGTGCTCCTGGCCGGCCTACCTGCCACCGACATCCGACCGCTTCAGCTCATTCAGAATGCTGCAGCCCGTCTGATATTCAACCAACCCAAATTCTCTCACGTCACTCCCCTCTTCCAGGAGCTCCACTGGCTTCCCATCCCGGCCCGCATCAAATTCAAGACACTGGTACTGGCCTACAGGGCAGTACACCAGTCAGCTCCCCGGTACCTGCAATCCATGGTCAGGTTCCAAACCTCTCAGCGCTCCCTTCGCTCCTCCACCAGTGCAGGTCGCCTCGCCCCTCCTTCGCTACGGGGGCTCAAAAGTCGCTCATCCCGATCTCGACTCTTCTCGTCGCTGGCACCTCAATGGTGGAACGAGCTTCCACCTTCGGTCAGGACAGCTGAATCACTGCCGATCTTTCGGAAAAGACTAAAGACACACCTTTTCAGGCTCCATCTGGGCCCTTCTTGATCTAACTTCGTTCTCTCTCTTTCTAAAAAAAAAAAAAAAACTAACCAACCTTGTACCACTAACCTAAACTTGTACCACTGTTCCTTCAGAAGTTGTAGTTGTCATAGACTGTGCTCCATAGTTGATTGCTCTATTGCTGACTTAGTGTTATTGTAAGTCGCTTTGGATAAAAGCGTCTGCCAAATGACGTAATGTAATGTAATGTAACAGTATTTACTCTGAGAAATGAAATAATGAGAAAAGGAACAATTGATGGTTAAAACTGAACAATGATATCACAACAGTCTAATCCTAATGCTAAATTAAAATGAGATATTCCTCTAAATCTGTCTTCAAACTGCAACAGAAAAAAAAACGCCTGAGTTTCCTCCCTTGCTATCAAGCTCAGGAGCCGCCGTGTGTGCATGTGTGTGTGTGTGTGTGTGTGTGTGTGTGTGTGTGTGTGTGTGTGTGTGTGTGTGCGCGTGCGTGCATGTGTGTGTGTGCAAATACCTATAGATTAGTTTTAGCTGTAAAATTCTAAATCAAAGATGGTTGTATAACAAAGTTTGTATATTTATTTTGAGATACATCTAGAACTGATCCATTTTCTTGATTATGTTTCTCTTATTTATCCATGTTATATCCTTTATTATCTCAGAGTAGACTTTGTTCAACTTTCTTTATCAAATTTAAAAACTACAGGACCATTCAGCAAACATGTGAGAGAACAACATGTCCCTCCCTCCCTCTGTTAAATGTGAGTGTTACATCCGTATCTCCCCTGGTCAAACATGGGAAGCTTCAATCACCCACTGTGTCTCAGTTTACCTTTGAGTTGCTTGTAGGGATGCACCTCCTTTCCAAACCAGTCTATGGCCAACGTCTCTCCATGTTTCCACAGTATGGCTGTGATGGAGCCAGTCACAGAGGACAAGTCTGGCCTGAGGACAACACTGCCCCCTAGTTTCCCGTAGAGTGGTGTCTCTGCAATGACAAAAAGTATGGAAGCTGTGACATTTTAAATGTGAGCATTTGCTTTGGCAGTGTCAGGGGGGGCGGAGCAGCAATGCTTCAGCTAAACATCCAACCTGGTCATAGGCGGTGCTAGTGTCCTCTAGAGAGAGAGTGGCATCAGCGGAGGACCAAAATGCGAGACTCATTAGCCAATGAACAGCCAGGAATGGGTCTCGCACTATTTTGCATGCTAAAATAAAGCTGATAATGTACAATTTGATTCAAGGGATGAAAAACCCTTTCAGAGTACAACACAAACTGTCTATTTTGTGACAGTGCTGCTTAATCCAGGACCTTACTTCCTGGAACTCTTGAGAGTAAAAAACTGGTCCATTGGGGTGAATGGAGATGTCGGGACTCTTCTATCTATACGGCTCTGGGCGGTGGTTCTATTAGGCAGAACAGGCCTCGCAGACCAGAGCATTTTATTTGTTATTTTTGTGTGAGGAGCAGTCGGCACTGTGACACTACCAGTATGTTACATTGTTAGATATCAATTCAAGTGTGTTATCAGAGCAGGCAGACCAATGAAGAAGCGTTTTCAGAGTGGCATAGCTAGTACTGCTGCCTTTGTTGGTAGATTAGGTTAGTTTTAGGCATCAGTCACGGTCAGGCTGACCCTCTGCTCACTGATTGGCTTTGATCCGGTCTGAGCCAATCAGAGAACAGAGAGATGGGGCGGGTCTTTGCAGAATGCTGGCTTGAAATATGACTGCCCCTACCTACTCCACCACTTCCACTGAAAACTCTTCAAGTTTCAGAAAGAAATACAGATGTGAATGGGAAGAATCAAACACTTGGCCATTACATCTGTTAACATCCACTCTTCGCCCCTGGTTGGCTTCCTACCTACTGACCTCTTCCTGCCCTCACACTTTGTTGATCTAGTGGCCTTCTTTACGATCTCATTATAGTCGAGTGAGGCTCCACAAGGCAGATCACGTGCGCACTCCACGCTGGGGCCGATGCTTTTATAGTCAGAACGGCAGCCAACCGATCAGCATGTTACATTGTACAATGGTAATAGTGAGAACAGCCCAGGGCTTAAAATTTGGCGCGGGATGGCGGAAATCCCACACATTTTCCCCAATTCCCGCATATTTTCAATTTATAAAGGGGGAGTTATCCCGCAATGGTTCGCGCAGACCGATCTATGTTTGTGCGGAATGGTGCTTAGCAAGCGAAACGGCTGTCTGTCTGACCCACTGAGCACAGACTGTAGAAAGAGATGCAGGATAGCCAAGTGAATGTGATTGGATGAACGTTTGACAGTAGGCCAATCAGAGGCAGAGAGGGGCGGGTCAGGCCTCCGCCTAGCCTTCGCCATCATGGGGAAAAAAATATTGCGTCCCTCAGTCCTCTCTTGACATCAACGCTCCTCTGCTGATTTCTCGGTGGATACAGACAGCTGCTTGCAAACATGATAGCTCGCTGGCTAAAAAGGAAAACTACCTCCTCAGAAGGGGGATCCGCTCAGAAAAAACAAACCGAACAAGTCAAACAACAAGGCACTTCTAGCTGAAATGTCAACACCGAGTAACGTCAGTCAGTGATGTTTAGTGTTACGTTATTGACGATGAAGAATCTGATATCGATAATGACGTTAATTAATAATGTTAATCCTCCTTATGCCGAGTGTCAGTGATGTCAACGATGTCGCCACTCAAATGACGTTTCTCATTAAGCAGCCATGAAAATCTGGTGGAAGCATTTCCAATCAAAAGTGAAACGACCCACAGATGGTTTATAGTCCCTTCAATAGAACTCTCCCCAATGCAAAATTCAAACAGGTTTAGTTGCCAGTAATGCCAGTAAGAAAGGCAGATGTAGTGAGCAAAGATGGATGATTTAATATTCCATAGCTCTGACCTAACCAAATCAAACTGACATCACTATTGTGAACACAAAACAAAGAATACTTCTGATATAATATGATGTTAGTGTTTAGTGTATCACTCAATACAAAAACATAAAGGCTTTCATAGAACCAAAAGCCTATGGCTTAGTCTGCAGAAAAAACACAACAAAAGCCATAGTAATTTAGACTCAGGTGTGCATAAACTACTTCCTTTTTTAAATACAAAAATGTGAAATTACAGTATTATCGCTTATTGGACAGGAGAAGCAGGTATTTGTCGTTATAGTATCGCCTGAAAGAATCCCCCCCAAAGTCTATAGATCCCCCCTATCTGAAGAACATAAGGGGGGAATTTCCCCCTAGATTGCAAAGTGAATTTTAAGCCCTGCAGCCCATGGAAAGTCACAATGAAACGCTATTATGTGCAGTACTGAGTGCGCTTTGACTCTCAAATGGCCGTATATCAGTACATGAATGAATCACCAAACTTGTTTTTACTGAATAGCCGTTTCAGTTCTCAGCCCTGATAGCCTACTCTGTGCTGCTTTTAATCTCTCTCAACACAACACATACTTGTTCAAATGACTAAAAATGAACAGAAATCAAAGTTTTACCACATGGGTCAAGAAATGTGGTGAAAACACAGTGTGAGTGTTTTCCCTGCAAAGAGCAGCGCTCCCTGGGAGCTGTGGAGGTACGCGCTGTTAGAAACATCTTCAGGTACGCGCTGTGCGGTTACAGAGGGCGTGGCCAGCGCATTGACGTAATTTTTGGTGAGCGGCCCTCGCTCCTCCCCCGCGCCTGGCTCGGCATGGCGACCATAAAACAAGCTTAACACTGCTAGCAAAACGTGTTATTCTGATGCATTGGAAGAGCCCTCGTCCCCCCTCACACACCCATTGGATAAAGGATGCCCTCTTCTTTGTCAAATTGGAAAAGATCAAGCATGCTATCTGTGGTTCAAATGAAAAATGTGCACAGATTTGGCATTCATTTTTAGAACATGTTGGCTCTCTCCACCTTGAAGTCATGTCCACTGACTGAGAAAGCCGGATTGAGGGTATGTGTCCTGGTCGCATGTATACTTTTTACAACCCAGTTTAGGTGAAACCACGCCCCCATGTGTCACGTCACTTCCACTCGCTCGCACCGAAGCCAGCAAGCTTGGAAAATACTTTGGAATGATGAATGAAGATCTGCCGTTATGCAGCAGAGCAGATATAATACACTTTAAGCATAATATGACACATTAATTAGGCGGATATATATCACTATGCTATAATATGACATTAGTTAAGTAGTAAAACTGATATTAACATTGTTTTTTCTTGGCTTTTAAATGTAATCATCTCTGATTCTATAGTAGTAGTATATTGGGGGCTGCAGAGTGTCACCCACACAGCCATTTAACGTCACTATGAAAGCAATGCAATTATAATTTTTAAACGGTGATGGTAATCTGAGAAAAATAACAAGTCAATGACCATAACATGATGCTGCATTTGGATTTTGCGACAATCGACTGTATCAATGCACCGCAATTAAAATAACGCTAGTTTTTTTTTGCTCGCAGTCGGATTGCAGGCAGTCTGCAGTAGAAGGGCGTAAAAAACTATGTGTAAGTGGATGATCACAAAAAAGCAAAAAACAAAAAACAAAAGGCAAATGTAGTTCTCAACGTAAGTTCAAACAGGAAGACTATAATATCTTTTACCCTTCCTCAATTCACTTTATATCTCCACTCTTCAATCTACTCACAAGATCATAATAAGCTGTCAATTTCCGGGTTTCAATGAACAATCAGCTGGTTGCCGCCCAGTCTCTGTTAACCAATTGCATAGTGTCACATCACTGCTCTCATCACCTCTCACCCTACGCACCTCCAGTGTAAGCCTATCACGCTGCTCCACAACCCAGTCGTAAGCCAATTGCTTGGAGGCGGGTTCCTTAAATATGCTTGTTTCTGTCTCATTCAGCCTCTCAAACACCGCTGCTGTCAGGCTCGCACCCTCCTCCTTCCCTTCTCCTCCCGGTCATCGCAGACCTATCCGATTTCAGTCGGAAGAGTCTCATCATGATGAGTCTCAGAAGGAAGATCACCAGCACCACCAGTATCTAGACACTGCAGGGGGATATACTGTATCTGGATGCTGATCTGGGCTGATGCTGCTCTCTCAAGATCTCCCTGCGGTGTCTAACCGCCAAAGACTAATAAAAATACTTTATTCTCAACATTCTTTCTGTAGTAAATTATTCACTTTATTGTAATAAATATCACTTTATTCATCCTTTGGTCTCTAGTCTCTCCTGATTGAACTGCACATGTGTCGGAGGAAGCATGGTGCTAGTCTACAGCTCTCCCCAGATCGGCAGAGGGGGTGGAGCAGCGACCAGGCAGCAGAGGGGAATTTGGCAAAGTACAATTGGGGAGAAAATGAGGGGGGAAGCAGAATGATTGGGGGGAAAAACATTTTATCCAGTGAGCTCATAGTTTCAAAAAACTATCTCACTACTACAATAAAATGGCTACTATGGGAATTAACATAATCACACATGAATACAATTGGGCTCATTGAATCATCAAGAGTCTCATCTTTACAGTCATATCCAAATGATTATGACTAATGATTATGAATAATTATGACTTTTTAGCGACCCCAGTATGCACATATATTCAAATAGAAGAAAAAATATGAAATGTATATCCTTTATGTAAAATAAAACAAAAAGTAAATAAACAAACAAACAAATAAATAAATAGTGTTCATACAGTATATAAGCCTGTAAAATAAATCCAAACTTACGGGACTCTGGGCTCTCCGCAGCCAGCAGGCAGGCCCACAACAACCACATCAGAGTTACAGAAGGCCACATCCTCTTCTCTCTAACCTATAGTATATTACAGGATATTACAGTATATTAAAGTATATTACCGGATATTACAGTATATTTCATGATATTACAGTATATTACATTATATTACAGTATATTGTAGTATATTACAGGTTATTACAGTATATTACAGAAATGGATGAAACATGTCAAATAGTTAAAAGTTTAAAGGATTACAGAATATATTAGTGATGGGTGAGTTTGAACGAATCATTCGGAACTTGAGACTCTTTTTACTGACTCGGGAGTCGCGAGTCATCATCTGACTCGACTCGATAGTGTTGCATTATATATTTGAGACATAACTTTTGCTTGGAGAAATAAATTGAAAACTACTGTAGTCAGATATGACTTGAATGCCACTTGTAACATAAAGACAGGAAGTCGCAGACACAAAATCTCCTCTGCTGTTTAATGGTTTACCCCAACATGTTTCGGCGAAAGTGCCTTCGTCAGGGTGTAGTGCAACATCAGTAGGTGTGACCCTTTTTATAGGGCACACCTCAAATCAGTTGCAGGTGAGACATGACATTGAATGTCACTTTTAAAATCACCCCGTTTAACGTTAGTGCGAGCACTATTTTGACTGGCTCGTTTTGGGCGATGTAACAAGCACTCACTTTTGGCACATTGCCACCCCACGTTATCGCCTGAATAATGCATTGAAGGGTTTTCATGGAGTGGAGAATTGCTTTCTGAAATATATCTCTGATCAGGCTCTGATCTTCCAGTTGATGGTTCACCTGATCCAGAGCAGAGAATTGAAGCCTATCTGTTACAGCCCCTGGGCTGGGCGATATGACGATATATATCATTTCACCATAGAAAATGTCTATCGTTTCATATTATGCTCTATCGTTTATATTGCTGTGTTGCAAATCACACTCTTTACGGCAATATTCTCCATCATTCGGAGAACACTTTGCTTTTGTCAGTCTGTTTTTATACACACACACACACACACACACACACACACACACACACACACACACACACACACACACACCAGTCCACACCAGGCTCTGTCAACCAGCCTCTTGCATCTCTCTCTCTACATATATAATATATATATATATATATATATATATATATATATATATATATATATATATATATATATATATATATATATATATATATATATATATATATATGTATGTATGTATGTATATATATATACATACATACACACACACACATACAGGGTTCGAGTTATGGGGCAACCTATTGTTATTATTGTTGTTATTATTATTATTATAGGGAGCCGCAGGAATGAGTCCCGTATACTTCCGGGTTCTTCAGTGGAAAAGTCTATGGGATTTAACATGGGGGTTTCACTTAAATGCATAAAATAAGTTATGTGGTTAACAAAGGTTTATGGAAACACGAATCTGGGTTCTGCATAATAATCTTCACAAATGTAAATAACTTTTATGACTTTTGACTTTTTAACGTAAATGCATTTTTTTTAAACGTGATTTATATAAAACGCTTCAAAAGGCATAAAAGTTATTCATGTTTGTGAAGACTATCAGGCTGAACCCAAAGTCGTATCACCTTATTGTATGCATTTAAGTGAAATCCCCATTCTAAAAGCCCATAGACTTTTCCACTGAAGAACTAAATGGCGGCGATTTCTAGATAAAGGGCTCTATTCTCCCGCTGGCCTTAGGCGCTAAACTGGCGTTAAATGCAAAAAAACCACGATTTGCGCCTGCCTACCCGTGACTCGGGAAGATAGCGTCATGTTTTTACACCCTGAAATGCGCTTTACGCTGAAGAGGCGTGGCGCAGTGCCAGAATAGGCCAGAATGGGCGTTTCGGCCTTAAATAACAGCCTAAAGCGATCTTTCCAACTGCCGTTAATTTTGCGGTTAGCGCTTTTCAAAACCAGGGCTTACTCAGTGCACCGGCCCCGGGGATGTACCCACGGCGTTATTCAATCACTCTTTCTGCCGCTATCTCATTCTCTCTCCCCCCTCTCTCTCTCACTCCCTCTCTCCCTCTCTCTCGCACGTCAATTTCTGCCCCTATAGCGCACTGCAAGCATCAGATCTGAAATGTAGGCTACACCACAGAATGACAGAACCATCACTATTTTAGGCGAAAGTCCACTAATTTATATGGCACTAGGCAGGCACAACAAAAAAGTTGTTATAGCCTACCGTAGTTTTGAGCCCCTGTCATTCAGAGGCTGTTGCATCATCCTAGTCCTACCTGTCTGCCGTGCAGAGGGGGAGAAGAAAAGGCAGCGAGAGAAAACGATGTCCAAACTTTCACCAATCTAATCTCATCATGACATCCAGGGATAGGCTATACTTTTTCTAGCCGATGCGTTTAGGACATTATTCTCACTTTGCTCTTGCTATAGTGTAGCGTATTGACATGCTTGCTGTATATAAACTGCCATGAGATTTGTTTGAGGAGCATAATGGAGACAGACGAAAGTTGGCAGAGAGGGACGGGGGAGCTCAGAACGCTTTGGTCCCGGGGGGCTTTAGGCCTTTTCTGACCGGACTGGATTGCTCCCGTGGAATCAGAGTTTGAAAGGGAATAATGTGATTGGTTTACTGCACATCACCAATGGCCACAGTTGTGAATAATTCTACGCTTAAAAAGGTGTGGTTAAATGGTTAGCGCTGCACATTCTGGGTTTAGCGCCGAGGAGAAATTAGGGAATGCGCCTGACCACGCCCACTAAATAGCACTAAGCCAAGCCATAAACGAAAATGTAAGGCCAGGGGGAAGATAGAGCCCAAAGCCTACAAAAATATATCATCCCTGCGGTACGTTGTTGTTGTTGTTGTTGTTGTGAGATTCAGATTCAGATTCAGATTCAGATTCATTTATTAAGGACCGCAC
>NC_139645.1:29955789-30008289 GCF_964638095.1 Poromitra crassiceps
CTCTGCCAACTTTCGTCTGTCTCCATTATGCTCCTCAAACAAATCTCATGGCAGTTTAAATACAGCAAGCATGTCAATACGCTACACTATAGCAAGAGCAAAGTGAGAATAATGTCCTAAACGCATCGGCTAGAAAAAATATAGCCTATCCCTGGATGTCATGATGAGATTAGATTGGTGAAAGTTTGGACATCGTTTTCTCTCGCTGCCTTTTCTTCTCCCCCTCTGCACGGCAGACAGGTAGGACTAGGATGATGCAACAGCATCTGAATGACAGGGGCTCAAAACTACGGTAGGCTATAACAACTTTTTTTTCATCGGTCATTGTACCTGCCTAGTGCCATATAAATTAGTGGACTTTCGCCCAAATAGTGATGGTTCTGTCATTCTGTGGTGTAGCCTACATTTTCAGATCTGATGCTTGCAGTGCGCTAGAGGGGCAGAAATTGACGTGCGAGAGAGAGGGAGAGAGGGAGTGAGAGAGAGAGGGGGGAGAGAGAGAGGGGGGAGAGAGACTGAGATAGCGGCAGAAAGAGTGATTGAATAACGCCGTGGGTACATCCCCGGGGCCGGTGCACTGAGTAAGCCCTGGTTTTGAAAAGCGCTAACCGCAAAATTAACGGCAGTTGGAAAGATCGCTTTAGGCTGTTATTTAAGGCCGAAACGCCCATTCTGGCCTATTCTGGCACTGCGCCACGCCTCTTCAGCGTAAAGCGCATTTCAGGGTGTAAAAACATGACGCTATCTTCCCGAGTCACGGGTAGGCAGGCGCAAAGCGTGTTTTTTTTGCATTTAACGCCAGTTTAGCGCCTAAGGCCAGCGGGAGAATAGAGCCCTTTATCTAGAAATCGCCGCCATTTGGTTCTTCAGTGGAAAAGTCTATGGGCTTTTAGAATGGGGATTTCACTTAAATGCATACAATAAGGTGATACGACTTTGGGTTCAGCCTGATACTCTTCACAAACATGAATAACTTTTATGCCTTTTTGAAGCGTTTTATATAAATCACGTTTAAAAAAAAATGCATTTACGTTACAAAAGTCATAAAAGTTATTCACATTTGTGAATATTATTATGCAGAACCCAGATGCGCGTTTCCATAAACCTTTGTTAACCACAGAACTTATTTTATGCATTTAAGTGAAACCCCCATGTTAAATCCCATAGACTTTTCCACTGAAGAACCCAGAAGTATACGGGACTCATTCCTGCGGCTCTCTATAATCATAATAATAACAACAATAATAACAATAGGTTGCCCCATAACTCGAACCCTGTATGTGTGTAATATTATATATATATATATATATATATATATATATATATATATATATATATATATATATATATATATATATATATGTGTGTGTAGAGAGAGAGATCCAAGAGGCTGGTTGACAGAACCTGGTGTGGACTGGTGTGTGTGTGTGTGTGTGTGTGTGTGTGTGTGTGTGTGTGTGTGTGTGTGTGTGTGTGTGTGTGTGTGTGTGTGTGCGCGTGCGTGCGTGCGTGTGTGTGTGTGTGTCTGTGTGTGTGTGTGTGTGTGTGTAGGCAAGTATAAAAACAGACTGAGTGTTCTCCGAATGATGGAGAATATTGCCATAAAGAGTGTGATTGGCAACACAGCAATATAAACGATAGAGCATAATATGAAACGATAGACATTTTCTATGGTGAAATGATATATATCGTCATATCGTCCAGCCCAGGGGCTGTAACAGATAGGCTACAATTCTCTGCTCTGGATCAGGTGAGCCATGAACTGGAAGATCAGAGCCTGATCAGAGATATATTTCAGAAAGCAATTCTCCACTCCACGAAAACCCTTCAATGCATTATTCAGGCGATAACGTGGGGTGGCAATGTGCAAAAAGTGAGTGCTTGTTACATCGCCCAAAACGAGCCAGTCAAAATAGTGGTCGCACTAACGTTAAACTGGGTGATTTTAAAAGTGACATTAAATGTCATGTCTCACCTGCAACTGATTTGAGGTGTGCCCTATAAAAAGGGTCACACCTACTGATGTTGCACTACACCCTGACGAACGCACTTTCGCCGAAACATGTTGGGGTAACCCATTAAACAGCAGAGGAGATTTTGTGTGTGCGACTTCCTGTCTTTATGTTACAAGTGGCATTCAAGTCATATCTGACTACAATAGTTTTCAATTTATTTCTCCAAGCAAAAGTTATGTCTCAAATATATAATGCTATCGAGTCGAGTCAGATGATGACTCGCGACTCCCGAGTCAGTAAAAAGAGTCTCAAGTTCCGAATGATTAGTTTAAACTCACCCATCACTAATATATTCTGTAATCCTTTAAACTTTTAACTATTTGACATGTTTCATCCATTTCTGTAATATACTGTAATAACCTGTAATATACTACAATATACTGTAATATAATGTAATATACTGTAATATCATGAAATATACTGTAATATCATGAAATATACTGTAATATCCGGTAATATACTTTAATATACTGTAATATCCTCTAATATACTGTAATATCATGTAATATACTGTAATATCATGAAATATACTGTAAGATCATGAAATATACTGTAATATCCGGTAATATACTTTAATATACTGTAATCTCCTGTATTATACTATAGGTTAGAGAGAAGAGGATGTGGCCTTCTGTAACTCTGATGTGGTTGTTGTGGGCCTGCCTGCTGGCTGCGGAGAGCCCAGAGTCCCGTAAGTTTGGATTTATTTTACAGGCTTACTGTATATACTGTATGAACACTTATATACTGTATGAACACATTTATTTATTTGTTTGTTTGTTTATTTACTTTTTATTTTATTTTACATAAAGGATATACATTTCATATTTTTTCTTTTATTTGAATATATGTGCATACTGGGGTCCCTAAAAAGTCATAATTATTCATAATCATTAGTCATAATCATTTGGATATGACTGTAAAGATGAGACTCTTGATGATTCAATGAGCCCAATTGTATTCATGTGTGATTATGTTAATTCCCATAGTAGCCATTTTATTGTAGTAGTGAGATAGTTTTTTGAAACTTGAACTCACTGGATAAAATGTTTTTCCCCCCAATCATTTTTTCTGCTTCACCCCTCATTTACTCCCCAATTGTTTCTCCCCAAATTCCTCTCTGCTACCCGGTTGCTGCTCCACCCCCTCTGCTGATCTGGGGAGAGCTGTAGACTAGCACCATGCTTCCTCCGACACATGTGCAGTTGCCTTTTGTTTTTTGTTTTTTGCTTTTTTGTGATCATCCACTTACACATAGTTTTTTACGCCCTTCTACTGCAGACTGCCTGCAATCCGACTGCGAGCAAAAAAAAAACTAGCGTTATTTTAATTGCGGTGCATTGATACAGTCGATTGTCGCAAAATCCAAATGCAGCATCATGTTATGATCATTGACTTGTTATTTTTCTCAGATTACCATCACCGTTTAAAAATTATAATTGCATTGCTTTCATACTGACGTTAAATGGCTGTGTGGGTGACACAGACCCCAATACTACTACTATAGAATCAGAGTTGATTACATTTAAAAGCCAAGAAAAAACTATGTTAATATCAGTTTTACTACTTAAATAATGTCATATTATAGCATAGTGATATATATCCGCCTAATTAATGTGTCATATTATGCTTAAAGTGTATTATATCTGCTCTGCTGCATAACGGCAGATCTTCATTGATCTTTCCCAAGTATTTTCCAAGCTTGCTGGTTTCGGTGCGAGCGAGTGGAAGTGACGTGACACATGGGGGCGTGGTTTCACCTAAACTGGGTTGTAAAAAGTATACATACGACCAGGACACATACCCTCAATCCGGCTTTCTCAGTCAGTGGACATGACTTCAAGGTGGAGAGAGCCAACATGTTCTAAAAATGAACATGCCAAATCTGTGCACATTTTTCATTTGAACCACGGATAGCATGCTTGATCTTTTCCAATTTGACAAAGAAGAGGGCATCCTTTATCCAATGGGTGTGTGAGGGGGGACGAGGGCTCTTCCAATGCATCAGAATAACACGTCTCGCTAGCAGTGTTAAGCTTGTTTTATGGTCGCCAATGCCGAGCCAGGCGCGGGGGAGGAGCGAGGGCCGCTCACCAAAAATTACGTCAATGCGCTGGGCACGCCCTCTGCAACCGCACAGCGCGTATCTGAAGATGTTTCTAACAGCACGTACCTCCACAGCTCCCAGGGAGCGCTGCTCTTTGCAGGGAAAACACTCACGCTGTGTTTCACGACATTTCTTGACCCATGTGGTAAAACTTTGATTTGTAACTGTTCATTTTTAGTCATTTGAACAAGTATGTGTTGTGTTGAGAGAGATTAAAAGCAGCTATCAGGGCTGATAACTGAAACGGCTATTCAGTAAAAACAAGTTTGGTGATTCATTCATGTGCTGATATACGACCATTTGAGAGTCAAAGCGCACTCAGTACTGCACATAATAGCATTTCATTGTGACTTTCCATGGGCTGCAGGGCTTAAAATTCACTTTGCAAACTAGGGGGAAATTCCCCCCTTATGTTCTTCAGATAGGGGGGATCTATAGACTTTGGGGGGGATTCTTTCAGGCGATACTATAACGACAAATACCTGCTTCTCCTGTCCAATAAGCGATAATACTGTAATTTCACATTTTTGTATTTAAAAAAGGAAGTAGTTTATGCACACCTGAGTCTAAATTACTATGGCTTTTGTTGTGTTTTTTCTGCAGACTAAGCCATAGGCTTTTGGTTCTATGAAAGCCTTTATGTTTTTGTATTGAGTGATACACTAAACACTAATATCATATTATATCAGAAGTATTCTTTGTTTTGTGTTCACAATAGTGATGTCAGTTTGATTTGGTTAGGTTAGATCTATGGAATATTAAATCATCCATCTTTGCTCACTACATCTGCCTTTCTTACTGGCATTACTGGCAACTAAACCTGTTTGAATTTTGCATTGGGGAGAGTTCTATTGAAGGGACTATAAACCATCTGTGGGT
The DNA here is from genome assembly GCF_964638095.1 of Poromitra crassiceps. Lineage (NCBI taxonomy): Eukaryota > Metazoa > Chordata > Actinopteri > Beryciformes > Melamphaidae > Poromitra > Poromitra crassiceps. The sequence continues at coordinate 29,960,791 of NC_139645.1, forward strand.
CGTTTCACTTTTGATTGGAAATGCTTCCACCAGATTTTCATGGCTGCTTAATGAGAAATGTCATTTGAGTGGCGACATCGTTGACATCACTGACACTCGGCATAAGGAGGATTAACGTTATTAATTAACGTCATTATCGATATCAGATTCTTCATCGTCAATAACGTAACACTAAACATCACTGACTGACGTTACTCGGTGTTGACGTTTCAGCTAGAAGTGCCTTGTTGTTTGACTTGTTCGGTTTGTTTTTTCTGAGCGGATCCCCCTTCTGAGGACGTAGTTTTCCTTTTTAGCCAGCGAGCTATCATGTTTGCAAGCAGCTGTCTGTATCCACCGAGAAATCAGCAGAGGAGCGTTGATGTCGAGAGAGGACAGGGACGCGATATTTTTTTTCCCATGATGGCGAAGGCATGACCCGCCCCTCTCTGCCTCTGATTGGCCTAGTGTCAAACGTTCATCCAATCACATTCACTTGGCTATCCTGCATCTCTTTCTACAGTCTGTGCTCAGTGGGTCAGACAGACAGCCGTTTCGCTTGTTAAGCACCATTCCGCACAAACATAGATCGGTCTGCGTGAACCATTGCGGGATTACTCCCCCTTTATAAATTGAAAATATGCGGGAATTCGGGAAAATGTGCGGGATTTCCGCCATCCCGTGCCAAATTTTAAGACCTGGGCTGTTCTCACTATTACCATTGTACAATGTAACATGCTGATCGGTTGGCTGCCGTTCTGACTATAAAAGCATCGGCCCAGCGTGGAGTGCACACGTGATCTGCCTTGTGGAGCCTCGCTCGACTATAATGAGACCGTAAAGAAGGCCACTAGATCAACACAGTGTGACGGCAGGAAGAGGTCAGTAGGTAGGAAGCCAACCGGGGGCGAAGAGTGGATGTTAACAGATGTAATGGCCAAGTGTTTGATTCTTCCCATTCACATCTGTATTTCTTTCTGAAACTTGAAGAGTTTTCAGTGGAAGTGGTGGAGTAGGTAGGGGCAGTCATATTTCCCACCAGCATTCTGCAAAGACCCGCCCCATCTCTCTGTTCTCTGATTGGCTCAGACCGGCTCAAAGCCAATCAGTGAGCAGAGGGTCAGCCTGACCGTGACTGATGCCTAAAACGAACCTAATCTACCAACAAAGGCAGCAGTAGGCTACTAGCTACGCCACTCTGAAAACGCTTCTTCATTGTTCTGCCTGCTCTGATAACACGTTTGAATTGATGTCTGACAATGTAACGTACTGGTAGTGTCACAGTGCCGACTGCTCCTCGCAAAAAAATAACAAATAAAATGCTCTGGTCTGCGAGGCCTGTTCTGCCTAATAGAACCACCGCCCAGAGCCGTATAGATAGAAGAGTCCCGACATCTCCATTCACTCCAATGGACCAGTTCCAGGAAGTAAGGTCCTGGATTAAGCAGCACTGTCGAGTTGCAGCAAAATAGACAGTTTGTGTTGTACTCTGAAAGGGGTTTTCATCCCTTGAATCAAATTGTACATTATCAGCTTTATTTTAGCATGCAAAAGTAGCGCGAGACCCATTCCTGGCTGTTCATTGGCTAATGAGTCTCGCATTTTGGTCCTCCGCTGACGCCACTCTCTCTCTAGGACACTAGCACCGCCTATGACCAGGTTGGATGTTTAGCTGAAGCATTGCTGCTCCGCCCCCCCTGACACTGCCAAAGCACACGCTCACATTTAAAATGTCACAGCTTCCATACTTTTTGTCATTGCAGAGAAACTACTCTACGGGAAACTAGGGGGCAGTGTTGTCCTCAGGCCAGACTTGTCCTCTGTGACTGGCTCCATCACAGCCATAAGTTGGAGACATGGACTTACGTTGGCCATAGACTGGTATGGAAAGGAGGTGCATCCCTACAAGCAACTCAAAGGTAGGCTATACTGAGACACAGTGGGTGATTGAAGCTTCCCATGTTTGACCAGGGGAGATAAGGATGTAACACTCACATTTAACAGGGGGAGGGAGGGACATGTTGTTCTCTCAGATGTTTGCTGAATGGTCCTGTAGATTTTAAATTTGAGAAAGAAAGTTGAACAGTCTACTCTGACATAATAAAGGATCTAACATGGATAAATAAGAGAAACATAATCAAGAAAATGTATCAGTTCTAGATGTAGGCCTATCTAAAAAAAAAAAAAAAAGTTTGTTATAGAACCATATATTGTATTTGGTTGTATTTTTGCACACACACACACACACACACACACACACACACACACACACACACACACACACACACACACACACACACACACACACACACACACACACACACACACACACACACACACACACACGGCTTAAAAATGGAGCATCCAACAGTGTGACCATTGTTTTGTCTGTATAGGATTCACTATGTCACCCTTTATGTGACCTTTGATGTATTGTAGACCAGAATGTCGCCATCTATTGGGCTTTATATATCTCTACACCCTCTCGAAGCAACAATACAGGATGAAGGCTTGATGCCGAAACGCGTCGAAGTTTGGTTTTTAAAGTCTATTATGACATTGCCATGCAAATAAAGGCATTTTAACCTTTTCAAATGAGAGTGCCTTGGAGTTTCTTGTATTTCTTCAGCCTATAGGTAGGCCTATCCCTATCCAAAGAGCACCTCAAACAAACAACTTTTTTAGTCCAGGAAGCGCTCCTTCCTAAACATTTTTGACTCGTGTAGATTTTGTGAGGAGGAAGAGGAGACTGATTTGCTTTTATTTTGGTATTGTCGGTCTTTGTTATTTTGGATTCAAGTTGAAGAGTGGATTTCAGTTTACCGCTCAATCTTTTATAGCTGCCCTCTAACCAGACTGTCTGACAAGGGGAGAAAGTACAATCTCTCCACTTGCCAAACAAAACCCCTTCTAAACATGCAGTGAAATCCGGATTATAACCAGCTGCTAGCCGGTCGGCCTGCATGTTTAGAAACAATTAGCCGCCTTATGCGCACTCCCGCGAGTGCGGATCATGACCATCTGAGCCCCTAGTATAGGATCCGCATTATTGGAAAAGTGGCTGTTTAACACATTGAGTGCCAGCGACGCCATATGGCGTCATTAGAAATTTACCGTAGGCTGCCAGCAACGCCAAATGGCGTCAGTAACTCCAAATTGTTTTTTTGACGGGGGGGTGTCGATCTAAGCTTCTTACATCGCCTCTTACAATATTGTAGCTATTGGAGGTCTATAACCTATTTTACAAACCCCATTAGGTGGCGACAGCACTCTCCTGATAAGAGAAAGTGGAGCCAAACACACAGAAGAAGTCGCTGGGGAAAAAGGAAATCGCATCGCATCCGTCCGTATGCATCGACATGCATGAAGCCAAACGCCAGCTGTGCCCGCAGCAGCTGCATCCGCTGTCACAACTGAGCACCTCCGTGCCCGCTGCGACAGCACATTCGCATAATCAGCCTTATTATTCTCAACTGGAAGCATTGTGGCCCGTGACAAACACACGCGGAACCAAAAAGCTAGATGTCGCGCACCCTTCACTGTGTGTGCAGCAGCAGAGAGCCACCAGACACATAAGACACACCCAGGAGGAGGCGTGTGCAGTTGAGGGGGGGGGGGGCACGCAGAGCACGCAGAGCAGCATACACTTCACCCAGACAGACCCAGACATCAGAAAATTAGCTTCAGAGTCAGTGATGTGCTTGAAATGTTTAATTTCACAAAAGGCTCATTATCTCAGCTCGTAGAAAAAAAGGTCTGTTTTTGGTTCAATCAAGCTCCGGCTCATAACTAAAGAATGGAAAATGGGATCAATAAACTTTTTTTTGCAGGTGATAGAAGAGAGTCTCATCGTTATTTGTGCGTGTTCAGTGTTTACATAGTAATTATTAAAGAAATTATATGACTGTTTTAAAATGCATTGCGGCCTATGTGGCACAGCAAGCAACCTTTTGCCCAAGGGCCGTGGCACTCAAAGTGTTAACACTGGCAGCTCATGTTCCGGATCATGTATGCCTGATTGGGCGGGCGAGTGGCACTTTACAAACCATTAATGTCCCAGTGATCATTATTTTCATGAATGGACGTAGCGTTAGTTACGTGGCTGGATTATTTGGAAGAGAGCCAAATTAGGTGAGTAAACAAGTAAAAGTTGAATCGTTTCTTTCTCCCCCATCTGACAGTTTAAAAATGCAACAAAGGAGATGATAGCCTACTAGGCTACTTAGCCTACTGCATAGGCTAAAGTACCCGCTAACGTTCACGTAGCCAGCCTATTAATTAATTAATCGTTCGGGCAATCGCTTATATCAACGAATTAAACGAGCAAACTCACGGTTACCCTCAAGTGCTGCAAACGGCTTGAATGGTTTATTTTCCTCCCGACCTGTCTGTCTTGTAGGCTATGTGAAAATGCAAGAGGGTGATAGTTGCATCAGCCTATATCGAGACATAACTTTTGTGGGGATAAATAAATTGAAAACTAGTCAGATATGACTTGAATGCCACTTGTAAAATCATCCACAGTGTAATGTTAGTGCGACGGTGCGACCACTATTTTGACTGGCGGCTTTTGGGCGATGTAACAAAGGCAAGCGCTCACTTTTTTGGGGCACATTGCCACCCCACGTTATCGCCTGAATGCGTCAGAATGCATCGGGAACTTCACAGTGAGACATGTGCGTTATGGAGTAGTGTGTTTGGCAGAGATCTCATGTTGTGGATGCAGTGTATGGAGACATGTGTGCGTTATGGAGTAGTGTGTTTGGCAGAGATCTCATGTTGTGGATGCAGTGTATGGAGACATGTGCGTTATGGAGTAGTGTGTTTGGCAGAGATCTCATGTTGTGGATGCAGTGTATGGAGACATGTGCGTTATGGAGTAGTGTGTTTGCCAGAGATCTCATGTTGTGGATGCAGTGTATGGAGACATGTGTGTTATGGAGTAGTGTGTTTGCCAGAGATCTCATGTTGTGGATGCAGTGTATGGAGACATGTGCGTTATGGAGTAGTGTGTTTGGCAGAGATCTCATGTTGTGGATGCAGTGTATGGAGACATGTGTGTTATGGAGTAGTGTGTTTGCCAGAGATCTCATGTTGTGGATGCAGTGTATGGAGACATGTGCGTTATGGAGTAGTGTGTTTGGCAGAGATCTCATGTTGTGGATGCAGTGTATGGAGACATGTGCGTTATGGAGTAGTGTGTTTGGCAGAGACCTCATGTTGTGGATGCAGTGTATGGAGACATGTGCGTTATGGAGTAGTGTGTTTGGCAGAGATCTCATGTTGTGGATGCAGTGTATGGAGACATGTGCGTTATGGAGTAGTGTGTTTGACAGAGATCTCATGTTGTGGATGCAGTGTATGGAGACATGTGCGTTATGGAGTAGTGTGTTTGGCAGAGATCTCATGTTGTGGATGCAGTGTATGGAGACATGTGTGTTATGGAGTAGTGTGTTTGACAGAGATCTCATGTTGTGGATGCAGTGTATGGAGACATGTGTGTTATGGAGTAGTGTGTTTGGCAGAGATCTCATGTTGTGGATGCAGTGTATGGAGACATGTGTGTTATGGAGTAGTGTGTTTGGCAGAGATCTCATGTTGTGGATGCAGTGTATGGAGACATGTGCGTTATGGAGTAGTGTGTTTGGCAGAGATCTCATGTTGTGGATGCAGTGTATGGAGACATGTGTGTTATGGAGTAGTGTGTTTGGCAGAGATCTCATGTTGTGGATGCAGTGTATGGAGACATGTGCGTTATGGAGTAGTGTGTTTGGCAGAGATCTCATGTTGTGGATGCAGTGTATGGAGACATGTGCGTTATGGAGTAGTGTGTTTGGCAGAGACCTCATGTTGTGGATGCAGTGTATGGAGACATGTGTGTTATGGAGTAGTGTGTTTGGCAGAGATCTCATGTTGTGGATGCAGTGTATGGAGACATGTGCGTTATGGAGTAGTGTGTTTGGCACAGACCTCATGTTGTGGATGCAGTGTATGGAGACATGTGCGTTATGGAGTAGTGTGTTTGGCAGAGATCTCATGTTGTGGATGCAGTGTATGGAGACATGTGCGTTATGGAGTAGTGTGTTTGGCAGAGATCTCATGTTGTGGATGCAGTGTATGGAGACATGTGTGTTATGGAGTAGTGTGTTTGGCAGAGATCTCATGTTGTGGATGCAGTGTATGGAGACATGTGCGTTATGGAGTAGTGTGTTTGGCAGAGATCTCATGTTGTGGATGCAGTGTATGGAGACATGTGCGTTATGGAGTAGTGTGTTTGGCAGAGATCTCATGTTGTGGATGCAGTGTATGGAGACATGTGCGTTATGGAGTAGTGTGTTTGGCAGAGATCTCATGTTGTGGATGCAGTGTATGGAGACATGTGTGTTATGGAGTAGTGTGTTTGACAGAGATCTCATGTTGTGGATGCAGTGTATGGAGACATGTGCGTTATGGAGTAGTGTGTTTGGCAGAGATCTGAACATGGCTTTCACATATCTTGAGAACATTCGTCCAATCGACTTCAAACTTGGGGGTTGCGCTGTTCGTGACGTGACCAGAGTGCGGTGCCAAATTTCCAGTATCCACCTAGAAATCAGCGTGCAAATTTCTCGTATACTAAGAAATATGCTCATTTCTATATTTAGTTCAAATACCTGGGTATTCAGTGCACCTATTTAATAATGTATGCCAAAAAATCTCAAAAATCTAAATACTTTAGTTTTTCACACTTTTTCACATCAAAAGTAAATTTTTCAAGATTTTATTCATAACAGTAATCTACAGTTTGCTGACGTCACAAAGTACTATCAGATTTCTACCCCATTTCATCCAATCATATCAACATGATTGCAGCTTGACAGCTGCCATGTTGTGATCAATCTTCATTTCAGAAGAATTTTCTCCTCCAAATGAAGGAGAAAATGGAGCCTAGTGTCTGTAATCTGGCAGAATTTCTAGCCCATAAACTAACTACTAACTTGGCCAATTGTATGTAACATACAAAATAAAGCAAACGGTGATGTCTAAAAATGCAAAGAAATGTAACTGGCTCGTTAAACTCGCATTAGGGGATAACATAAGCATAAGGGGTCTCCCCTCGGAGATTCCAGGCGGGCGGGCAGCACTCATGCATCGGACTGTCCGCTCCGCTCCACACAGAAGCAGCTGGCTGCCTGGTACTCTGCGGATCCCACTCGCGTAGCACCACAACACGCTGAATCCCACTCGATTTGGGGGCGGAACACGCCAGGATTGGCCAATGCCAAAGCCAGTCCCCAGAATTGTCAAATCAAATCATCGACACGCTATTATGGTCCGCCTCTCAACCCTGTCATCTCAGACAAGATTTGTTTTCTAACTCTGAAACGGTGCTGCGTCTATGTGCCGACAGGCCACAGTGCCGACAAGCCGCAATGCCGATAGCCCACAAGCAGAACCAGCTGAGCGAGGCGGCGTGCAGCGTGTCGGTGGACCCGCTGGAGCTAAGCTCACCCATCCCCCACGCCTAAACCTAACCTCCCCCCATGCCTAAACCTAACCTCCCCCAGACCCTGACCCTAAACCTAACCTCTTTCACCCCCCACACCTAAACCTAAGGTCGGCTTAGCGGGTGGACCCCCTCTGAAACGTCTCTGACCCTCGCGCTACTTGCATTCTGTTGGGTTCATTTCGTCTGTAAGAACTCTGTTGAGAAGCTAACCCTAACCATGTTAAGAACTCTGTTGAGAAGCTAACCCTAACCATGTTAAGAACTCTGTTGAGAGCTTAACTCTAACCATGTTAAGAACTCTGTTGAGAAGCTAACCCTAACCATGTTAAGAACTCTAAGCTAACCCTAACCATGTTAAGAACTCTGTTGAGAAGCTAACCCTAACCATGTTAACACGTTCAGTGCCAGCGACGCCATATGGCGTCATTAGAAATTTACCGTACAGTGCCAGCGACGCCAAATGGCGTCATAACTCCAAATTGTTTTTTTGACGGGGGGGTGTCGATCTAAGCTTCTTACGTCGCCTCTAACAATATTGTAGCTATTGGAGGTCGATAACCTATTTTACAAACCCATTAGGTGGCGACAGCACTCTCCTGATCAGAGAAAAAGGAGCCAAACAAACAGAAATAGTCACTGGGGAAAATGAGGAAATCGCATCGCATCCGTCCGTATGCATCGACGTGCCTCCATAAACGAGCACAACGCCAGCTGTGCCCCCAGCAGCAGCATCCGCTGTCACAACTGAGCACTTCCATGTACGCTGCAACAGCACATTCACATAATCAGCATTATTATTCCGAACTGGAAGCATGCCAGCCCGTGACAAACACACGCGGAACCAAAAAGCTGAATGTCGCGCACCATTCACTGTGTGTGCGCAGCAAACTCAGCAGAGACTGAGAGCCACCAGACACATAAGACACACCCAGGAGGCGTGTGCAGTTGAGGGGGGGGGGGGGGGAGCACGGAGAGCAGCAGAGCAGCATACACTTCACCCAGACAGACCCAGACATCAGAAAATTAGCTTCAGAGTCAGAGATGTGCTTGAAATGTTTAATTTCACAAAAGGCTCATTATCTCAGCTCGTAGAAAAAAAGGTATGTTTTTCGTTCAATCAAGCTATCTTCTCCGGCTCATAACTAAAGAACGGAAAATGGGATCAATAAACTTTTTTTTGCAGGTGATAGAAGAGAGTCTCATCGTTATTTGTGCGTGTTCAGTGTTTACATAGTAATTATTAAAAAAATTATATGACTGTTTTAAAATGCATTGCGGCCTATGTGGCACAGCAAGCAACCTTTTGCCCAAGGGCCGTGGCACTGAAAGTGTTAAGAACTCTGTTGAGAAGCTAACCCTAACCATGTTAAGAACTCTGTTGAGAAGCTAACCCTAACCATGTTAAGAACTATGTTGAGAAGAATTCTGTTGATAAGCTAACCCTAACCATGTTGCTCCATAGATCGTGGTGACCTGAACATTTCAACTGGAGAGCTGAAGATCACAGGATTGACCAGAGAAGACAGTGGATGGTACACAGTAGAGATCAACAACACCGTCAACAGCCAGACTCATCTTAAAGTCATCTGTAAGTGTTTTATGTTGGCAGTTTGTCCAGTTTCAAGTCGGTGATGTGGAGTTGTGTGTGATTCACCACTTGCTTTTAATTAAGTGTAGCCCACTGCTATTTCATGACTGTTATTTCTGACAGCCCATGAAGGCAGCATTAGTGCGACAGGCAGCGACGTCATTTTTCCTCCGGACGCAAAGTAAAGCCAAGCTGAGACTCGATGTTAGACAGGAGAGGAATAATTAGAAAAGTGAATATAGATGCTTGAACAAATATATATGAAGGATGTCAGAAGAGAAATATGTAGATGCAAGAGAAGATCCGGACCGGAGACACAGAGGGAAGATACAGAAGAGGATTTGATGCTAGCTTTATACCTGAAAAGAGGATTTTGCTTGGAGGTGAAAACTGGAAGAGAAGACTGCTCGTCACTTGGTATGAGAGGAGAGAGAGAAGAGTTCGGACGGTTTTGTTCGTAAACCCAGTTCTGAACTGAGAACACCGATCCACACAGAACTACACGTACTACAACCGCCTCATTTTGTTTTTAAAAGTGCAAGCCAGTCTCTTCATAACCTAGACTTGATGTACCACTGTGATTGGACATTTCTCCTCTTAAAATACACTGGGTTCCATAAGCAGCAACCTCTGACTGGGAAAAATGAAAGCAATTCAGAAGTGCAAATAATGCAGTTCCTCGAATGGCCACTTGAGGCTGGCTCAAAAAGCGAGTAAGTCCAAATAGACCCCATGTTAAAATGCCCAACTTTACAGCAGAAATAAGCATGTTTACAACCTGGTTCAAAAAATGGTTTTGGTCCCTATTTCACCGTTCATGAAACTGTATGGGAAGTGAATGTTTATGTAACTCACCTGTTTATACAAAACAAAGTCAGATTGTATAGAAGTCAATGGGAAAATGAGGTTACTTCTCACTTGATTTATGAATTTGGTTTGCTAATGAGTTCATGATCTCAATCTCTAGGTTTCAAGTCTTCTTTAAAACAGCATGATGTTCATTTTGTCAATTATGGTCCAATTAAGCCTCAAATAGACGAGAGAAAAGACGATGCCTTGACAGGGTTTTTCCTGCATAGATGTGGCCGGGACACTTTTTGCATTTGAATGATTTTAATGGGACGCACTGGATTCCCGATCGCACTTGAAGGCCACCCTGCAAATCAGCGGGATTGTCCTCACCTGCGAGCCTGTGAGCAGGGGGATATATCCGCTTGTTTTTCACAGAGACGGAGAGAAGCAGACCAGAGGGAAAAGGCCAGAGGGGAGCGAGGATGTCGCGCTGCTAGCAGGAGTTCCGAGGGGGAGCGGCTGAGATGGGGAGCCGGGCGTAGCCCTGCCCGCGGCTTGGGTAAGATGCAGGTGTGAGCGGCTTGGCCGCTGAGTACCCCTCTCTCCTATGCGTACCTATGGGCGCACCGTGGCGGATTCACGGCGGAGAGGAGAGAGGGGGAAGGCCCGGAAGCCGCTCCACCTGGTACTGGGAGCCGTGGGCGGGGTGGGGCTCCCCAGTCTCTTCAAGCTGCCGTTCCTCCTCAAACCTAGAGCTCCCTTGAACCCGAGAGACAGAGGAGGAAGCACGGGCGGGCGAGCGCAACAAACCCCATGAGAGTGACGAGGACCAGAGACAAGTGGAGTGTGGCCACAGATGAGGAGTAAGACGAGCAGTGCGCATCTGAGGTCCCGAGGTCCTGGCAGTAGCAGACAGCGTGGGATCGTCAGTGAAAGCCAGGGGAAAGCCAAGCAACCGCAGCAGAGGGGTAACGTTAAGACGAGCCCCTCTCCCAAGTTAAGTGCTGTTGTTACCCCTGGCTCCTTCTTCCTTCCTCTGCATTTTAATTCAGACAGCGTTGGCCTGATTTGAGCTATTTTAGTAGTTTAATAGTTGACATTTTCCCTTGGTTTTATTGGGCCTTTTTACCCCCAGCCAGTTTTAATCGTCCCTTTTAAACTCCGTTGTCAAGCCACCGGGACTTTCATTGGGCCATTTTTTAGCACAGCAACCCCTGAACTCAATCGAGTGTTTTATGCATGTATTTTTGAGCCTTTTTACCTATGGGTTCAGGCGCGCGGGAAGCTATCTCCCACGAGGGGGTCTGAAGCATATATTCGGACTTGCGCGGCGCGCATTACAAGTTGGCACTTGTAATGCACAATTTATTGTCTTAAAACTTGAATGGAATCAGGGGTGCCGATTTATGTCTGTGCCAGTGCGTGCCCATGCTTGCGCATGCCCGTCGCCCAACCCATCCCCCGATAAAGCGATAAAGCTGACGCAAACGCACATAGGAGATTTAACAGCGACCTACACACACACACACACACACACACACTTCACACACCACTTCAGTTCGACAGAATAGGAACAAGCGACCGAAGCATGCTGTATGTGTCAGTCTGTCACTCTCTCTCTGATACCGCTCAATGCAAGTGTGTTTACTCACTACGTCAGCAGGGTAGAGTGCACTGACTCATGCAGCCAATCAGATCGGGCTATGTTTTGATCAACTCGTTTTGTAACCCGGGGCCGCCAGCGGGCCTCGGGTGGAGGAGTTTGCTATCAAATCAATGTAAAGAGACTCGACCCGCCCAGCCACAGCCTAGAGCCCAGAGCAGAGCACCCACGGGGAAATGAGGGGAGAGAGAGAGAGAGAGAGAGAGAGAGATGCCTGTGACAGTCACTGAAGTTTCGCCAAATGAGGGTGGGGGCGGGGCTGCTGGGGGGGGCTGGGGGGGGCTGCGTCAGGAAGGTGCAGGGGCTGAGGCCGCCACCAGGGGGGGCTGCAGCCCCGGCAGCTCCCCCTTTCCAGCGCGGTTGTATGGGTTCTTTTATTAAGGGTGCTGTGCTGTGTGACCTATATTTTACTGTGACGGTTGGCTGACGCTACATTTTGGTCCCATAAAGGAAAGCCGGAGGGGACCAGGACCGGAGCCACCGGGAGGAGTGGACTATTACTGGAGCAGTGGACTTGGGGCTGGGCTGGGGAAAATCATCTTTTAACACCTTGATTGCCAGCGACGAGTGTACTCGTCAAACACAATCCAGCTGTTAACTGCCAGCGACGAGTGTACTCGTCAAAAAAATCGTTTTTTTTTTTTTGACGGTGGGGCGTTGATCAATCCCTTTTACGTCTCCTATACAATTATTGGAGGTATTGAATGTGTATAATCTATTTTACCGACCCACTAAGTGTTGACAGTGCTCCCCCAGACGAGCGAAATCAAAGAAAAAGGGAGCAAGCCATTCAAGGAAATGGCGAGGCGATTTTACAGTATTACATTCTCATGAAAATGGTTGGGGGAAAACGCTCTCGTTTTCGCGCTGATTGCTGGCGATGCGGGATTGCAAATTTACATAATACATTACAGGTGGAACACACTTTGAAACACGCAGCATAAATATGACCAGAATCGCAAAAGCTTCTCTCAACCAAAACTCCCAAGAAGCGAGCGAGTCCATGCCGACTTCCTCAAACAGCAGCCTGCAGACAGGCACAGGACAGCAGCAAAAGCACTGAGACTGTGACGGCCGCTGCAGCCAAGAAGAGGGAGGAGTTGAAGCAACTCTGCCTCTCGCTCTCTCCCTCTCTCTCTCTCTCTCTCTCTCGCTCTCTCTCTCTCCCTCCCTCCCTCTCTCTCTCTCTCTCTCTCTCTCCCTCTCCCCCTCTCACTAGGATTAAACCTAGTGCGTCTCCCTCCCGAGAGGGAGGGAGAGAGAGAGGGAGGGAGAGCGAGAGGGAGGGAGAGAGAGAGAGAGAGAGAGAGAGAGGGAGGGAGAGCGAGGGGAAGGGAGAGAGAGAGAGAGCGAGAGGGGGAGGGAGAGAGAGAGAGAGAGAGAGCCAAAAATGAATGGTTAAAGTGACAGTTCTATCGAATTTCACAAAAAGCCGTTTATCTCTGAATATTTTTTCTGATGCTAAAACCATGCTGTATTCAACTGCTAATGCTTACATAACTACTAACTCTACAAACTAACTCTTTTAGACAGAGAAAGTACACATTCTATTAGTACTTTTGAGATATTGTATGTTCACAAACTCCAAGCAGAAAATAATCCTCGGCGCTTGTAAAATGAGCCACAATCCTCAAAAAACGGCTTGGCAGAAGCTACCTACAGCAAGAAAAAAACGGCTGGCAGTCAATGTGTTAATAGCCTTGTAACCAATAAACTGTCAACTTTTTACCTTGGGTTTTTTAGTGGCTTTTAACTCTGCTCACTCCTGATTTTAAAGAACCTGTTCAGTTTTTCCTTTTAATAAGAGCCCTAGTCTCTTTAACCTAGGTGGCGTTGTCGGCAACATTTTAATTATCAAGCAGATTTTAATGTGGTTTTTTGAGCCACGTTACATAGACAATTAGGAGGTGGCCGCCTCCATATAATTTAGCTCCGCCTCCAGCTCTTGACAGGTGAAACCATACTTGCAAAAACACTAAATGGCCTGCATTTATATAGCACTTTTATCCAAAGCGCTTTACAATCAGTAGGTAGTCTACATTCACCCATTCATACACCGATGGCGGCAGGCTGCCACGCAGGGTGCCTACACACCATCGGGAGCAAGGAGGGTTAAGTGTCTTGCCCAAGGACACAACGACAGCAGCTGGGAGGGAGCGGGGATCGAACCGCCAACCCTTGCGTCATTGGCCGACCGGCTCTACCTCCTGAGCTAAAGCCGCCCCACTAAAAAGTGTTGCACTTGTGGCTTGGTGATGAAATAGTAGCTCAGCAACCTTTACCAGTAACGTCAGATATAGACATTAATTTACCCCTTAAACCTTCAATCAAATAACCATTTCATTATTTGTAAGTGAAGGCTGGCTGGTTGCCTTTCCACAGCCACTTGTTCTGTATGAGATTGTAAACTGCAATGTAGCCGTGCCCATTAGCCTCTGATTAGCTACAATAACGTTATCAGACATCAGCTACGTGATCCCACTCACGATAAAGAGCCTTTCTGAAAGCACAGTCTGCAGTCCTGCTGCTTAATGCTGTGTTTCCAACCAGGAAAAATATGTTTTCGAGGGAATATCAGCTCTCTTATCATTAGTGCGACTGTGTTTAGCAGCTCCCATCGGCTCCTCACAACTACCCATGTCTGCTAGCAACAACAACTGGTCAGAGTTTTTCAAAATAACACATCTAAAGCACACATGATTTGATTTGATTTGATTTGATTTTATTAGACGTCAATCATGGAAAAAACAAGTTACAACAAGTTTATCAGAGCGTCAGGGATACAGACACATGAAAGTCTTTCGACTTATTTCCACTGTGGTCCCTGGACTGGGACAAACAACATAGTAACAAATACATACAATGCACCAATTAACCCCAATAAATAAAATAAATAAAACATCCTAAGCTACACTACCTACAGCATAAACACACCAAGAGTTAATACTAAAAGGTGACCATTCTATTCTGAAACATTATCTAAAAGCCATGCTTTGACCTTTATCTTAAAAATGAGATGGCTGGAGATGCTTTTTATAGCTAGGGGTAGAGAGTTCCAATTAACTGCTCCCCCAAACTTAAAAGAGCGTTTACCCATTTCGGTGGTGAACGTGGGCACGGTCAGGTCTGCAATACTGGCTCTGGTGAGGTGTGTGTGGGCTTCACTACGTTTCTGGAAGAGCTTACAAAGGTACGCAGGGGCTCTGTTGGTATAGATGCTGTGCACCTGGTTCAGCTGTAGTTGAACTGACCTGGCTGCCAGAGGGAGCCAACCCAACTGCCGGAAATGCAGCTTACCAACATGGTCCATCGCAGACAGCCCCAAGACAAGCCTGACTAGCCTATTCTGAGAAACCTGCAGCTTCTTTTTTAGGGCTATGGTTAGGCCACCGTACCATGAGCCAATCGCATAATCAAAACAACATAAGACCAGTGAATTTGCTAGTAGGTGAAGACTATCCGGGTCCAGAAACTGCGCTTTTCTGGCCAAGAACTTGGTTCTGCCATTCACCTTGCTTATCGTCTTAAGAGCCATGGATTCGCCGCCCAGACTGCGATCTAGCAGACAGCCATTGAAAGTGATAATAGGTTTATTTTGAAAATTAAATTAAATGTAAGGAAGTACCCTAAAGACACGTTTAGATGCACAACAAAATAGATAAAAAGTGACTGGCAAGAGCCTGCGAGAGCATGGTTTTACACAGACAGCTCACTTGACTCATGATGAAGCTATGCATTAGGTGAAGCTAACTGTATTGAGACAATTAACAACACATACACAAAGCTTTTTGTGCACAGTAGATCTCAGGACATTTTATTTTATTACATTCTTTATTCACTGTAAATGGTCAGCAATTATACTGAACATACAGTAACTGTTGGCTACTGATGTTTATTTAGCTATTATATTTTTATTCTTTATTTCCTCAGTGCTCACTTCCAGAAGTTGACAATGCATAATGTTAAATTCTTTTTTTAATAAAGTTGGCCTATTTGTTCAAGAAAGCAGCCGTCTGAGTAGCTTTGCACATCGTTATATCGGTGCACAATCCACATAGAAAAGGTCTATATCTGCTCAAAAATGCACTATGTCAGCACTCTGCAGCCATATCAGTAATCGGTGAATATCGGCTCTAGTACCACCCCTGCCTCATTTTGAGCCAGGAAAACCCCTGTTTGGGGTGTGATTGACAGGTCACCTGTCCAGTGATCTCACAGCTCACCTAACACGGACCAATAGCAGGCAGCTCTGTCTGGCAAAACAAAAGAACAAGATGGCAACGGTCAAAATGCCAAACTCAAGGCTTCAAAATGGTGACAATCATGGTGGCTACATGATATGTTTATACAATCTATTAACATTGTGCCGAAACCCTCCCTCCATGTTACATGTTTGTTCATGTTAAAGGGATAGTTATTTTATGTGAGGTACTTGCATACAGTCAGTGTACTACATGCAGTAGAATGCAGCCGGCGTGGTTTCAGTTTGGTGAAATGGAGACCGGCCGCATCACGCAAGTAGAGCTGTCTGCTGAGTGTGAAGGGAACCAAAAACGTATAAAAAAAATATATATATATATATGTATATATGTATATATATATATATATATACATAAAATGCTTCCATACTGCTCACCTGGTGTAATCCAAGACTCCACAAGCCCTCAGATACCAAATTGACGTGAAAAGGTGTCTTTTACACCGTGTTTTTAGCTGAAATCTTCACTGTAGCCAGGTGTGGAGCTAAGTGGGGAAGAAGTGGGGCTGATGCACCACCTGCACCTTTCTCATGGCCCGTTTCACATCATCAGGCAGCTCTACTTCCATGATGTGACCGGTCTGCATTTCTCCAAACTGGGACCAGGCTGGCTGCATAAATGTAGTACACAAACTGTATGCAAGTACCTCATACAAACTCAGATCAACAAATCCAAACTATACCTTTAAGTGCACATTAGGTGCACAAAGTGTGCGAGTGTCTCTGTCTCTTTCCAGCTGTCTGCATTGAGACAGAGAAATAACTATGTGCATGTGAGTGATCATGACTGTAACAGCTGTTCTCCTCTTCTCTCCATCAACAACAGCACCTGTCTCTAAACCCTCCATCTCTAAATGGTGTGCAGATGATTTGACTCGCTGTTTTCTGAGCTGTGACTCAAACACCACCACAGACGCTGAACCAGTCAGCTACACCTGGGAGAAAGACAACACCAGAGAGAATTCCACAGAGTTACTCAAACACCAAATGATCATTACAAAGGTACAATACAGCAATGCTACTGACAGTGTTTGTACCTCTGAGTCTTTCTGTCCATGTGTCAGTTAGTTAATGCACTGGTTCTCAAACTTTTTCACATCAACTGACACAAATTAGACCACAGACTCCCATCTGATAAGGTTTTAGCTTTTAGATGTTTTATTACAGAAAGTGTATGAAGACCATGACCAAAACAGTCATTGTGTTAATTAATTGTGGATGAATTATAGTGACATTAAGTTATCCTTCTTTTTTCTGGGGACCCTCTCATGGACCTCTGGGGTTCCCCAGACCCCATTTTGAGAACCACTGAGTTAATGTCCACTAGTAATATCAGGAGATGAACAAATGCATTCCTTTACAGGAATACACCATAATGATTTGTTCAACTTGCATCACATATTCATTGCACCAGCCGCTAGTTTTCAGCTGTTTTAACCCCCCTCCCCCCCCCCCTTCCTGCAGCAAGCCCAAATATAAAGTGCCAAAGTCACACCCTCTTCCGGGTTAGACATACAAACCAAGGGGTTTCATCCACCATTTATTTTTCCATGGACATTTTGTAAAAATAGTAAGAATAGTTTTACTTGGTCAAACCAAGCGATTCAGCTATATTTAGAATCAGGAGAGACCATAAAGAGAGAACATTTCACTCAGACTAAAAAAACACACATACACACACACGCTAAATCTGCTTTCTTTTTTAGATTTGGTCAGTTTTATATCATAAAGAATAAGATTTTCAGGGCTACAATGGGGAACCTGTCTCAGACTGAAAGAGAGTGAGCATGTGAAGTGTTTAGCTAGCAGCTTCTGTGAACTGTGTCTAAGCAGCTCCTCTCAACACAGCAGATTACATCATGTGCTTTAGGAGGTTAGGTGTTTTTGGATGCTTCCAATGTGGGCGTTGGCTTAAGAAGACTGTGCTTTAACCAGAGTAGCTGGTTTAAGCTGCTGAAGTGCCGTTGAGCAAGGCACTGAATCTGAATGCTCTGTTAAAAATGAAAGTGAAATGTGGCTGAGTGATTGGTTTGTGATCTTATATTTCACTGGTTTTATAGGTGAAGGATTTGAAGTATGCATCAATCAGCTGTAAGGTGGAGAACCCAGTCAGTGAGGAGGTCAGCCAACCCATCAGCAACCCCCTCATCCCGAGTGAGTTACAACACTTTAACAACAATGCAGTGCTACCACTACGTCTCTCTCTTCTCTTCTCTCCCCTCCCTCTCTCTCTCTCTCTTGTCTCTCCCCTCCCTCTCTCTCGTGTCTCTCTCTCTCTCTCTCTTTCTCAACCCACCAGTCAAGGCAGATGCCACCTAGAGTCAGGTCTGCTCGAGGCGTTGTTTTCCTTCCTGCTGCTGCCAAATGCATGTTATGAAATTGTTTAAATTGCTGGGTTGAAACTTAGTAAAGACCCTGGTCTTCAACCATTTGTAAAGATGTAATTTGAATTCATTTTTAATTTGTAAACTGTTGTTATGATTTGCTGCTATATAAAGCAACTTGACTTGACTTAACACTTGTTGCTGTTATTTTTTCTGTAGAGTCTGATGGTGAAGGGAAACGGAGAACAGGGAGAACAGGGAGAATAGTCACCATCTTTGTGGTACTGACAATGTTGCTGCTCGTCATGATTCCCATTGTCAAACGCATACGCAGAACAGGTAGGAAGCCAAGAAATACTATATTTATTTACAATGAATTACTGTCTAATTGATATTATTAATACTGATGTAATCAAAATGATCTCTAATTGATAGTATTCACATTTTGTGTCCGGGCCTAGACCAGCACCCCCCCCCCCCCCCCCCCCCTGCTTAATGTTGTTGAATTGCCTCTCTTGAGTTCCATTTCCACCCTGCCAACACAGGAGGCGCTGCACTCCTCCCCCATAGACTTGAATAAAAGATTGCCAGGTGTTTTCACTAAAGCTTTACATTACAGCCTGCAACATACAGCGTAATGATTCCAGAGTCATGTTTTGTACTAACAGTGAGCCAGTACAGTAGCTACTGATACATACTCTTTCAGGGTGATTCAAGACCCCTGCACTTCCTGAAAGGGAGATCATTCAGGTTGATCAGGGGTTTATTTTGTGATCATGACCAACTCGCTGCTCTACACTATCCTGCTTATTACAGTGAGACAGCCCCTTGGCTCAAGACCATTAGAGAGAGGTCTGACACCTGCATGGTCAGGCAGTCAGTCTGTCTCTCCTCTTTGGGTTATTTGGTTTGGTTAGTTTTTGGGTTGATTTATTTTAAATTTTCTCACTCATCCACACACTACATAGCCTGGTAAACCACCCTGATCATGTGACCTCACATTCAGTCTGGTCTCC
The DNA here is from genome assembly GCF_964638095.1 of Poromitra crassiceps. NCBI lineage: Eukaryota > Metazoa > Chordata > Actinopteri > Beryciformes > Melamphaidae > Poromitra > Poromitra crassiceps. The sequence goes on from NC_139645.1 coordinate 29,979,900, forward strand.
AGCCCGCCTCCAGCAAAGTGCAGAAATGAGAGAGTCCATGTAGTTGACAACGTAACAGTTGGCAAAACTATAGTGGCTCCTGAAGCAACAAACGTTAACGTTTGTAGAGTAAACAGCCAGAATTGCAGTAATTGCAGAAATAGACTCAATAACAAAAATTAAACAAGAACAAGCGTATGCACCAGCAGAGAGAATGTTTTTTTGAGTGGATTTGGCGACACTTGACTGAAGGTGTTGTCTGTCAAGTCAAGTAGCCTATTGACTGAAGGTGTTGTCTGTCAAGGCAAGTAGACTATTGACTGAAGGTGTTCTCTGTCAAGTCAAGTAGCCTATTGACTGAAGGTGTTCTCTGTCAAGTCAAGTAGCCTATTGACTGAAGGTGTTGTCTGTCAAGTCAAGTAGCCTATTGACTGAAGGTGTTCTCTGTCAAGTCAAGTAGCCTATTGACTGAAGGTGTTGTCTGTCAAGTCAAGTAGCCTATTGACTGAAGGTGTTGTCTGTCAAGTCAAGTAGCCTATTGACTGAAGGTGTTCTCTGTCAAGTCAAGTAGTTCAAGTTCAATATTGCGATGACGATATGACCTGCGATAAATGAAAAAATGCTATAAACAAAAATATAAAAGGGTACATATTAGCTACAGTAGCGTGTTATTTTACCACGCTAGCCGGGCGCTTCTCGCTCATACAGTATGAGCCCGGCTAGCGGGGTAACGTGTTTCATATCGCGATGACGATGAAAATACGATACATCGTGCAGCCCTAGTGTACACACACACACACACACACACACACACACACACACACACACACACACACACACACACACACACACTACACTATACTACACTACACACTACACTATACTGACTACAGTACACACATTATTGATATAACACATTATTGATATAGCCTACTGACTGTGACAACGGCTACTTCCATGCTAACTCTAAATTTACTGTTAAATTTACCGGACTTCTTTCTGTGGATTGATATGTCTGTACGTGGTCCTCCAGTCTTTTAGAACGGCGTGCATAGCAATGGTCTGTTTTACCTAGCAATGGTCTGTTATACAGAATTAGCAAAACATAGAATGTCATGATTGACCAATTAGGTCAGTAGTATTCAACAATGTAGTTTTACTCAATTAGTTTAGCCACAGCTGTAAAGGTAAAAGTGGGGCTATTTAAATGTTTTATTTGTTCTTTACAAAAGCCCCCCTCACTGTTGCCATCGCAACACAGCAGCACCTTGGAAATATGGCCGTAAGATGGCGAAGTTAGATGACTAACATCTGTACACTGTTAGTATAAAAGATTACACCAACTCCGGAGTAATTATGCTAATCTAAAGCGTTGCCAAAAAACCTTTTAGACCTGGCAATATTGTGTCCACGTCTATGGTGCAAAGGTTTTAACAGTGTGAATATAAGCTTAATTCATCATAACATTGCTACAATACAACATTTTTACAACCACACCTCCACCACCTCCAGCTTCACCACATCACATCAGCCCTACAACCACACCTCCATCTTCACCACATCACATCAGCCCTACAACCACACCTCCATCTTCACCACACCACATCAGCCCTACAACCACACCTCCATCTTCACCACATCACATCAGCCCTACAACCACACCTCCAGCTTCACATCAGCTAGCCGTACATGAGAAACACTTTTGGGAGCAAGAGGGAGAAAAAAACACAGGAAGTGCGGGGGCGGGGTCACAACACAGCAGCCACAGGATCATGACACATTTTGGCAAACAGCAAATCATTGACTGCAGTAGAAGTATGCTTGATCTTTCTCCTCTCTTCCTGTTCACCCCAAACTATGATTCAAACTTTCACTTCAGCTGAACTTAAGTTTAGCAGACATCCAACGATTCACAGTTATTAATTTGGGCTAACAGTGATTGGTTTCTTTCTTTTCCTGCAGTGACCCTGAAGCTGGAACCAGGTCAGTACCTAAATCACTCATACAATTATTCCTATTGATGCATAAGAATAAAAGTAATGATGCTCATCTAAAGCGAAAAACCTTTTAGACCTGGCAATATTGTGTCCACGTATATGGTGCAAAGGTTTTAACAGTATGATAAGCTTAATTCATCATAACATTGCTACAATTGACGGTTCAAACTGCAGGTGAAATGTTGTCTGACATGTTGCCATTTGAAAAATTGGCAATTTGTCCTGATATTAATGCTGCTCAGCTGTTCACCAACTGGTCTGACAGTGACACACAGGGCCCCTTGCAAACAGGTAGACCTACTGGATGTGAAGTTAGGATGGTCTAGCAATTAAGCATTTAGCAAATATGCCTCCCCTCCTCTTTGTACATGTTGATTGATTGATTGATTGATTTTATTTAGTACAAGCACATAAACATTTCATGTAGAAGTAAAATGCAAAGAATTGGCGTACAGGGATAAAAAAAACACATGAAAGTCCCAGGGCTTTGAAGTCCTGGAGCTTATTTCCAATGTGGTCCCTAGTAGAGAAGAGAAAGAAGAGTGAGAGAAGAGAAGTGGGAGTAGTAGAGAAGAGAAGTAAGAGTGAGAGAAGGCGAGAGAGAGAGAGAGAGCACATACTGTATAAAACACACACGAGAATTCAGATTTCAGCATTCTGAACTCTGAGTTTTTAAAATACATGAGACATTTTGAATTAGAAACATTAAATCTACTTGGTGCATGCTGCAACCTATGCCTGTAGCTGCTTTTTTACAGCCCTCTTAAAGCTGGCTAAAGTGGGGATGTTTTGGATGGCCCTGGGCAGGGAGTTCCACAGCCGGCTTGCTGTATATAAAAAACCTTTGGAGCCTGTTTTAGGCTCATGAACGGCTAGTGTCCCTGACCGTAACTGCCGTCCATGGACTTGGCCACGCAGAACGATGCAGGAGCTAAGATACCTAGGGGCAGTTCCATTAACCATTCTATACATGTATCCTAGTTTCAGAAACGAGACTCTCTGCTCCACAGGGAGCCAGCCCACCTTTTTGAAGTGAGCTGGTCCTATGTGGGCTCGTGAATGCATGTTTAACACTAACCTTAGGGTTTTATTTTGGCTAGTTTGCAGCATGTTTTTGTTTTTTGCTGTGACACTGCTGTACCAGTATGTACATGCATAGTCATATTGGCTCATAATCATACAGTTTGCAAGTAGTTTTCTAGTGTCTAATGATAAAGACATTTTTTTACGTTGCAGAAATTTTACCCTTGTGTTGACATTTTTAATAACCTTCAAGGCCATGGTTTCTCCAGACAAAGTCTGGTCGAGGTCTGCACCTAGATACTTGACACAGTCTTTGGAGATGACACTAGTTCCATTACAGCTGATCTCCAGTTCAGAGCATTTCTTCAGATTATATTTTGAACTAAAAAGAATGGATTCAGTCTTTCCTAAATGGATCGAGAGCTTGTTGTCCACCAACCATTTATGAAGATTTCCCAGCTCCCTACTGAGACCAGCTTGGATTTCTTTCGGGTCATCTCCAGATATCAGAAGTGCAGAGTCATCGGCGTACAGTAATAATTTACAAGACACTGCAGAGACCATGTCATTTATGTACAACGAGAAAAGCATTGGAGCCAAAATGCTCCCTTGCGGTACTCCACATGTTATAGGATTATAAGAGGATGATACGCTGTTTATGCTAACGACCTGGGTCCTTCCAGTTAGATACGACCTGAACCATCTCACCGAGCCACTGTCCATTCCGCAGGATTTGAGCTTCTCCAGAAGGATCTGATGGTCAACGGTATCAAACGCTTTCTGGAGGTCAATCAGGACCATACCAGTGCGTTTGCCGCTCTCCATCTGGGTCCGGACGTGGTCGGTGAGATGGATGAGGCAGGACTCCGTGGAGTACCCAGGACGAAAGCCGGATTGAAACTTGTACAGAAGATCGGTCTTGTTTAGGAAATCTGATACTTGATTGAAGATAACCTTTTCAAGGACTTTTGAGATGATGCTGAGTATAGAGACTGGGCGATAGTTTCCCTCATTAGTCCTATCTCCTTTTTTATAAAGTGGGACCACACGGGCACATTTTAAGTCATTGGGAACGCTGCCTTGCTGTATAGACAGGTTAATGACATGAGCTAGGGATGCACTAATCTGTTGCGCTCCATCTTTAATAAACCTCACTGGGAGCCCATCTATACCCGTGGCTTTATTACTGCCCAGGGATTGTATTATTTCTAACACCAGTTCCTTATCAACTGATTGGAGCTTGAAAGCATCCTGAGCAACCTTATCGGCGTAGAAATTACGCACATGATTTTGGTCATATTGACCAGTGGGTTGGGGAAGCTTGCTGACTAGAGATGACGCCACTGTGGTAAAGAAATCATTAAATTTCTGGGCCACCTTTGCGCTATCAAAGCAGATTTCCTTATCAATCACCAGACCGATCTTTAAAGAGGCTGCACATTTGTTTTTTATGGGAGCCCCTAGGTCTTTAAGTGTTTGCCATAGATTTTTTGGGGAGTCTTTATATTCGTGTATTTTTGTTTCGTAGTATTTTTTTTTGGCCTTTCTCACCAGATTAGTTACTTTAGTTCGCCTACATCTATATTCATCATATAGCGCACTGTCGCTTCCTTCCTTTCTATCACAAGATTTCCGGAATTTTGCTAGGGTTTTGTCCCTTAGCTGAATTTGTTCCAGGATGTCTGAGTCAATCCATGGTTGCGAACGCTGTTTGACTCTGACCGACCTGAGGGGGCAGACTTTGTCCAGAATGGATACAAAAATGACTTTAAAATTGGTCCATGCTTCTTCGGCTTTGTTACTCTTTAAAACCTGACTCCAATCAGTGGTCTGTAAAAGTTTCTGGAAGTTTTCAGGCTTATATTTTTTCATTGACCTTATCCTGACAGTGCTGTGTCTGCCAATTTGACTGCGACAGGTCTTTCTTGTGCAGTATGTGACAAAGTGGTCACTGACTCCAACTGGTAACACACCAGATTGAGAGATGTTTACTTTGTCAGATGTCAAGATCAGGTCAATGATAGATCTGCTGGTTTTAGTAACTCTGGTAAAGTCATTGATCAGTTGTGTCAGATCATAACTTGAACAGAATCTCTCAAAACCTGAACGTAGGCCATTAGTTACATCATTAGATTCATGAACATTACAGTTCAAATCACCAGTAACAATTATCTCTTGATCCCAAAAATGATCAGCCTTCATGCAGGACTCTTCTAGGAGTGAAAAAAAGGCTGAACATTTTGGGGGTCGATAACAGCAACCAACCAGGATTGGCCGTGTTTTTGGCAGTAGCACATCTACCCATACTGTTTCCAAATCATCTCTGGTTCACCACCAGCTTATTTTTGTGTCACAGCCAAAATATTCCAAGTATCATAATTCTGTGATACAAAGATGATGTAGGTTCCCTGATAGTGGCACTATGTTAAAGTGAATGAATATCAGATTTCATCAATAATATAATTACATTTATTCAGTTATTCATATTGTGGTATGACAATTTAACATTTGATGCCAGCAGAGGTGGAACGTAACTCGAGCAGTGTAGGCTAATTATGTACAGTTTCTATGGAAGGGGACTTTATTTGAGTATTTCTCCATTTTGACTTTCTACTTTTACTCTACTACATTCCAGAGGGAAATATGGTACTAGTTACTATTACTACAGTATTACTATTATTAGTTACTTTTCAGAATAAGTTTTAACATGCTAATCAAAGCTGAAGATGGAGTTGAGATGAAAGCAACAACTTTATGCCCATTCTCATTGTTGAAAGTCATTTTGTCACAAATCATGACCCGGAGCAAAAAACCCACAAACAGACACAAAGACAAAACACAGTTCCAGGTTGTGCAGGGGACTGAGAACAGGGGCTGTTGTGGTTTGGTTGTAGAGTTCCCAGGTTCGAGTCTGAGGTTATGCAGGCGAGCTGGAGGTGGAAGGGCAAAGCCAGAGAGCAGTGGCTTGTTGAGAGGAGGAGCAGAGCAGCTGTCAGTCTTAGCAAGCAGAGCAACATAATCTTGATGTTAGCTGATGGATTAGCTTTACAAGATTTTGACTATGAATTCCTTGTTCGAATAAAACAATACAAAGTACTCTGGTTCTCTGGACTGACCAGCAAGCTAGAGGGCGTGTCGTCCAATAATTTAACCATCTGACAGTGGATTCAGCTTTCAGCCTTGGTTATGTAGCCTATTGATTGACAACCACACCTCCACCACCACCACCTTCACCACACCACATCAGCCCAACAACCACACCTCCATCTTCACCACACCACATCAGCCCTACAACCACACCTCCAGCTTCACCACACCACATCAGCCCAACAACCACACCTCCATCTTCACCACACCAGATCAGCCCTACAACCACGCCTTCATCTTCACCACACCACATCAGCCCAACAACCACACCTCCATCTTCACCACACCACATCAGCCCTACAACCACACCTCCATCTTCACCACACCACATCAGCCCAACAACCACACCTCCATCTTCACCACACCACATCAGCCCTACAACCATGCCTCCAGCTTCACCACACCACATCAGCCCAACAACCACACCTCCATCTTCACCACACCACATCAGCCCTACAACCATGCCTCCAGCTTCACCACACCACATCAGCCCTACAACCATGCCAGGCACGCCTCCATCTTCACCACATCACATCAGCCCTACAACCACACCTCCAGCTTCACCACACCACATCAGCCCAACAACCACACCTCCAGCTTCACCACATCACATCAGCCCAACAACCACACCTCCAGCTTCACCACACCACATCAGCCCTACAACCACACCTCCAGCTTCACCACACCACATCAGCCCTACAACCACACCTCCATCTTCACCACACCACATCAGCCCTACAACCATGCCTCCAGCTTCACCACACCACATCAGCCCTACAACCATGCCAGGCACGCCTCCATCTTCACCACATCACATCAGCCCTACAACCACACCTCCAGCTTCACCACACCACATCAGCCCTACAACCACACCTCCAGCTTCACCACATCACATCAGCCCTACAACCACACCTTTATCTTCACTACACCACATCAGCCCTACAACCACACCTCCAGCTTCACCACATCACATCAGCCCTACAACCACACCTCCAGCTTCACCACATCACATCAGCCCTACAACCACACCTCCAGCTTCACCACATCACATCAGCCCTACAACCACACCTCCAGCTTCACCACACCACATCAACCCTACAACCACACCTCCATCTTCACCACATCACATCAGCCCTACAACCACACCTCCAGCTTCACCACACCACATCAGCCCTACAACCACACCTCCAGCTTCACCACATCACATCAGCCCTACAACCACACCTCCAGCTTCACCACACCACATCAACCCTACAACCACACCTCCATCTTCACCACATCACATCAGCCCTACAACCACACCTCCAGCTTCACCACACCACATCAGCCCTACAACCACACCTCCAGCTTCACATCAGCTAGCCGTACATGAGAAACACTTTTGGGAGCAAGAGGGAGAAAAAAACAGAGGAAGTGCGGGGGCGGGGTCACAACACAGCAGCCACAGGATCATGACACATTTTGGCAAACATAGCAAATCATATTGACTGCAGTAGAAGTATGCTTGACCTTTCTCCTCCCTTCCTGTTCACCCCAAACTATGATTCAAACTTTCACTTCAGCTGAACTTAAGTTTAGCAGACATCCAACGATTCACAGTTATTCATTTGGCCTAACAGTGATTGGTTTCTTTCTTTTCCTGCAGTGACCCTGAAGCTGGAACCAGGTCAGTACCTAAATCACTCATACAATTATTCCTATTGATGCATAAAAATAAAAGTAATTATGCTCATCTAAACCGAAAAAACCTTTTAGACCTGGCAATATTGTGTCCACGTATATGGTGCAAAGGTTTTAACAGTATGAATATAAGCTTAATTCATCATAACATTGCTACAATACAACATTTTGATGACGGTTCAAACTGCAGGTGAAATGTTGTCTGACATGTGGCCATTTGAAAAATTGGCAATTTGTCCTGATAATAATGCTGCTCAGCTGTTCACCAACTGTGGTCTGACAGTGACACACAGGGCCCCTTGCAAACAGGTAGACCTACTGTATATGAAGGTAGGATGGTCTAGCTAGCAATTAAGCATTTAGCAAATATGAACAAAACACAGTTCAAGGTTGTACAGGGGACTGAGAAAAGGGGCTGTTGTGGTTTGGTTGTAGAGTTGCCAGGTTCGAGTCTGTGGTTCGGCGGGCGAGCTGGAGGTGGAAGGGCAAAGCCAGAGAGCAGTGGCTTGTTGAGAGGAGGAGCAGAGCAGCTGTCAGTCTTACCAAGCAGAGCAACATAATCTTGATGTTAGCTGATGGATTAGCTTTACAAGACCACACCACATCATCCGTAGATGAGAAACACTTTTGAGAGCAAGATGAATAAGAAATATAGCCACAAGCGGCAATACCAGGGCTTCAAGCCTATTGCCCCTGAAGGGACTTGAATATCTGTATCTTGAATAACTGTATCTGTCACCCAGGTCAGCAGTTGACCTGGATGGATCTAAAAAAGTGTCGTCATCTGTAGGTCAGCAGTTGACCTGGGCAAAGTCAGCAATAGAAAAACATGGAAGGGTGATGGTGATGATGTCACAATGCCCTAAAATGGCCTAAAAACAAAATGTCGCTGTATCATGGGCAAATTCTTATTTTTTTTTCCTGGAGCATCTAATAAAAACCAATATCTGTCATTGGGCCAAATTGCAGGTCTCTGCGATGTAACAACTCACGGGAATTTGCATCACAGCTGATGAGGAAAAAGAAAAAAAATATTATAATAAAAATAAAAATCTGAGCAAAAACAATAGGGGTTAGCCCCTTCGGGGCTTGACCCCCTAATAAGAATAAAGAAAGAGACAAATCATCCCTTCCTGTTCACCTCAAACTCTACTGGACAAAAATATATGCTCCCATTTTTCATGAGCTGTAAAAAAGGATCTAAGACATTTTAGATGCACACAAAAGACTTATTCCTCTCATTTTGTTCACAAATGTGTTTAAATCCAGGTTAGTCAGCACTTCTCCTGTGCCTTGGTCTGGTCAGCTCTGAAACTCTGGTTGAGTAATAATAGCCAATTCTACAACAGCACCTTACATGTATACCCAGTCAGGACCTGCTCAACCCACCAGTAATGAGCGGAATAGAATCCAAGGAGTTGGAAATGTGTAAATTATCAGGACATGTTTGCATTACTCTTTACTCACCTCTCATTGATTTAATGTTTTTATTCTTTCAGAAACTCTTGCTACATGTCAACATCAACACAAATCTAATCAGAAGCAGAAGTTTCAGTGTCTGTGTGAATGGTTTGCTACAGCAGGAAACAAAACACTTCTGAATCAGATCTACACACAGCTTTACATCACAGTGGGAGGGACTGGAGAGGTCAATTATGAACATGAGGTCAGACTGATTGAAGCAGCATCCAGAAAGCAGAGATCAGAAACACCAATCACGTGTGAAGACATCTTTAAACCCTTACCTGGAAGAAATAAACCAAGAACAGTGATGACAATGGGAGTGGCTGGCATTGGGAAAACAGTCTTAACACAGAAGTTCACTCTGGACTGGGCTGAAGACAAAGCCAACCAGGATATACAGTTCATATTCCTGTTCACTTTCCGAGAGCTGAATCTGCTGAAAGATAAAGAGTTCAGCTTGGTGCAACTTCTTCATCTCTTCTTTCCTGACATAAAAAAAGCAGGAATCTGCAGCTTTGACAAGTTCCAGATTGTGTTAATCTTTGACGGTCTGGATGAGTGTCGACTTCCTCTGGACTTCATGAAAAACGAGATTGTAAATGATGTTACCAAGTTCACCTCAGTGGATGTGTTGTTGACAAACCTCATCAATGGGAAACTGCTTCCCCTTGCTCGCCTCTGGGTAACCACACGGCATGCAGCAGCCAATCAGATCCCTCTGAGGTATGTTGACATGGTGACAGAGGTGAGAGGCTTCACTGATGAACACAAGGACGAGTACTTCAGGAAGAGATTCACAGATGAGCAGCAGGCCAAAAGAATAATCAAATACATCAAGATGTCACGAACCCTCCACATCATGTGCCACATCCCAGTCTTCTGCTGGATCACTGCTACAGTTCTGGAGGATCTGTTGAAAGCCAGTGAGAGAGAGGACCTGCCCAAGACCATGACTGAGATGTACATCCACTTCCTGCTAGTTCAGTCCAAACAGCAAAACATCAAGTTTCCTGAGAGAACTGAGACAGAGACCAGGGGCCAGATGATTCTCTCTCTGGGAAAACTGGCTTTTGAGCAGCTGGAGAGTGAGACAGGCAACCTGATCTTCTATGAAGCTGACCTGAAGAAGTGTGGCATTGATATCACAGCAGCCTCAGTGTACTCAGGAGTCTTCACACAGATCTTTAAAGAGGAAGGGGTGCTGTACCGGAACAAGGTATTCTGCTTTGTCCATCTGAGCATTCAGGAGTTTCTGGCTGCTGTCTACATGCTCCACTGTCACACAAATAGGGATAAGGAGGAGGATAAGGAGGTTCTGGAGACATTCCTGGGTGGTGAAGAAGAAGAAGACGAAGAAGAAGAAGAAGGTAGATCTAAAGACAGTGAACAATCCCTGGATGTCTTCCTGAGGAGAGCCATGCTTAAATCCCTTAAGAGTGAAAATGGCCACCTGGACCTCTTTGTCCGCTTCCTTCATGGTCTCTCACTGGAGTCTAGCCAGAAACTCTTGCAAAGCCTGCTGGGTCAGACAGAGAGCAAACCAGAAAGCATCCAGAGAGCCATCATCAGCAACCTGAAGAAGATGCACACTAATAATACAAAAGGGGAGCACTTAGATACCTCTCCAGACAGAAGCATCAACATCTTCCACTGTTTGATGGAGATGAATGACCAGTCAGTAAATCAGGAGATCCAACAGTTCCTGAAGTCAGAGAACAGATCAGATCAACTCTCTGAGATCCACTGCTCAGCTCTGGCCTACATGCTGCAGATGTCAGAGGAGGTTCTGGATGTGTTGGACCTGGAGACCTACAACACATCAACGATTGGACGACAGAGGCTGATCCCAGCTGTGAGGAACTGCAGGAAGGCTCGGTTAGTCCTGATGTGAATACCAACAGTATAGAACAGTGTAGAGTGACCTTCATATAGCTGACACAATCAGAATTACTATAAAGATATATAGTTCCTCAAACATACACAACTGTTGTTCTACATAGCAGTGGCACACAGTAATCACATTACTTTTCCCTCTAACTAGAGTATCTAGAGTAAAGTCATTACTGTTGCAGGTTCAGTTTCACATTCCAAGTACTAATCTAACAGATAGGTTGTGAGTTTCATTCTTCAAGTCTATCAACTCTTTATTGGTGTAATTTATATGAAAGACCCCCCTTGTATTATTCTGCCTTCAGCTCATGTCAGAGATATTTATGAATTTAGTGTTTTAGGCTAAAAACTTAAAACCTGACCAAATCTGTGGTGAAGCCTGACTGACTCTAATGGTGCTAGGCTGTTTTTTATCAAAAGTTTAACTGCCTGTGGAGCTCAGGCTGAAAATATTTTCATATACTTTTAATCACTTTACAGAAAGGCTTCGATGAATTTGCATTATGTATTATTTTATGTGTGGTTTTTACTGATTTATACATTAACCACTTTTGGAAAATTTCAAACAATATAATACTGTATAAATGATCATAATCTGTCTGTCTGTCTGTCTGTCCTTTGCGCATCTCGAGAACCGTTGGTCTGATCGACTTGAAACCTAGGGGAGTGTGCTTAAGGGTACCTGACTGAGTGCAGTGCAAGAAAAAATGAAAGAAATGTGCCCATGGGGGAGCTACAGCGATATCAATAATTTTACATTTTCAAACCTTCGCAGGCCACTTTAGGGCATTGTGACATCATCAGTGATGTCAAGGGGGGGGAGAACGGGGGGAGTGGGGGGGGGGGTGAAGAGTGGGAGGGCAGTGTCTGTATGTCTGTCCTTTACGTATCTCTAGAACCGTTGTCGGATCGACTTCAAACTTGGGGAGTGCACTTAGGGGGACCTGACCGAGTGCAGTGCGAGAAAAAGAATTAAGAAATGTGCCCACGGTTGGAGCCACAGCTATATTTTACATTTTCATTATGACATCAGTGATGTCAAGGGGGAGGGGAACGGGCACTGCGTAATGGGTACTGCACCAATCGGAGGGGCAGAGTGGGAGAGAATAATGTATGAATGGGGGGAAGGGGAATGGCTAGATGTACCCATGGGGGGGTGCAGAATCTTCATCTGGGTAGATGTACCCCGGGTGATTGGGGAGAAAGGGAAGGAGGGAACGGGCATGAGTATTGCACTAGTAATAATAATAATAACAACAACAACAACAACAACAACAACAATAATAATACATGTAAGTATTATTATTATGATCATCATCGGTTATTATTATTATTGTCATTATTATCATTATTATTGTTGTTGTTAATGTTATTATTTGTATTATTATTATTGGTGGTGGTAGTAATACTACAAGTCGTAGTAGACATAGTAGTATGCTGTATAGGTTTTGATTGGTATGCTATAGTCCCAGCTCTGCTTTGATAATCTCTCATTTTACATTAAATCTGTAAACAGACTTTGTGGCTGTGAACTCTGAGAGATCTGAGCTCTGAAGTCCTGGTTTCAGCTCTGAAGTCCAACTCCTTCTTTATTATTTATTCAGATTGAGGTTCTGCGAGTTGTCAGATGCTCACTGTGAAGTTGTGGCCTCATCTCTGAAGTCCGACCCCTCCCATCTGACAGAGCTGGACCTGAGTGACAGCTACCTGTTTTCTCCAAGTGTGAAGCTGCTCTCGACTGGACTAGAGAGTCCACACTGCAGATTGGAGACTCTCAGGTCAGAAATTTAATGTGCTGATCTGAATATTATATGAATATTGTCATTTGAGGATGTCTCTATCCTGTCTTTCCATCTGAAATCAGACAGTAGGGATGGGTATTGTTTGGATTTTATCGATACCTTTCAACGATACCTATCGATACTTCGGTACTGCTTATCGATACAGATACTTATCGATACTCTTATCGATACTACTCTCCATAATTTGTGCAAAAAATAAAGACATGACATGAAGAGAGGCGAAAAGATTCAACAGAATTTTGTTATTAGTTATTACAAGTTAAATTCCTGAGAAGGCCTATTTCACCTCTGTGATTGTGAATATGATGATTTATTAAACCTAGGCCACCTATGTAGTGTCACTCTTAAGGCGGAATCATACTAGCACATAGAATTCATTGCGCACGTCACTGACTGGAAACTCGACACTAACAAAGTTGCCTGCAATACATCTCTTTACTGGGGCATATTTTCATTTACAAAACATCTTCTTCATCAAGTCTGGATAAATCACACCCGTTTTCAAAGTATTATGGGACAAACCAGCACGATGCAGTCAGTTACGTTACGTGGAGTTTGTGGACCAACTTTATCTGAACACATGGCTCTGGATGTAACTAATTTGCTGCAAGCTAAACGTGTTACAGGTAAAGTGAACACCGTCGCTGTACGTTGTTGTTCTGTATTCAGAGTTGGCAAAGTCCACATAATATTCTGTGACTGTCAGAAAATATGTCAGGTTCAGCAAAGCACTGTGAGGTTTGTGCAATGCGAGGCAGAGATTTCTCTCTGTCTCAGAATCATCACAGGGCAGTCGCTCGCTTTATCAGATTATTGTATTTATATTGTTGTGTGAATCAGCAACGCCATGCCTCCCATCATAAAACTAGTTTTCTTCCAAATATACTACTGATCTTTGAAACCTGCCGCAAGTGTAGTCACAGGACAGGAGTGTAAACACGCAACATCAAAAGCCTGGTGCCGCTTCGTCATTGTTAGGGAATGGTAAAAAAAACAAAAAAACAATAGCAGCACCAAACGTCCAGGACCTTATTAATTCCTGGTACCGACCAATCAGGAACCGGTACCAAATAATATTGGTGCTTGGTACCATCACTATCAGACAGTGCAACATTTGATCTTCCTGAGTAAATTCCTTTGTGGTAAAATGAATTGTTCTATCATAACTCCATACATATTCTGATGTAAAATGCACTTGGGACACCAGAGCTGTTGCTCAATGTAGGTGTTTCCAGACTTAAAGGGGTGTGATGTGAACTCTGGTAGAACCTTGGCTTGTATAAGACGAATCAGCGTGACGTCGCTTGCTACCCAGAAATGCGGAACCCTGCGGCAGTTATTCGTATGAGTTGAGCCAAACAAACGTTAATATCTCAAAAACTATACATCACCATCACTTATATTTTCATACATTCTGAGTGAGAGCAGAATTAGCTCAAGAATTTGATGTATAATATATGCATATCGTGTTAAAGTTGTGTGAACTGTCGCAGTTTTTAAAATGTAAACAGAGTCAGACACTCAAGCCTCTCAAAGCTCACGCTCCATAGGGTTCCATTGCTGTTGCCACCCAGTGACGCGGTTTGTTTACCAAAATGCTGCTCGGTTGATCCCTCATAGCTTTCTGGAATTGATAAAACCCCAAATTCTGTGATTCACTCTCATCTGTTGCTCCAGTAGAGACAATTGGAGAGTTCAGGTTAAATTAAGGTCAAGTTCCCATTAAGTTACGGTGCAGTTAGAGGTAAGTTTCCAACTCAAATTCAACTTTTTATTACAATTATTTCCAGAGAAAATTGCCATATGAAAATATTGTCCCAATAAGAAGTGCATTCTGGACCTAAGGTCACAAACGTCAAGGCACAAACTGCAGATGTATTCATCTGGTTGGTTATAGAATGTGTTGAGGCGAAATGGAGAAATCCTGAGACATAGATGTGACAGGCTGTCTGGTTTCAGATGGAAAGACTACAGTCTAGTAAGCCAGTAAGCCCTCCGCAATATTTCATGTAATATTTTTGCTTTGTTCTTTCTTCAGATTGAGTGGCTGCAGCTTATCAAAGACTGGCTGTAAATACCTGGCCTCAGCTCTGGAGTCCAAACCCTCCCTTCTGAGAGAGCTGGACTTGAGTTGCAATGACCTGCATGACTCAGGTCTGAATCTGTTCTCTGCTGTACTGGAAAGTCCAGACTGCAGACTGGAAACTCTCAGGTAAAATCAGTTTGCACTTTGCAGTTTTTCTCAGTTGATTCAACACATTTCTCGTCTCTCAAAACAGGATTCCTGAATCTGCAAAGGTCGCCCTGCAGGTTTTACATAAGGATTTGGATTTTATTGATCCAGCTTCATATACACAGCAGTGAAGCTCAGTGACTGAGAGAAGATCATCCATGCTCTGATATCTTGTCATTGTTACTGCACCTCTCTCTGTTCCTCTCCAGCTGCTTCAGAATAGAGCAGCTGGATTTTAACCAGTAGGAAGGTGACCTCTTCATCTCCCCAGTTTTAACATAATGTCGTCTGGTTCCCAGTTAGATAGAGGATTCATATTAAAATGCTGCTGAACACATTTAAAGCAGGCTAGTTTTGGTCCTGAATTTAACTGTGGAGCTCTTAGTTCCCTGTGAGCTGAGATTTCCAGGCCGTGACTTTCCTCCAGACTCAATACTGAAGGTGGTTTCACTTTAGTCCTCAGGGCTTCCAGACTGTGGAAAGCCTTTCCGAGGTACTTAGGCTCGAGAGTCACTATCATCTTTAAAACTCCTTGGAAAAGAAACTTTGATTGACTTGCTTTTGTCTCATTTTGTGTCACATGTTTTGTCTCTCCTCACTTCTTCATCTTGTTTCTCATGTTTGTATTTTATATTATTTACATCCATTTGCTTTTAAAGTGTTTCATAATTTATCCACTTTTTTTTTTTTTTTTATAGCTCAATGTGCAGCGTAACAAAGCATGTGCAATTTGGAGCATTTATTTATCCAATCAGCTTACAGCACCATGTGTGAATACATGGTTAGCATGTGTGACCCAGTGGGAATCAAACCAGTTTCCCTGTCAGTGTTAGTGCTCCAGTCTGCTTAGTATACAGCACCATGCAAACACACTGGACCTGCTGTAGACCAGGCCTCACCAATAAATTCTTGTCAGTACAAATAATACAATAATGACATTAAATATAAGGGTCAGTTAGCCTCATCAATAAAGTCTTGTCAGTACAAATAATACAATAATGACACAAAATAACAATAACATGTAATTTTGTCCTTCAGGCTGAGTGTCTGTCAGCTGTCAGAGAGAAGCTGTGAAGCTCTGGCCTCAGTTGTCAGCTCCCATGCCTCTAGTCTGAGAGAGCTGGACCTGAGCAACAATGACTTCCAGGATACCGGACTGATGCTGCTCTCAGCTGGACTTCGGAGTCCACACTGTAAACTGGAGACTCTCAGGTCAGGATCATTGTTACTGTTCAACAGACCATTTAAATTATGTTCTACATGGGCATCCGGGTAGTGTAGCGGTAGATTCCCTGCCAACACGAGAGTCATCCACGAGAGTGCATCCACGTGTTACCTCCGGCTTGGTCGGGCGTCCATACAGGCACGATTGGCTGTGCCTGAGGGTGGGAAGCAGGATTGGGGGTATGTATCCTGGTCGCTGCACTCGCACCTCCTCTGGTCGGTCAGGACGCCTGTTCGAGGGGAAGGAAACTGGTGGGAATAACGTGATCCTCCCACGTGCTACGTCCTGCCGGGGAAACTCCCTTGTCAGGTGAAAAGAAGTGGCTGGCAAATGTGCATGTGTGTCAGAGGAAGCATGGCGCTAGTCTTGGCTCTCTCCAGATTGGAAGAGGGTGGAGCAGTGACCGGGGCAGCCACTAGAGCAGCAGGGGGAATTGGCCAAGTACAATTGGGGAGAAAAAATGGGTCAGAAAAAAAATCTGCTCTGCACATGAATGTCAAAGAAAATATGTGAACCCTCATTTTCCCGCTGAAGTGATTTTTGAAACCAGCTGAGAAACCATCTTTCAGCTCTACTCTCTCTCTGCTGAGAGAATATTTCATTATTTCTCTCCACACTGCCTCTGTTGGTGAAACCTGAAGCAAAGGACTTGTCACAATATGTTAAAGTCCCTGGAAACCAGAAATATTTCTTTATTATTTAGCATTTTGAGATCATCACATCACAGGACCCTATGTTAATAAGCCACCAGCCAAATTTGAACGATGATGAACGTCGCAAAGTATATAAATTTAGGTTTGACAGTCATGGCAAAAGTCATGAGAATCAATTAGTTTTTAGAGTGTATTTTCTCCCGCGGACTGTGTGGGCTTGTCCCGTGTGCAGCAGGGAAATTTCTCTCTCTCTCTCTCTCTCGGAGGAGACCTCTCTCGCAGAGAGAGGGAGAGAAGGAGAGAGAGAGAAGGAAAGATAGATGGTGTGTGTGTGTGTGTGTGTGTTCGCGCGTTGCTCCGCGCATAGCGTACTGAGAGGAAGAGATCTCTGCTCTGCGCTGCGAGTGCTGCACAGCGCTACTGTGTGTGTGTGTGTGTGTGTGTAACCTCGCGTCACCAGGCTGTGTGTCGAGCGCTATGCTGCCTGCTCTCTCTCTCTCACTAGTCCGGAGAGAGAGAGAGAGAGAGAGAGAGAGAGAGAGAGCTCGACACACAGCACACAGAGTGGGAGGGAGACAGACAGACACTGAGCGAGCGCTGTGGGGGCAAAGAACGGACGGGCGGGTTGCGCGCGTGTACAAAGGTTATATAGAGCTTATGACGTCATAAGCTCCTGCATTTTAGCACCTCGCGCACTGCTCTCTTCAATGAGGAAGTACCTTGTAGAATCTTGTAGAAAAGTGTCGATTTTAAGGCTTTGGGTTGAAAGTAATGTATAATAATTTCTGAGGCACACAATTACTAACATAAGACCCTAAATAACATAGAACGTTTTTGTGGATTTTGGTTTCCAGGGACTTAAAATTGAATGCAGAACTGAAATGAAAACGCAAATATTGGAGACAGGTTTTTTTTGTATTATAAGTGATTTCAAAGCAGTTTATTAATGAGAACATCCAACATGTAGCTGGTTTTAATCAAAGAGTTTCCACTGAGAGCTATGATCTGTTTTTAGAGGGTTAGATTCAAAATAAATAAATGATAAACTATTATAGTGTTGAGTGATGACGCTGAAAATGTTACAATACAAATGTTCATATCAGGCAGTGTTGACTTTCATAATTATGCAAAATCACTATTTCTCTAAGTTTAATTTTCCTCCTGAATAAAAGTTGAATAGAAGATCTGTCAAATTTAATTTAAAACACGTTTTTACTGACAGAATACTGGACTTAGAGTTTGAATGAGGAGAAAACAACCTGAAAAGTCACATTGAACACGTTCAACAACAGATCCTCCTGGAAGACAATACAGCAGCAACTGGTCAGCAGTTACATTAAATTTATTTTTGTGGTTCATACTCAAATTAGTATTTACAGTGGCAGCGAGCTTCAGTTGGCAAACCGCGTCACATACTCCCAGAGCTGGCGTAAACCATAGAGAACCTCATGCATTACTCAAAATGAAACGTCCAGGGTTTGTGTCTCCAAAAGCAACTAACGCTAACGTTACATGCAAGGTAACGTGAAGCTAACGTAGTCTATAATCTAAACGTAATCTATAAGGAAAACGAATGCACACATTTACATAAAAGTCAACATCATCACATAGTGTCTTTTCTTTAATCTAGAGGCATCATTTTTCAATCAAAAGTGAGACGACACAGATATGATGGCGTATAGTGAGGCTTTCCATGCCTCACTATAGAACTGGCCCAATGCAAAATTCAGACAGCTTATACTGTATGTTGCCGTCATGCCAATAAGAGTCTAAATTGCCTTTTATGTTTTATCGGCAGACTAAGCAGCTAGGCTTTCGGTTCTATAAAAGCCATTATTTTTTGTATTGACTATTGAGTGATACACTTTACTAAAACAATCATTTTATATCACAATAGTGATGTCAGATTTGCTTAGGTCAGAGCTATGGAATATTAAATCATCCATCTTTGCTCACTACATCTGCCCTTTCTTTCTTCTTCTTTTTTACCCCAGGTGTGCATAAAATACAGGTTAAGAACTTATGGAAAAGTCATGGAAATCCATTGGTCAAAATGTGTATGAACCCTGAAGGGTTAAATTGAGCATTTATGAGAGATTTCAAAAATATCGAGATATATATCGTGTATCGCGATATAGCCGAAAAACATCGCGATATTCTTTAGAGGCCATATCGCCCAGCCCTAGTGTACATTGTGTGTACTGTATTGTATGTACATCCTTGAATATTTGTATGTATAGCTTTCCTCATGTGGTTTTATATTTGATTGTTTCTTTTCGGGTATGTCCTCTGGGGTGTATTTTAGTGACTTTCTGTATAGTGACTTTCTATTCAATACATTTGTATGTATAGCTTTACTCTTGTGGTTTTTTATATTTGATTTTGCTTCTTTTTGGGTATGTCCTCTTGGGTTGTGTTTTGGTGTAGGAGTCGCCTGTGGACAGGTGTTGAAAATTAGCGTTCCGCTATGAACACTTAACACTCTGTATCTGTGCATACATGTATGTTACATCTCCAATGCTCTGTGATGTCCATATCAAATAAACTTAACCTAACCTAACCTATGTGTGTCTTCCTGTGTGTGTGTGTGTGTGTGTGTGTGTGTGTGTGTGTGTGTGTGTGTGTGTGTGTGTGTGTGTGTGTGTGTGTGTGTGTACGTGCGTGCGTGCAGGCTGTCAGGCTGTCTGCTCACAGAGGTTGGCTGTGCTTCTCTGGCCTCAGCTCTCAGCTCCAACCCCTCCCATCTGAGAGAGCTGGACCTGAGCTACAATCATCCAGGAGCCTCAGTGAAGCTGTTGTCTGCTGGACAGTGGAGACTCAGGTATGGAGAGGGACCATCTGCTAGAAGACTGAGAGTCACACACATTTTTTGCAGCATTTGTAGGTTTTTTATAATTTTATACAGGCTGAGAATGGTAGATGTGTCTAAATAAGGGTAAATTGTAAAATGTATAAATTTCTCAACACACTGGTAAATGTGGATAAACAAGCAAGCCCTGCCTGGAGGTGTGAGTGACATGACTCGAGTGTGTCTTTAGTCTTTCGGAAAAGAATAAAGACACACCTTTTCATGCTCCATCTGGGCCCTTCTTGAACTAACTTCTTTCTCTCTCTAAAAAATCATGTGGAATAAATAATGGAATGGAATAATAAAAAAAAAAAGTGGAAAAAAAATGAACTTAACTTTACCACTATTCCTTCAGATGTTGTAGTTGTCATAGACTGTGTTGCATAGTTGATTGCTCTATTGCTGACAAAAATGTGTTATTGTAAGTTGCTTTGGATAAAAGTGTCTGCCAAATGACGTAATGTAATGTAAATGTAATGAGTCGAACCACCATCCAAGCTGGACTAGCTAGCACCAGGCAGGGCTGAGCTGAGTAGGTCCAGCTGGACTAGCTGCACCAGGCAGAGCTGAGCTGAGTGGAGCAAAATAGAAATTAGAAAAATGAAGAGAAATTAAAATCAAGCTGTCAAGCTGAACACAATGTCAGCAGCCGACAGCCAACAGCTGCTGGCCAGCATGGAGAAATAAGGCCAGTTTCTACAGGGTTTTCCACAGGGAGAGCTGCCGGACATAGTATATCAGAATCGGATCGGATGTGGATCGGTGCATCCCTACCTTTAACATCTTCTGGTCAAGGGCTGGTCAGAGTCAGCTGTTTGGCGTTCACTCAACATGAACATCTTATCATTTAATCAAACCGTGCCTCTGACCAGACAACAGAGAATGAGCTCCTCGTCTGCATGTGATACATGATTCAGATGTAACGTCACATGATTTAGCACATTATACAACAACAATAACACAATTGGATCTCTTTGGAGGCAATCTCTGTTTATTCTGACAAAAGCAAGCAAATAATAACAATATCCTCTGGTCAAGCGTGAAACTCTAACATTGCACTGACAGATTACCTTCAAATTCACCAGCCATTAATGTTAAATAGTAAATCATTGTATTGTGTAGCAGCATTTTGGCTGATATGCTATTGCAATGATCCTGGGTTAATGACTAAACTCATCAGCTATATGTACCTAACTTTAGACGTCTCAGAAGAGCATACGAGCAACAACTAATGAGCCACATGCAGATTAACGTTATGACACTTTAAACATAATATAATACAGCATTGTGCCTGTTGGGTCTCCATAACGTTAGCCTCCATGGTGCTCGCCGCTCGGTCGGTGTCATCAGATCAGTCCAGTCCCTTGAAGAAATGCACAGTAATACTGTGTTATTCATCACTGTTAACGTTACACATTTACAGTTGCAGTTATCTAACGGAGCCACCTAAGGCCACCTTGGCAGTGCCCTGCTACCAGCCTGCTAATGTAACCTGCCTTATGCAAAGGATGTGTCATTGGCTCATTTTAACACACATTTCCAAAAAATCACTCTTCATGATGTCAATAAAACACTTGCCTTTGTGTCCTGGCATGTGGTCTTGTGCTCTAACAAAATTGCGACACTGAAGGTGCCATCCCCCCCCCCAGATTTTCATAATGCTGGTGGTGTCAAATTAATTTACACCCCTGGTTATCCACCTCAAATAGTGACAGAAGTGAATTTAATGATGAAATAGTGTGTGAAAAATGTAAAAAATATACCGTGTTGGACAATGACTTCAGTCTCCACCTAAAGAGTCACAATGCATTATGGGGGAGATGAGTATATTGAGTAAGCCCCCAGTCTGTACTCAGAAATTCGTGAATATCTTGCCTACACAAAATTAATATACTGTACAGTGTGAACACACTACCTCTTCAATTGGAGTATCAAAAGTACGCTGAGTAGAGCTATCCGAACAGGCCCATTGACTCTGATTCATAAAGTTGAAGCTGAGGAATATTGTTTGATGTTGAATGGAGGATATGAATCACAGCGTCTGGAAAATCACTGTTATGGAAGTTTATGAAGGTTATTTGTTCATGATCAAAGAGATGATGTTGTCTGACTTTATTTACCCCCCTCCCCCACAGTGTGGACCATGATGCAGTGCGGTGGTTGAAACCAGGCCTGAGGAAGTGTAAGTGTGTATTTAGTTTGATTCAGTTTCTATTGAAATAGAAAGCTCATGTGTGACATCTATTCATTCAAATCCTATTCTGAAACAAGATGGCTGAAACAAAATGTGTCATGATGAAATTGAAGAAATAAACAGCCAGTCTGTTAATACCATAAAACTTCAATTAAAAGCCAAGTCCCATATAGACACAGTTCCCTTTTACTGGCCGGATGTCGCTACACGTTTTGAAAAATAAATGCCCGCCTCAGTATTTATTTATTTATTTAACTTGCATTCAAACGTCAGTCCCAGGTCAGATCACCACAGAGAGAAAAACGTCCTGAAATTCAAGCGGTATTTTATTTTTATTTTTTGATGAACAAAAGTCAGAAGCAGCAGAGAGACATTTCTCCATTGATTCCAATAGAGAGAGAGAGAATGGTGACAAAATAAAGGTGATCTATGCGCTTTGGCTTTCAGCAATTTACTGTTGTTAAGATTATTTAAGATGATGATCAGCGTCATGTTAGTTGATAGTTGATTCACTTCACATTAAGACATAGTCAAAAGCAGCCAATAGGCTACGCTCCACACTTTGATTGAGCACATTGGCTTCATTCATCAAAATCCATTACGAGCTCACAGCAGCATTTGACTGTGTTCCACTTGACTCGCTTTCTTATTGTAGAATCTCCCATTCGTCTCCTCTGTCTCTCCTGCGCTCTTTTTAAAGGAAATCAAGGAAATCCACTTCCTTCCTCTTCAATCCATTCAGTCTTAAATACTAAACCTCAACATATAGACAGTTTTCACAGAACTGTGTTGCTAGGAACAGTTTGAAACCTGTTTCCTGCCAGCTATTGTATTAGCAAACACTGCAACAGGAAGTATAGGGGCAATTTAGAATGTTTATGTTGTCTGTGTGGGTCAGGCTTTTTAAAGGTCGGCACCAAACCAAACCGTTAAGAGAGCCAGCTCACCCCGTTAAAATATGTGACAATAGCGACCCCAACCCAACCTGGCAGCCTGCAAACTACAATCTAATTTAACTCTTGATTATAGGGAGGAGACTGGAGACGATGTGCATTGTCTACGCAAGCTACATTTCTAGGGTGGAGACTCTGGAGGCATTTTAATGATGCTAGAAATTCTAAGAGACTCTAGAGACGATGCGCCATGGGCGGAACATGTTGTGGGATTTGATTATGTCACGGTTTGTGTTACAAATCACTGATGATGTCACGATTTGCTAACACTGCCCGCCTTAGACAATTTTAATGACTCTGGAGACAATGTGCCATGGGCTCAACATGTTCTGGGATTTATGATGTCACAATATGGGTCACAAATCAGTGTTGATGTCACTGAGTAGCTCACACGCTCAATTTCTAGGGTGGAGACTCTGGAGACGATGCACCATTCGGACGAGGCCTCAAATGTTACGGTCGCAAATGGATGTATATATTTTCGTTAAGTAATTTTGGCATCGTTTGTTGTCTAGGGGTGAAACATACATCTTCCATGCTAACCATATAGCACACATTAATGGTATATCAGTTTGGGACTGGGAATTAGCATCCAGTGATTGTTAGAAAGGGAGGCATTCTTTTACCTGGACGGCCCACTGTCGACCTCGTAGCTGAACAACCCTCTCTCTCGGTCGGCCTCACTTGGCCCCACGCCCAGGCATCGTTGTATTGGTCTGGAAACTACGGTAACGTGAACAGTCGAATCTGTAGATTCCAAAACAAATGTCATATGCTAATTTGAATTAAATTGCGCAATGGATACTGTAATCTCCATGCATAATTTGGACATCTCCACACCATCGCATCATACATCACATCAACACCATCGCATACCAATACCACTGTGTTCTATAACTGTCACATCCTCGCTCTCTCTCTCTCTCTCACACACACACACGCACACACAAACAAACAAACAAACAAACACACACACACACACACACACACACACACACACACACACACACACACACACACACACACACACACACACACACACACACACACAACACACACACACACACACACACACACACACACACACACACACACACAAACACACACACACACACACACACACACACACACACACACACACACACACACAGACAGAGGGGCGCAGAGCAAATGAATGGGCGTTCCCAAGTCATCTGCTATTCTCCATGATGCGCAGAATGTCACTTGCGCTCGCGCAGCAACAGTGATTCATGCAGGATTAACTAAGAGGATTAATTAATTAAATGATTCAAAGACGTGGTGAGCTTGGTGAGGCCGTTAACATCCACACAACCAATCAGTGTTGCTTCTTTCATTCCCTCCAATTCATTTGTGTAAATGCCAGGTTGTCCGTGTGCATCAGACATATCCAAAACACAGCGGTCATTATAGATACATCTACTAATCCTTTGTAGGTTAATACAACAGGGCTTATTACATTGTAGCCTATATATTTATATCATCACTCTGTTTAGGCTAAAACATATGTTGTGCCTAATCTAATGTCCACATTCTAACTGCACGCTTACTGTAATTAGAGGTTTCCTTCATCATAGGCTATAACATACACATGTAAACAATGTGTGTTTCTTTAAGGGATGTGTGAGAATTTAATTCTAGCCTATTTCAGTATATCTAAATGGTCCACGTGTCGGGTTCATCTTAATAGGCTGTATCATGGATGCAGGGAAAGAGGTTACTTACTGTAGGCTATCAGCCAACACAAGTCATCTACTGTTAATACACTACAGGGGCCAGTTGCACCAACTGGTCTTACACTGGTCTTAAGCTAAGTTGGTCGTAACTTTACGACCTAACAGCTACGCCGGTTGCACCAAGACGGCTTAAGCCTTCTTTTCAGCCAGTCTCTCTCCCTCAGTCTCTCCCCCCCTCTCTCTCTCCCCCTCTCTCTCTCCCTCAGTCTCTCTCCCTCAGTCTCTCTCTCCCTCAGTCTCTCTCTCCCTCAGTTGCTCTCGTCTCCCTCTCTCTCCCTCAGTCTCTCTCTCTCCCTCAGTCTCTCCCGCTCTCTCTCCCTCAGTCTCTCTCCCCCTCTCTCTCCCTCAGTATCTCTCCCGCTCTCTCTCCCTCAGTCTCTCTCCCCCTCTCTCTCTCCTCTCTCTCTCCCTCAGTCTCTAACTGGGTTTCCATCCAAATGTATCGCATAATTCAAGCGAATTTTGTGAAAATCCGCAAAATAAAATGCGAATTTATGCATGTTTCCATTCAGTTTTGTTTAGCGAGTTTTGGGAGTCGGCAGGTTGAGCAGTCGGTGGCGCTTCTCGTCAGGAGGAGGCGTAACGTGCCTGTGTGCCTGTAAGAGATCTCTATCAGCGGAGACCTGCTTTGATTGAGTCATCACCCGGTGATGGTGATGATCACCGTCCTCATCGTCGTAAAGTCGCCTTCAAAGCATGATGTTAGATTATAACGAACTAGTTGTGTGGCTTAGCCTTCCCAAATGTTGAGGGTCGTTTTTTAGAATTTAATACATAGAATTGGGAACGTTACATTCAATTTCATTCAGATTGCCTGGCGCTAATCGCCATCATTTCCCCCCGGAGTAGCATAAAGCGGAAGTGAAGTCACATCTGGTAGTCATCGTTAATTCGCAAAATCTGTTTCCATTGCAAAAGTTCGCATCTTCCTACTGTCGATACGCTGATAAATCCACCCCCTCCAAGCGTAAAAACATTTATGCGATATTTCGACCTTTATTCAAATTTCTGGTGTTTCCATTCAAGTTTATATTCGCATTTTGGGTAAATGCGAATATCCAGAGGTGGATGGAAACCCAGTTTCTCTCTCTCCCTCAGTCTCTCCCGCTCTCTCTCCCTCAGTCTCTCTCCCCCTCTCTCTCCCTCAGTCTCTCTCCCCCTCTCTCTCCCTCAGTATCTCTCCCGCTCTCTCTCCCTCAGTCTCTCACGCCTCTCTCTCTCCTCTCTCTCCCTCTCCATCTCCCTCTCTCTCTCCCTCAGTCTCTCCCACCTCTCTCTCTCCTCTCTCTCTCTCTCTCTCTCTCTCTCGCTATTTCTTGCAGCTTTCACAGTAACATTTATGGGATAATGAACTTAAACAAAACTATTACCACTGCAGGAATATTTAGTTTTTAAAGTATAATCCATCAAGTGTGATATTGTCAGCAAGTCAAGTCACAGCAGCTCTATGCGCAGTAGCAGGCAGCAAACGTCACTATTGAGTAGAAAATAATCACAACATGGCACAACGTGCTGTCATTTAAAGAAATAGGCGCAACCTTTGGTTTCATGTTTACAGCAAAGAGAATAGGTTGCTGTGTGAGCTGTCCTGGTGAATGCCTGGCTGTGTTTAGTGAGGTGGAGCTGCTGAAACAGGTGCAGGAGAGCTGGCTGCAGAACACGCTCTGCCCAGAAGGTAAAAAGACCGGTTTGGAGAGTTCTGGGCGGTTCCCAGCAGTTTGAAGTCGATGATAAACTACTTTTTGTGTTGCCAGTAGGTGGCGCTATGCCAAACTGCACGAAATCTCGAACTGCACTCTGCCGGGCTAAAATCCCCACGCCCCCCCCCCCCCCCCCCCCCCCCCCCCCCGCCCGAGTTTGAAGTCGATCGGACAAACGGTTCTCGAGATACTGTTTACCAGTAGGTGGCGCTATGCCGAGACTGTGTGTGTGTGGGGTGAGGGTGAGGGTGAGGGTGAGGGTGAGGGGGGGTTGGCGTGATATCGGTCGGCCCCGGCCGACGTTCCGAAAGTGACAAATCACACCCAGCACACGCACACACACACACACATGCTCACACGCACACATACAGTACACACGCAAGCATGCACACACGCACATGCACACACACACATACAGTACACACGCAGGCATGCGCACACACAAATGCTCACACGCACACACACACATACAGTACACACGCAGGCATGCGCACACGCACATGCTCACACGCACACGCACACATACAGTACACACGCAGGCATGCGCACACGCACATACAGTACACACGCAGGCATGCGCACACGCACATGCTCACACGCACACGCACACATACAGTACACACGCAGGCATGCGCACACGCACATGCTCACACACACACATACAGTACACACGCAGGCATGCGCACACGCACATGCTCACACGCACACATACAGTACACACGCAGGCATGCGCACACGCACGCACACACACATACAGTACACACGCACGCACATGCTCACATGCACACACACACACACACACACACATACAGTACACACGCACATGCTCACATGCACACACACACACACACACACACACACACATACAGTACACACGCAGGCATGCGCACACGCACGCACACACACATACAGTACACACGCACGCACATGCTCACATGCACACACACACACACACACACACACACATACAGTACACACGCACATGCTCACATGCACACACACACACACACACACACACACATACAGTACACACGCACATGCTCACATGCACACACACACACACACACACACACACACATACAGTACACACGCACATGCACTTCATTCAGTGATTGAAGCAAATAAAAGCTATTAATTGAAGTTTGATGGTAAATCAGACAATAATAAACACAACAGATGTGTTAGATGAGAAGCTGCTGTTGTATTGAGTCTTGTTGTCTCATCAGATGCCTGTGAACTCACACTGGATCCAAACACAGCAGAGAGACACCTCCTCCTGTCTGAAGACAACAGAAAGGTGACGAGGGTGGAAGAGGAGCAGCCATATCCTGATCACACAGAGAGATTTGACACCATGCCTCAGCTGCTGTGTAGAGATGGTTTGACTGGTCGCTGTTACTGGGAGCTGGAGAGTGAAGGAGGGGTTTATATAGGAGTGACTTACAGAGGAATCAGCAGGAGAGGAGAGGGTGATGACTGTGTGCTTGGATATAATGAAAAGTCCTGGTGTCTGTTCTGCTATGATGATGGTTACGCTGCCCTGCACAATAACAGACACACAGTCATACCTCTCCCCTCCTGTGTCTCTAACAGAGTCACAGTGTATCTTGACTGTCCTGCTGGCTCTCTGTCCTTCTACAACGTTTCCTCTGACAAACTGATTCACCTCCACACTTTCCACTCCTCATTCACTGAACCACTTTACCCTGCGTTTAGTGTCTTGTCTGTTGGTGGCTCAGTGTCTCTGTAGCTGTGTTTCCATTACAGTTTTTCGCAAAATAATTGCGATATTTCTACAACTTCGACAATGTACAATTGCGACTTGTAGGCGTTTCCATTGAAGTTGAG
>NC_139645.1:30013289-30055789 GCF_964638095.1 Poromitra crassiceps
TGAGAAATAAAGAAAAAGAAGAAATCCGTTATAATGATCATCTGTTTATAGTGATCAATTTGACCCGTCCCAAGCTGATCACTATAAGGTCACTTTCACATATAAGCTGGTGGACTCGGTGCGATTCGGGGGGGTGAAGTTGCAACATTGTTGTGATTTTCATTTGGTTTGGTGCACAGCAATTTGTCACAAGCGCAGCAAACTTTCTGAACAATGTCACATGGTCGAAACAGTCACTCGTCTATTGGACAGAATAGAGAAGGGAAATCTCTCCTCTCCAGCAGGCTGGCCTGGCTGAGTGAGGGCTGACTGAACAACACAAGTGAATCCGCAAAACACGGACATGGAGCAACACCACCTGCGATATTGGGATTTCTGGTGCTACTATCAAATAATTATTTAACAAGAATGTGCCCAATATGAGCAGCAGATGAGGCAGCAAGCTGTTGAACATTTCATTCTACAGATGAGAGTAGCCTACGTACCGAAGGAGATAGGCAACCCGGGGCCAGCTGTTGATAAATGTGATGTTGTTATGACGACGTATGTCACGACGCAGCGCGCAGGTACTGTACACATGTGCACGCCGCAGTGTTTGTTTTGCTCCCTTCTCCCGTCTTCTACTCATGATGCACTGCATGAGTGCATCAGATGCACTGGCGCTCTTGTGTTTAGTCCGGGTTGCTTTCACACAACAAACGAACCGCGCCAGAGTTCACTTGGAAGCGAACCGAGACCCACGTTTTCAAGCGCGCCAGAGTTTGTTTGTTTGTTCCGCAACAGAGTTTGTTTGCGCTTCCACACCATCCCAAACAAACCGAACTATCCGAGGAAACGAACTCTGGCGCGGTTAAAGCGGACTAAACAGCTTATATGTGAAAGCGAACTAAGAGGAGTGCACTGCCTCATGGTGTTGTGTCACAAAGTGTGGTGAAATATTGACTCTTATTTCAGATGTGTATTCTTGTGTTTAAATATGCGCAAATGTTAATAGCGGTAATTATTACCAATTTACATATTTTAAACACCTCGTTATCAGACTTATGGAGTTAACGCAGTAATGAGTCCAGAGGTCACACTTCCGGTTCGTACGTGTAAAAGGCAATGGGTTTTTGTATGGGGATTTTGGTTAAACACATGAAATGAGGTCTGTGGTTAACAAAAGTTTATGACACACCAAAGTTTGTGTTCAGTAAGATAATCTTCACAAACGAAAACCACTTTTATGGATTTGAAGTGTAATAACCAAAATCCCCATACAAAAATCCCATTGCCTTTCCCCCTACGAACCAGCATGCTGGTCATTTCTGGGTAAGCCTAGAAGAATACGTCAACCCTGCGATACTCTATTCATTATGACTTCCTTTTTTGTTATTTTTTCTCTTGTACTGTTGCTTTTCTTTGCCTTATCTATAGTTTGCTTGTTTCCTTTCTCTTGTTTTCATCATATTGTTTGCTTTGTACATGATTATTAATATTGGTTTTCTGAGGTAGAGACCCTGTATAAACCCATCTTGTGTTTCCTGTCTCTACCCGCACATTGTTTTTGCTGTATTCAATTTGTCTGTTTCTTTATATGAGCAAATAAATAAATAAAATAAAAACACTTCTGCCATCAAGGCTACATTACTAGTTAAATGTCCTTTGCTTTCATTGTTTATATTGTTTTCCAGCAACCATGATAAGTCTTCAGATCCATCAATGTGTGCTGAAACTCCCTGTCTTGACTCAACATTCACAATATAATCTTTGAACGTTCTAAACTGGACTCTGCCTGCTTTATTCTTCAAGTGAACCAGTGAGTGGGGAACAAATTAACCAGGTGGAAGAACTAGTTTTTAGCTGTCATTAGTGTATCAGCCTCAGGAGATGTTTGTGTGGTAGCTACACTGTATCAGCCTCAGGATATGCTTGTGTGGTAGCTACACTATCAGCCTCAGGAGATGCTTGTGTGGTAGCTACACTGTATCAGCCTCAGGAGATGTTTGTGTGGTAGCTACACTCTATCAGCCTCAGGAGATGCTTGTGTGGTAGCTACACTGTATCAGCCTCAGGAGATGCTTGTGTGGTAGCTACACTGCTGCTGCTGCTGCTGCTGCTGCTGCTGCTGCTGCTGCTGCTTCTGTGTCTTGACCAGTGGGCATTTCAGCCTGCCTATTTTTGACGCCTATGCGGAAATTGCATTCTTTCAAATGGCCAGTGGGGGTCGCAGCTTGTGTAGCACTCCCGGGAACATCCATTCAACTATATGGGAAACGAGCCAACTTCTCTCTCGGTCTAGGTCATAAATAAACACTTTCCAAATTAGTGTATGGTCTGAAAAAACAATTTCAAGTCTTTTTCATGCTCTAACGCGCTCCGTTTTCCAAATGATAGCCCCATTTTGAGGAAAATTGACGACAAATATCGGATAATAAGAACAGTAATACTTCCGACCGGTAGAGGCAGCAATGTGCCGCAAGGCATCAGGTAGCAAGTAATAGTTGAGCAAATTATCAGAAAATAGCTTTACTTTATGATATTTTAATAATGTTAGTAGACACACGTAACTATACCATACATCTAACGTCCATAACATGGCGGACCATTTAACGTTATTTATACCGTTAGATAAAGCCTTAAGCCTTCTCTGTATTCAGACATTCAGACCATTGGATTCAGCACAGAAACCGGAGTACGTTATAAGGTTTTAAATAGAGTCACGTTATAAACAACTAACCAACGCTGGGGGTCCGTATGGAAACAGTGTTACTCGAAATGGTTAAAAGTTAAATCAATTTGGTCATTCAGTGCCGTTTTACTGCAATGTAAAGTAAGTAGCGTTAGCCGATACATTAGCCAAAGTAGCTGACTACCCATAATGCATTACGGCGATAAGGGAGACAGAGCAAATTCGGAAACTCCCCCGGCAGCCGCCCCCTCCCCTCGTACTTCCGTGTAGCATTCATTCATTCAACCAATCAAACGAAATCAAACAATATCCGGAAGTGAGCTTCATTTTGCTGTGTCAAAGTCAATGAGCTATGTTGGTCCATTATATATAGGTCAATGGTCTTGACTGACATTAGGTGAACGTTGCTCTCCTGACTGATGAGGCTGCTTTAACGTCTGCCACAGAAAACACACGGCGACATCATCTAGTTGGCTTGTCAATCAAATCTGATGCTCTAATACAAAATAACCCTAACCCAACGGGATTGTTGTTGCTAAACTCACCCGCTCAGTAAACTGCCATTGTTAAAGTTAAAGGTGTTAAAGTCAGTTTGAAGTGGGTCAGTCCCGTTTGTGGCTTTTTGCGCTATGAACTCTTTAGGCTACTACTGACTATTTACCAACGCACCCTTTGTAGATTTTCATTAATATTCATTTTCATTTTCTCTGGAAGTGGATCACCACTTATTTGTGCTGTTATGGTTATTAGCTTAGTCACTCACGTCTACACTAGCTTCACTGCTGCTACTTTTAGCTAAATCTCGCTTCACCCAAAATGTTATTCACATAAAAAGACTATATCCACAATGTTAATTATTTTAGAGGACTGCATCTTGAACTGGAGACATCAAATGGAATTGACGGTTTTGCTAACTACAGTATGACCTGTGATGGTGGTGGTAAAAACAGCTCACTGCCATGACAGCTCTACATGACATGTAGCTAAGCAACACGATTGAGGGATGGCTAACATTCATCATAATGATTTTAGGGTTGTCCCGATACTGGCCTATTTTGCTGTACTCGTACTCACCCGATACTGACACAGCCACTTTACACCTATGGCTCACACAGCAGAGAAGATTGGCTGTAGTGTTCACTATGACAGTGTGTTTGTTAGCATCTCTGCCTGGAGCGCTTTGTGAGGAGAAATAAAAAGCTATCAGGTCAGTAATCAGCTGATGCCTGCACCAGACTAGCTGCAGTTAGCCGCGTAGCCTGCAACAAGATCGAACACTTTCTGTTCAACTTACAGGTTAACATTAGTTGCTCTTCTAGCAGACAACACTGTTGTGGAACAAGCAAAGGCTTACCAGATCGCTGTAATACGTGCTACGTGTCCCGTAATCCATACTGCCTTAAAGTTTAACGTTTTAAAAGTGGAACGTAAGGCCTAAACGTTCATGTCTGTGAAATTAGCGACAATTTTTACAATTTCACTTCCGGTTTATTTGTTTTTCCTTCAAAATAAAAGCACGATAAAGTTCGTTTTTACAATAAACATTAAAGTAGTAATCTAACTATTGTAGCGTTTCAGGTAATCCAGGTATTACCTGTAATGTGATGTACAAGAGAAGTGTCTAGATTGTAGCTAGGAACTACAAATCACCATCATATTAGCCTACGTACCTGGGCCAGACTTCGAAGGGGCGGCGACTAGGATTGCAGAGAGCTACAACAGCGCACTGTCCCGAGCAGCTGATCAACCTGTGTTCGTTCTGGGGGATTTTAATTCCTGTGACTTGTCTAATCATCTGCCCACGTTACAACAGTATGTGAACTGCCCGACCCGTTTGACGGGCACCCTGGATAAGTGCTATGGCAATGTGTTAGACGCCTACAAATCCACCTGCAGACCAGCCTTGGGAAAGTCTGATCATAACGTCATACATTTGCTCCCACGATACAGGGCGAAAAGCCATTGACTAAGGATATACAGATATGGTCAGATGATTGCAAGGAGGAATTGAGAGACTGTCTGGAAGAAACGGACTGGCAGTTATTTTTTGACTCCTGTGAAAATCCACATGATTTAACGGACACAATCACATCTTACATTATGTTCTGTGAAAGTAACATCATCCGTACAAAAACTGTTCGTATTTTCCCAAATAATAAATTATGGATTAATAGCGATTTAAAGGACTGTATTAACCAGAAGAATATCGCCTTTGCTAATGGGAACACAGAACTTGTCAAGGAAAAGAGATGTGAATTAAGAGCTAAAATGAAGAAGGCAAAAATAGAGTATAAGGATAAAGTAGAGAAACACTTTTATTCTGGCAGTGCTAAAAGAGCATGGGAAGGTCTGAATCAAATGATGGGCAGAGAGGAAAAGCAGAAACATACCCCTCTCTCCCACCTTTCTCCATCGTGGGCCAATGATTTGAATGTATTTTATAGCCGATTCGATAAGACAGATTTCTCTACTGAGCGGGATGAAGTGTGTAGCTCTATCCCAGAATATGTCCCAATCACACTCTCAGAACAGGAAGTTGCCTCAAGTCTGGCCTGTATCAAGCCCAATAAGGCTCCAGGACCGGATGGCCTTAGAGGTAGAGTGTTAAAGGATTGTGCTTACCAATTAAAAGGTGTTATGACCAAATTATTTCAGTTCCTGCTTGATTCATGTACAGTACCGAAAGCATGGAAGATTTCAAATATTGTGCCCATTCCCAAAAAGCCAAGAGCTTCTGAACTGAATGATTTTAGGCCCATTGCACTCACCTCCATCCTAGGTAAATGCATGGAGAGAGTCCTAAGCAGACACATGACATCGTCTGTATCTAGCTGCCTAGACAACCTACAGTTTGCATATAAAAGTAAGAGAGGTACAGATGACGCAACTGTAACTTTGTTCAACACCATAGCGAAGCATCTACAAGCCCCCACTAATTATGTTAGAGTTCTTTTTATTGATTTCACATCTGCTTTTAATACCATGCAAATACATACACTTCTGCAGAGACTACTCGACCTAGGGGTAAATGGTGGCATTATTCACTGGATCAGAGATTTCCTCTCTGACCGCCCCCAAAGAGTATTGGTCAATGGTTGTGTGTCAGATGAGATTGTGTTGAACACTGGCGCACCACAGGGCACAATTTTTTCACCACCGCTCTTCTCTGCGTACACAAATGAGTTTATGATTGATCAGGGGCACTTTCGTTTATTTAAGTACGCAGATGACATGGCGTTAGTTGCTCTCCTGCAGGAAGGGGACATAGAGAGAGAGAACATGTATTTTAATCATGTTACGAGCCTCCATAACTGGTGCTCTACAAGCTCTTTAGAAATTAATGTTGCTAAGACTAAGGAGCTTATCCTACAGAACAACAAAAAGTCAATCCAGCGGCAGCCCATAATCATTAATGGACAAACAATTGAGATGGTCAGTGATTTTAAATATCTAGGCACGTACATAGACAGTAGCCTGACCTTTAGAGCAAATACCGACCACATTTTCAAAAAATGCTCACAGCGTCTCCACTTGCTACGCAAGCTTAATAATTTTGGAGTGAGCCAAAATATTCTTGAAACAGTGTACAAGAGCCTAGTGGAAAGTATCTTATCTTTTAACATGATCATGTGGTATGGTAATCTGAACGTTAAATGGAGAAACAAGCTGCAGAGAATAGTGAATATGGCCTCTAAGATCCTAGGGAAGCCACAGAAACAACTGAGTAGTCTGTACGATGAAATAGTCACAAGTAAAGCTGAGAGTATCACTAGTGATCCGTCCCACCCACTTTTTAATGAATTTGAGTTCTTACCCTCAGGGAGGCGGTACAGACAACCGATGGCAAAGAAAAACCTCTACAAGAGGTCATTTGTCCCAGATGCCATTATGGCTTTAAATAAAACTAGGAAGCGATAGACTATGCTATGCTTTTTGTTTATGCCTTTTTGGCGTTGCTGCGGTTTTTTGCACAGTAGGTCTTTTACATTTTATATTTTATATTTTTAATTTTCAATTCTTAATCGACATGCTGTAGATCCGTTGGGTCGTACTGCAAATTCCAAGGTGTACTAAGTTTGAAGGTGGATGAATGTGTGTTAACTGTATTGTATTGTATCGATATGTGTACTGTCATCTTTAACACCTTGTATTGTTTTTGTATTTTTCAAGTTTGTAAGACACGTCTTGGTGAAATCAAAGACAAATTTCCACCTGTGGACAATAAAGTTTTCGTATCGTATCGTATCGTATCGTATCGTAACTAATGTATGTGGGTGTGTTCCTATAGGGGAAAGGGGGTATATATGACCAGCGGCCGCAGGCCGGATGGGAGTCTAGCTATGGAGCGAGCTGAGACCGGTTGCTGTGTGTGGAGCTAGCTGTGTGAAGCTAGCTGCTAGGAGCTAAAGAAGCCTGTGAATAAAGAACCTGTACCAACTACAACTCTCCGTTCTTGGGCGTATATCACCGATACGTTACATTGGTGTCAGAAGTGAAGCGGTAACGCCTGATTTCGGTCGAGAGGGGAGAGAGTGAGGAGGAACGGCGGAGGAAAAGTTGGAGATCAAAGGCTCGAGCGACCTAGCAGTAGCAAGCTAGCTGTGTGAGCTAGCTGCTACGAGCGCCACGTGTGATGGTGCGCTTAGAGGAATGCCTGTCGGCGAACGGGAGAAAAGAAGAGCTGACGACAGAGATCAGCTCGGCGCTGGCGGCCATGGAAGCCCGTGTGTTGAAAGAAGTCAGACGGCTGTTGGAGACGATACCAGCCTGGGCAGAGGGGCTTATGGAGCTGCTACGAGAGGTCGCGCAGCACGGAGAGAAGCGGACGGAGGAGCCACAAAATAGACTGTGTTGGAGCTGTGGAGAACCGGGCCACGTGGCGAGGTGGTGCCGAGGCGAGCCCGGGAGACGGACCGGGTATGCGGGACAACGACATGGACAGCAGGGAGCCTGCTGGGCATGCGGCGCGATCGGACATTTAGCCAGAGAATGTCAAGAAGCTGTCGAGGACTGGAGAACAGCGGGAGAGGAGAGACGTGCGGGCGGTGGACAGGTGAGACTTTGTTGGACGTGCAGGTCGCCTGAACATTTAGCTAGAGACTGCACTAAGAGTGTGAACGCTGGAAGAGACACACAGCCGGGGGAGCAGCCCGAGCAACAAGCAGTGGAGCAGCCTGAGCAACAAGCGGCGGAGCAGCGGAGCAGTACAGAGCCGATTGTTCTGGGCAGGAGAGTGACTGTTGAGCCGGCCCAGGCTAGCTGCTCTGCATACCAGCCGGTAGAGGGGGACATCACCATCAGCGACGAGACCATCAGGAGAGCGGGGATCGTTTTGAACAGCCAGAGGGAAGTGAGCGACATCACCTGCAATGCTGTTACAGTCGGGGGAGCGGCGCTCGTGTCCCCGGGGGAGCGAGAGGGGTCAACGCTGGAGGAGCCGGCCCAACCAAGCCGCTACACAACCCCCACGGCTGCACTGCAGAAAGTCGAGGTGGAGATCGACGCCGGTGGTGTCCGCCCTGCTGTCCTCAACACGCCGCCCCCTGGGGGAGCGGGACGGGAGGACGAGCGAGTGCAAGACCGGGAGGATGAGAATGTGACTATGGAGGATGTCGATCTGGAGGAGTGGATACGCAGACAGGCGGAGGACGCTAGCGTTGGACCGGTGTACAGGTGGGTGGCGGCCGGATACCGGCCTCGCCTGGAGGAGATGTGCATGTATTCAAGTACCACGAAGGAACTGTGGGAGTTGTTTCCGGACTTGAGGGTGAGAGAGTCGGGGATTCTGGGGTTAGATGGGCGCGGGAAGAGTGGCAGCATCGTGGTGGTGCCCAGCTGCCTGCGGGGACTGGCGCTACGGGGGGCACACAGGGGCCGCAGGGGTCAGGGGCATCGAGGGCCTGAAGAAACACTCAGCCGCCTTTGTCGAGTTTTCTACTGGGTACAGATGAAGGGAGACGTAGAGGACTACTGCCTTAGCTGTGTCGACTGTAATGTGCTTCGGGTGGGACAGAAGCTGTAAAAGGGGGGATGGAAATAGTGGTTGAAGTGAAGTGGGATAATGTGAGTAAGAAAAAAGGTTTAAATGAAGGTAATGGAAAAAGAATATTGTAAATGTTGGGGTTATTGTCTAACTGAAATGATATGTGGGCTGAATTTAAATGAATGGGGAAAGAGGAAAGAAATGATGTCAATGTGATGGGTATTGAGTTAAATGGAAAATGTGTGTAAAAAAGAAAAGGGCTATTGGAATGGGAAAAGAGGAAGGAATGAAAAGAAATGCAAATGGTGGTGGTGGAACGAAAATTAAGAAGTAGTGAAATAATAAGAGACAAATTGGGGGAATACAAAATGTTGTGGGGTGGTGTGTTTTGGTACAGGGGGATATGTGTGGGTTGTGGGTGTTAACGTGGGCGTTAACAAATGTTGGGTGAGGAGTATGTAGCGTTTCAGGTAATCCAGGTATTACCTGTAATGTGATGTACAAGAGAAGTGTCTAGATTGTAGCTAGGAACTAATGTATGTGGGTGTGTTCCTAGGGGAAAGGGGGTATATATGACCAGCGGCCGCAGGCCGGATGGGAGTCTAGCTATGGAGCGAGCTGAGACCGGTTGCTGTGTGTGGAGCTAGCTGTGTGAAGCTAGCTGCTAGGAGCTAAAGAAGCCTGTGAATAAAGAACCTGTACCAACTACAACTCTCCGTTCTTTGGCGTATATCACCGATACGTTACACTATGAACATAATGAACATGAGGAACCTCTACCTCTAGTTTAATGTTTGAATGAAAATAGACCAGCAGAACAAATACAAAGGAAATGCACAGATATGTGGTTCAAATGGTTGATTCATAGCATACTTTATTTAATGGGAAACCTTATTTCCTTATTTAATCAGAAACTTTTGATTATAAGGCATCAAGAGAAGAGACAATCAAGTAAAGCCATTATGCGAAATTTGTGTGGTCTTGTGAAAACTAGGTACTTCTGCAGATATATACTAAAGAAAATGACTAAAACCCATAATCTTTAAAAGTTATCTTTTAATTAACCATAAGGGATAAAGAAAACAACGTTGTCAACCCAATTAATACTCCGTATCAGTATTCGGTATCGGCAAGTACCCAGATGCCAGTACTCGTACTCGGTCAGCAAAAAAGTGATATCGGGACATCCCTATATATTTATATACTGTGTATATATATATACTGTGTGTGTATATATATATATATATATATATATATATATATATATATATATATATATATATATATATATATATATAAGGCTGTACATGCATGTGTACATACAGGCTGTATATACATATATAAGGCTGTGTGTGGCTGCTCTAACCTGCTAACATGGCCGCTGAAATGAAAACCAACAGGTTCCACCAAACACATGCTGCTCATGCAGGATGTGTCCCGGGTGTTACAGTGTAGTTGGAGCAATTTAACTTCCCAAGACATTAACATCTGTGTGACTTCCATCGCAGCCACACATCATCATTCAATCAGAATCCTACCTGAACAGGTGATTACATTCACCTGTGTCACTCACAGGCTTCATTCAGCTGCCTGCTGCTGCTCAACTCAAACGCATGCGTGATTCAACAATAGACCCTTCTCATGGGGGCCATTTTGTGTCAAAAAGGCAGGATAAACACAGGTGCAAGCAAAACACTAATGAGGGTTTCAAACTTCCATGATTAGAAGTTGGAGTTATTTCAGTGGGTGTGAGTACTTGCCTTGATAGACAACTCCTTCAGCCAATCAGTGTCGCCAAATCCAGTCCTTAAGCCAATCAGTTAAATCAAAATCCACTTGGAAGATCAGTAAAAACGTATTTTCCGCCTAGAAACTCCGCTGTTGCATACCCCTGTGTTCTGTTGTTGTGTCATTGTTGTTATTGAGTCTATTTCTACCATAACTGCACTTATCGCTGTCTAAACTTGACGAACGTTGATGTTACTGCTCGAGCCGCAAAGCCCTGGGAGCAGCCATTACTGCTTTGCCGATGATTGGCCGGTTACGATGTCAACTACGAGACGGCTCCCTGATTGGTGCACTATGGAATTTCTGAAAACACCTGCAGCCCCGGTCCCGCAGAAAGAAAAAGAAAAAAGAAAAGTGAGTTGACGTGAGCGGATGGTTTACCAGGCTAGGAGTTCACTAGCTGTCGTAGACAAATGTCCAATGTGGGAATGAGACCATGAGCGTATTGCTGGAGTTGTGGCGCGCTCCCGTCATCTCAATCGTTTGGTGTACATACAAAGACAAGTCTTGTTGATTCTCAGTTGATTTAATATGCTATTACCCAGCGAGCACAAAACGTTTTTTCAACGTTGATTTTTAGTTGAAATCTGGGTGATATTGGGTTTGAATGTCTAAGACCTAATTTCACCCTCTTTTCAACCGGCTAAAATGCGGTTACAACGTCAACGTGTAAAAAAACACAATTTGGTTCATCATATTGTTAAAACATTTGTTGTAGCTTGGAATAGAGGCAATATTGATAGTGTGTGAATTGGCATTTGTCCATTTTATTGTGTAACTGAGAGTTGAAATCTGGTCTATACGAAAACTACATTTCAACGCATTTTATGTCACATGAAATATCATAAATATGGGACTATATAGGCTATGTGGTGCCAGCAAAAAGCTTCCAGGACACAACTATGGTTAATAGTTTAGCGCAATACTATAAAATAATGAATTCAGTTCCTGCAGCAACGCGTATGCGCAAGTACTTAGCCTACTTGCTAGCTATACTAACCGTGACTGACTAGACTAGACCAAAGCAAGTCTGCACCGGTCTGCACCAAGTGCGGAACGAGGTGCTCTGGGCACGCTATGTTATTGTAACAGACTGTATACTAGGCTCTGTGTACCTCCTCAGTCTCTGGTGTTAAATGAAGTTAACCTCTGAAGCCATAGGCTACAGCATATAGACAACACACACACACAACATAATTTTAGTCTGTTACATTAATATAATAGTCTCGTACACATCACATAAAATAACTTGTCCTTCCGATCGTCGACAATCATGTAGTCTACAAGTTGTGTGCGAGATAGAGTATGTGCCCAGCTCTCTAGAGAGTATAAGAAAATGTATAGCTCAGCGCTAGAGCGGACTGGCCTGAATGTGGGAAAGCCGGGTTCGAATCCCGTGTGCCCTGTTAAATTTTTAATTTAAAATCCTGGTGAAATATGGTCTAAATCTGAACGTTCAATAAACGTCTGCAAATAGTGGGTGAAAAAACTTTCACTTTCAAACCTTCCTTGCACGTTTTTTCAACGTTGACCCTAAACGTTTTTTAAACGTCTTTTCAACCGAAAAATGCTCGCTGGGTACATTGTTATCCATTTACATTTTCACACTCTTTTACAAAACAGAATGACACCAATAACATCATAATTGGTACAGTATGTAAATGTATCGCAACACGTCTGAGGAATGTGACTTTCCATGAGTCCCTGACGCATTTTCAACAGTTTGTTGTTTACACAGTATTTACACATCTGAACTGAGCTAACGGGCACCTGGACCCGGCACAGGAACCACGTGTTTGTAGCCATCTTATGCCGCCTTCCAGTTGTTCTGGGAACTAGGAATTTACCAGCTCACTTCACGGGAACGCCCCTGTGAGTTACCTGAAGTGGGTTTTCCTGAACTCGGGGGAACCTCACCAGCCCTGACCTCAAAATCCAAGATGGCAGCTCCGTGCTTCAACAGTAGTGAAAGCTGTAGTAATAGTAGTTCATTAGTACTTCTGACTTATTTGTCTCATTACATCACTTGTACACACGGTACTGTCTACATTGTATCTATGTTGCTAACGTGTTTGTATGTGCAAAATACTGCATAATGCATTGACCTGGCTAAAGCTAACCTGGCTGCTTTTGCGACTGTTTTACTGGAACGCGGTCAACTTGGGTGTGACGTCATTCAACTGTGAAATTCCTAGTTCCCAGTGCAACTGGAATGCACCATTAGTTTGGAGTGTGTGCGTCTCCTTTGTGGATTTAATGCAGGGGAAACTCCCAGCATGCACAGCACTGGGACAGGACAGAAAGTGCAGTCCCTCCCCCAACCTGCTATTTTTGCTTCATGTTTAAAAGGGCACTGGCCCAAACCTACATGTGTTCAGTTCAACATACAACACAATCAGCCTACATGTGTTCAGATCAACATACAACACAACCAGCCCATGGACAAATGTTTAAAGGGATAGGCCAACTTTTTGAGAGATTCACCTATTTGCCATATTGCCCATACATAAACAAGATAAATACCTTTACCATCACTCTGCATACAGTACACTGTGAGGCACAGCCATCCAGTTAGTTAGATTCGCAAATGCGCTGTGTACAGCGCCTCATGGCAAACAAGGAAGTAACTTGAGTTACTCTTGCTTAGTTTGGCTAATCTGTTTAGTTCTCAGTGTGTGGATTTACTATCAAAATCACCGTTTCACTGAAATTGACAATATGATAATGGCCTAAACTCCCAAAATGTTGGCGTATCCCCTTAAACCTGATATATAGGCTAACTGGGTTGGATTTAAACACACCTGAACACCAATTTATCCGCTGGATCATAGTAAGTCATATGGCACAAAAATAAGTTAGTGGTACCATATTAAGTCACTACAACCCTACTGTAGTAAGTCAATGGGACAACAGGAAGTCAAATTGACCATAATTCAGTTGTACCAGCGTAATTCATTGGGGCCATAATAAGTCATGGGACCACAATAAGTCAGTGTGGCCATAGTAAGTCATGGGACCATAGAAAGTCCATAGGACCATAATGAGTCACTTGGACCATAACAAGTCAATGGGGCTGGATAAAGTCAATAGTAAGTTCATAAGACCACAGTAAGTCAGCGGGACCATGATATGATACGTACATGGGCCCATAGTAAGTCAGTGGGAGCAAAATCAGTCATTAGGGCCTTATGAAGTCAGTGAGGCCACAGGAAGTCAATGGGACCACAATAAGTGAATGGGACCATAATGTCAGTGGGTCCATATTTCTCTATTTAATTTGACCTTTATTTATACAGGGTGACGCCCTTGAGAGCAAGCTCTCATTTTCAAGGGTGCCCTGTTACAATAAACATTTATAAAAACTACAATATGTCAATGGGACCACTAAGTCAATGAGGCCACACAAAGTTGGTGGGACTCCAATAGGTCAATGAGACCAAAGGAAGTCAGTAGGTCCAAGGGACCATAGTAAGTCAATGTGACCAATGACCATAGTAAGTCAATGTGACCAATGACCATAGTAAGTCAATGTACCATAGTAAGTCAATGGGACCATAGTAAGTCAATGGGACCATAGTAAGTCAGTGGGACCATGGTAAGTCAATGGGACCATAGTAAGTCAATGGGACCATAGTAAGTCAATGGGACAAGGGTCATTGTAGTGATGAGGTGCCTCTGGGAAAATCAAGTGCTGTAGATGTGGAAACAGGGCCACTGCCAGCCAGCAAATGGCAAACATTTCTCAAATAACATCCATCTATCTGTGTGTAATGTTAAACACAGCATGTTTAGTGGTAACTAAGTACTGTATCATGCGTATGGTCAGCTTAGAAATCTGTCTAAGGGTGCTTTCTCACTGGTGCCCCAGTACCGTTCCCCAGCACACTTCTCCCCAAATTGACCCCAGTTTCGGAACGTTTGATGAGTGTGAACATTGCATTCCGCTCCCGGGAAAAAGTGGTCCAGACCCCAGACCACCTTGAAAAGGTGACCATAGTAAGTCAATGTAAGTCAATGGGACCATAGTAAGTCAATGGGACCATAGTAAGTCAATGGGACCATAGTAAGTCAATGGGACCATAGTAAGTCAGTGGGACCATAGTAAGTCAATGGGACCATAGTAAGTCAATGGGATCATAGTAAGTCAATGGGACCATAGTAACTCAGTGGGACCATAGTAAGTCAATGGGACCATAGTAAGTCAATGGGATCATATTAAGTCAATGGGACCATAGTAAGTCAATGGGACCATAGTAAGTCAATGGGACCATAGTAAGTCAATGGGACCATAGTAAGTCAGTGGGACCATAGTAAGTCAGTGGGACCATAGTAAGTGGGACCATAATAAGTCAGTGGGACCATAGTAAGTCAATGGGAACATAGTAAGTCAATGGTCCGGGTAGCGCTTTGGCGTGCCGGGGAACGGAACACTTGCGAATGTGAACGCCAACTGTTCCGAACCACATAGCCAACACACGGGCGAGGATACACTCCAGGCGTAGTTGATGATGCAAGTGCACTCTGTTCCGTTTCCGAGCGCGGAAGAAATGTAATGTGAAAGCTGACCAGCGGGGGAGAGGGGAGAGGGGACAATCGTGCCCGGGCACGGAACGGAACAGAACGGAACGAAAGCAATCGTTCCCAGTGAGAAAGCAGCCTAAAAATCTGCGGGTGGTTCAAATAACATCCATCTACTGTATCTGTCAATATGACTTCTGCTAATGTTAAACACAGCATGTTTAGTGGTAAGTACTGTATCATGCTAATGTTAAACAGCATGTTTAGTGGTAAGTACTGTATCATGATGTTAAGAGCACCTTGACAAAGTTCACAGTGGTATGAGAACATTTCCAAACATCAAGCTCAATACAAACAGA
This sequence comes from Poromitra crassiceps, assembly GCF_964638095.1. Lineage (NCBI taxonomy): Eukaryota > Metazoa > Chordata > Actinopteri > Beryciformes > Melamphaidae > Poromitra > Poromitra crassiceps. The sequence continues at coordinate 30,028,609 of NC_139645.1, forward strand.
GGGGCTCAACTCATAAAGCAAATGAAGAGACAAAGAGAGCTGAAAATGACTTGAAAACATTTAAGAATAGCCAGCCTGTGTTCTAAAGACACAGCTTGTTCTTTAGAGATGGCTATTCTTCCCCAGTTGACAGAAACAAAAGTGTCATTTCTCCCCCTCCTCCTGTCTCTCTGTCTTGAAAATATTGGTAGAAAAGACAGTGAAGATGAGGACGTGTCATAAGTGTGGCTGCTCTCTCTAATATTAACATGAAGGCACCTACAGCATCTCTCAGAGGAGAAAGAGAAGGGATAGAGACACTGCAGAGCACGTCATCATTCAGACACCACGCCCAAAACGGGGGGAAACAAAAACTCCCCCCAATCCTGGTGTTCTCCTATGTCACGTGTTGCACACAAAGATCTTATATACAGAAGATGAACACTCCAACTTACTTCCTTGACAGCTAGATTTATTGTTCTTCTCGCAAATTCTCAATGGCTTCCTTGTTTTGCTCGGGAGTAAAAAAAAAACTTTAATTGGCGACCATTTTTTACATTTGTTGTCTGCGCGGCCCACCACACAACAGCTTTTAGCTATGTTTAATTCAAGGAAAATGACGCTGGTGTATGGAAGTGAATGGAGAGGTTTCCCCCGTGATGGGCGTGGCCTATTTCATGCAGTGTCTCAATGCAAAGAGTAACGAACAAGAGCACAGGGCGTGTCAAGCAGAAGGAATGGGCATGAGATAGCTAGAGACACAGAGCATCCAAACTAGACCAACATTATGTGGAGAGTTAAACAGAGCAGCTGCAGTAATAGAAGAGTATTGCTAAGTGCAGTCAAATCCCTGTATATTCCCCATAAAAGTTATTCAGCAAAATGTATTACACACGCAAACTAACCACACAGGCCAATCCAACATAGCAAAATACAATGCTCCCACATTTCAATAAGGCACAATAGCGCAAGTATTTTGTTCGACTAAAAAAAAGTACCAATCTCGGAAATGAAAGCAGAATTCTAAAAGACGAAGGCTCCTTGAATGAGGAGAAGGGAGAAGTTCCACATGACAGAGTAGACTTGAGATTCTGCTGAGGGGGAAGGGGTGGACGGTACCAACAATCCAACAAATAAAGATCTGTCTCCCTTTATACTGGGGGTCAACACAGACCCATTCAAATTGCATCTGGACAAGAACAAGGGTGAAGCCATCTCTTCACCATTCAGGAACTGAGCAAACGTAAAAGGGGAGAAAGTAATGAAAAGGTATGGAGTATTGGCAGGAAGGAGGGAGCTTTTGGTTGACCGCAGTGCTCAGTCTTCGGCTTTGGAGGCGGTGAGGCATTCGGTCTCTGAAGGGTCTTCCTGAGGAAACACCACGTAACACACCTTCTGGCCCATGTAGGTGACTCTCTCTGCAACACAACAGACAAGAACCGCACTTTTACTGGACAGAGAGGGGTAATACAGTTAAAGGAGAATTCACTTTTTTTTTTACAACCTGGACCTTATTTCCGGCTTTAAATATGATTTTTAAGTCAACCACTAAGCCAGGGGTGGCCAAACTTTTTTGGTTGTGGGCCGCATACAGAAAAATATAAAGAGTTGCGGGCCAAACAATATTTTTCAAACAATAAGACGATAAGACAGAGATAATTTAACATAACATTAGTATTAAATGTTTTTTTATAAATAGACCAGGTCAGGGTAGTCAAGTATAACCCCTTTTCAATGGTTTTAAATAGAAAAAACTAAATGGGGGGAATCAGTTTTTTGTTTTTCTTTCTTTTTCTTTATTTTTTAGTTTTTCCGTTTTTTTCCCGTTTTCGTTTTCCATTTTAAACTTTAAAACAGAAAAACGTTTTTAGCACAATTTTCTTTTCTTTTTTTTGTGCTAAATTCATGGCGGGCCACTTAAAAACGGGCAGCGGGCCGCAGTTGGCCCGCGGGCCGTAGTTTGGCCACCCCTGCACTAAGCTAAGTTAATCTCCGCACAAGAGAGAAGAATCACTCTTCTGATGAGCTAAAGCTACAGGCCCATGGTGCAGACCGACTCACCGACCACTCTGTAGACCCATTTGGGTTTTTTCTTCCATTGAACACCCAGGAAGTAGACGGGGACGCCGGTCAGCATGATGACCATTCCCAGACCGCAAACCACCGGCTCAGAGTACAGACTGAAGCCTAGCAGCACCGCCCAGAACAGCATGTAGCTGATGGGAATCAACATGTTTACCTGCGAAAAACAACAACAAAACACACACATATCAACATGATCACCTGCAAACAACAACAAAACCCACTTTTCAACACAATTTCTATTTTCTTCTTTGCAACTCCATCTGGGATGCACACACATTCATATCTCAATAGGATAAAACATGTCTAGTCTGCACATTATTTCTGCTTGTGTGTTACGGTATATAGAACTAGAAATACCACATTGTGGTTGTATGTCGCCGCCCACAAGTCAGCAGTCTACATCCAGTCTGTCCAGACACAAGCACTTCCCCCTTACTCGGACCAAAACGTATTTTTTTTTTGCAGATTTAAAGAAAATATTTTTTCAATGTACAGTAGTTTTTTAAAGTTTTGGTCAGAGTGAAATGTTGTATGGTCTCTCCCGATTCTAAATATAGCTGAACAGTTTGGTTTGGCATTTTACAAAATGTCTATGGGAAAATAAATGGCGGATACAAATCTCTGGTACAGTGCCGAAGCAGGAAGTAGGGGGGTCACTTTGCCTCTCTATTGGCAGGCTGTTGTACCTTGATGGGTCTCATGAGGTTGGGTTTCTTCCAGCGGAGGTAGAGGAGCCCGGCGATAGTCACCCCGTACGACAGGTAGTTGATGAAGGAAACATAGTTGATCAGGTTGTGTGTCTCTCCAATACACATGATCACTATGGTGGCACTGCACTGTGGGAGACAGAGGAAGGGTCAAAGGTCAAGCACATTTTAAACTGTTGGCCTGAAAACATGCAGAACAGAACCACTAACAGGCAGAACAGAACCTTGACAAAAACAGAACTGTGGAGTGCACAGGAACGAGGAGACAGATCTCTGGATCTTGGTGTGTGGACTTGGTGTGCTCTGTCAACAACGGAGTTGACTCAAACTTGTCAAACTCGCCCAATAAGAAGTGCATAAACGATCTTATCAAGGTGAGTAAACGCTATGTCGTATTGAAAAAGGTGTGTAATAAGAAGTGCATAAACGATCTTATCAAGGTGAGTAAACGCTATGTCGTATTGAAAAAGGTGTGTAATAAGAAGTGCATAAACGATCTTATCAAGGTGAGTAAACGCTATGTCGTATTGAAAAAGGTGTGTAATAAGAAGTGCATAAACGATCTTATCAAGGTGAGTAAACGCTATGTCGTATTGAAAAAGGTGTGTAAACGGCGTTTGCATGCGTTTAGCCTCCACAACAGCCCTGACTACACTGACCCAAGACCCTCCTCTCACTACTGTATAATTAGCTGACTTGGTGGTGCAGTACTCACACAGACCAGCAGGGCGGGGATAGGAGTGCAGTTCTTCAGGTGGATCATAGCCAGCAGGTAGGGCAGGTGACCCTCTCTGGCCCCTGAGAAACACAATCTGCAAATACACATAGTGTATATCAATATTAATATTATAATGGATATGGTGATATGAGTCTTTATCTTAGACTTATCTTAGATATGTTCCTGTAATATGGTGATATGGCATAAGTGTTGTGTTTTAAAGGCTGCAGTACAGTAAAGTGATGTAATGTTCTGAACTTACCAGACTGTTCTAGCTGTTCTATTATTTGCCTTTACCCACTTAGTCATTCTATCCACATTGTATATCCCTACAATATTGTCGCAAAATCAGTATTGAGGTATTTGGTTAAAAATATTGTGATATTTGATTTTGTCCATATCGCCCAGCCCTACCTATGCCTATAATCATCATCATCATCATCATCATCATCATCATCATCATCATCATCATCATCATCATCATCATCATCATCATTCTGTGTGTGTCTGTGTGTGTGTGTGTGTGTGTGTGTGTGTGTGTGTGTGTGTGTGTGTGTGTGTGTGTGTGTGTGTGTGTGTGTGTGTGTATGTGCGTGTGTGTGTGTTGACCTGGAGGAGGTGAACAGGTATCCATTGATTCCTCCGAAGGTGGACAGAGCTACAGAGATGGGCATCACCCAGGAGAACATTCCCAGCAGCTTCTCACCAAAGGTCTGGAACAACACAACACAACACAACACAACACAACACAACACAACACAACACAACACAACACAACACAACACAAGACAAGACAACAACAACACAACAACAACAACACAACACAACAACAACAACAACACAACAACAACACAACACAACAACTGACATGAGTTTAGTGATGGATTGGTACATTGATTAATTGACTAAGGAGTGACTGACGTCTCCCACCCATATTGAATACATATATTGAGACATATATTGAATATGTGAAGATGTCCTCACCACTGCCACGGCGTTGGAGGCCAGGAGCTCCTCAGGGCTCATGGAGGAGAAGTAGGCGATGTTGGTCAGGGTGTAGACCAGGGTCACCAGAGGGATGGAGATGTAGATGGCACGAGGCAGGTTCCTAATACAAATAATACACATTTGGTACATGTTTTGTGTGTGTGTGTGTGTGTGTGTGTGTGTGTGTGTGTGTACTCCATACTTGCGTGGCTCCACCACCTCTTCGGTGACGTAGTTGAGGAAGTTCCAGCCGCTGAAGGCGAAGGAGGCCAGGAGGAAGGCCAGGGCGATCTGTCCCACAGACGGCTCTCTGATGAACTCAAAGGCCACGCTGGGTACCAGGGCCTCATAGTGACCTGGGGGGGGGGGGGGGGGGGTTGTGAAGAGTATCATGCTGAAACTAAATTCACATTCCCATAAACATTTGTTAACCACAGACCTTATTTATATGCATTTAAGTGAAATCCCCATTCTAAAAGCCCATAGACTTTTCCACTGAAGAACCAAATGGCAGCGATTTCTGGATAAAGCCTACAAAAATCCCTGCAGTACTCAATTCCCCCTGCTGTCCGGTCGTTGCTCCGCCCCCTCTGCCGATCTGGGTTGTAGACTAGCACATGCTTCCTCTGATACATGTGCAGTCGCCAGCTGCTTCTTTTCACCTGGCAGCGAGGAGTTTCACCGGTAGGACATAGCATGTGGGAGGATCACACTATTCCCCTCGGTTCCCCTCCACCCGAACAGGCTCCCCGGCCAACCCATATGGATGCCCGACCGAGCCGGAGGTATCACAGGGCCTCGAACCTGTGACCCACGTGTTGGTAGGCAGGGAATCTACTGCTGCACTACCCAGGGCTGTATTACTGAACGGGCGTACCGGGCCCAGGCCCAGGGGCCCGAGAGCTCAGGGGGCCCATGAGCTGGAGTCTCTTCGCAGGCCGCCTAGAGACTCTAGCTTATGGGCCCCCTGAGCTCACTTTGCAGCTGAGACTCTAGCTTATGGGCCCCTGAGCTCACTACGCAGCTGAGACTCTAGCTTATGGGCCCTGCGAAGAGACTCTAGCTCAGGGGTGCCCAAATTCTTTCCCATGAAGGGCCAAAACTCAATCTGGGTGGAGGGCTGAGGGCCAAAAATAAACGTTGTGGAATTACATTAAAATGTATTGTGTTTTATAGAAAATTAACATTCTAAATCTAAAATAACATTTCAATATAATAATCTACTTTTTATCTGTTTGGTAATTGTAATAATTTGCAATTGGTTATATATATTTAAAAAAAAACATCTGCATTTGTGGGGAGCTTAAACATTTAATCAGTAAACACCCAGTTAAAAACAGTTGTATTTTCCACCTTTGTAATCAAGAGAGAAATTTGACTTAATTCACAACTTGAAAAATCCTCAAGGTACTTTGAAAATCAGCTTTATTGTCCATCTTTTGTAAACAATTTGCCATGACAATTTGCAGGGATGCAATCTCAGGAGTGAACACAGTATATCCGCAGCCACATTCAGACACTGTTTCACAAAGTCACCACATGAAAAAGCGTGTCCACCCTTTGCAATCAGTGCAGATATCTGATAAATTGCCCGAGTTGCATTCTGGATTTAAAAAAAATTAGGGCAATTTTTTTTTTTTTTTTTTGGCGCTGTGAGGGGGGGCCCGTGAGGGGGGCAGGCCCAGGGGCCCGTGAAGTCATAATCCGTCTATGGCACTACCCAGGCACACCAAAGCAGACGTTCTCTCTCACCAGAACCTGTGTGTGTGTGTGTGTGTGTGTGTGTGTGTGTGTGTGTGTGTGTGTGTGTGTGTGTGTGTGTGTTTACCTCTACAGATCTGGACCAGTCCAACCATGATGATGAGTCCCAGAGCAAGCAGCTTCCCGATGGTGAAGACGTCCTGGATCCTCGTCGCCCAACGCACACTGGAGCAGTTTACCCAGGTCAGGAACACTGCACACACACACACACACACACACACACACACACACACACACACACACACACACACACACACACACACACACACACACACACACACACACACACACACATTTAAATATATTTATTTGTATCCAGTCTGAGTCTATGATACAGCAAAAACCACCTCCTTATTGCAGAAATAGAGCAGAATTTAACCAGTGCCTTCCTTGGCCTTTGGTTTGGGCAATCCTGCCCTCTGCAGGCCACTTACAACCAGGCTGTGGACGTGACCTAGGCCTCCAAATATAAATACAAGCGTTACATTTGTTCCCGAGCAGTATAAAAGCAGCCCTGAGCACTTGCTACCGTAAAACCTCTGCCTGTAAACAAAAGTACATCCTACTTCCTGAATAGTGACCTCTCGAGACTTTCCACTTGCATTGAAAGTCTGTCGGCAAGCTCTGTGAAAAGCTGAAGAACACAGCTCCTAAGTGGGCAGGGTCTTGAGTTTGAAGCATGCTGCGCTTCACCCAATCAAAATGGAGTGGGCGTGACCGAGAGTCAAGCGGTGTGTGGAAGACCCATACTGCGTGAGGAAATTTGCATAAAAGGGAACTCTGTTCCAGCGGAGCCCCTTGAGTTTCCTGACTAGTTTTATTTATCCTATGTCTCTGTCTGTCCCTCTCTCTCTCCCTTACACACACACACACACACACACACACACACACACACACACACTTTCTCTCCATGCAGCCTGTGTGTGTGTGTGTGTGTGTGTGTGTGTGTGTGTGTGTGTGTTTGCGGGCGTGCAGGCGTGCAGGCGTTATCCACCATGTCATCCATTACTGGGTCAGGGCTCCCCTCCTACTACTACACAACTGTGAACAAACTGCTTCCGCTGCACGCATGCACACACACACACACACACACGCACACACACTAGTGGATTGTTGGCAGTAGGTAGCACATAGGTTACGCCAAACCCCACATAGGTTACGCTAAAACCACCACCGCAAAGCGTCCTACCTGTAGTTGTCCAGTCGGCAGGAAAGTATCGCAGGACTTCACGAGACTTGGTGACCGAGATCACGTTTGAGGTAATTTGATCCCTGTGCGACTCCAGGAAATGGCCTGGGGCGAAATATCACTCTGGTGGATGTTGAGGGATCACATTATGACGATATTTGGGGAAACGGGAATAAAAATAGCTATTTAGATGCAGGAAAGACAGGCTCACACTTGGCCCCAAATCAGCTCCATTTTACAACTGACTTGGACGCTATTGATCTCAAAACAACGCTAGGACGGCCAGAAACGCAGCGGACATCGCTGGGCGAGTGGTCAAATCATAATTATTGCCAGGAGATGGGTCCAGGGTAAAAAAAAAATGAAATTCTCCTTTAAAGTTCATGAAAAAAAGTGGCATTCTTGTTTTTTCCCACAATAATTTCATAATACCATTTGTAATGCCACCGTTGTAGTGCTGTTGTTCAAAATTAAAGTACATTTTCTCAGATTTATTGGTGTCTTTCTAGTCACACAATTTAATAGTCAGTGTTTCCCATACACTGATCTATTTGTGGTGATACACCCTACATAGATTTTGACCCCCACAAATACTGCCACATATTAATTTCAACTAGTTGACTGCAAACTCCTGCTTTAGTGCTTACAGTATATTATTATCTTGTCGGAATATTATTCCAGCCAATAAGTTAGGAAGCTCCCTTTTGATTTAATTTTACTTTTGTTTTGCCTACAAAGCAAAATGTTACTTTACTTGAAACTCCCCTGAAGTGATTTTGGTATTATTTATGCAAGCATAATTCTACCATATAGTAACCTGTATGCAGAATATATATAGTATACATATATAGGGAAACAATTATTTTTTTATCGCTGTAAAACCACAGAACGGTAAAGAAGATATTGATGTGTGTAGTTCTTCATAGATCTAGTCTCTTCATTTTGATCTCAAAGTGCGCCAGTTTGATCCATTTTTACTTGAAACTGTACAAAATTTCCTTCCAGGGGGGCATGCCCCCGGACCCCCCTAGGGGTTCAGTGGTCCATGACCTTTGGGTGGGCTGAGCCCACCCAAAGCTCTGATGCTAAAACCGCCCCTGGAGGGCCTCTTAAAGGCCGGCTTTCCTGATTTTCAACCATATTTGTGTCATTACAATGTCAGTAGTTGGATTAGATAAGCAGCCTTTACCTCCCCTCACTCAACCCTGGCTGATATCCCTTATCTCTCACATATTTTGTGGCCGCTCTGACGCGTTTTACGTCAGAGCGGCCAAGTCCAGCCCTGCAGAAGAGAGCAGCTGTAAACTACAAGTGTTGTGGGGGTGTGCCGCATATGATTCCGCCTCTAGAGGTCCTCCACACCCCTTCACAGCTCCTGAAGAAAAACAAAAGGCAGCCATCTTTTTTCACCGCATAGCCTAGGCTAGCTAATGTTAGCTCCCCTAGCTCCTTGCAAAGAACCATATCTCGGGAACGGAAGCAGGCGCAGCTACAGACACGGGACTGGCGGCATTGGAAAGCTCGTCAAATTTTACATCTAGTAGAAGGTGCGTTGAAGTTATGAAATCAACGCTGAGCAATGTACCCTTTTTTACATGAAATAGTTACAACATCAGATGCTCATAACTCCTAGGAAAATGCCTTAAACTGCATGAAACTTTGTGTGTGAAGACATCTCCCGACATATATACTTCGGTTTAAATTTGGTGCAATTTGGAGCCAAAAAAAATATTCTTCTTCTTCTTCTACTATTTTTTTATGTCGAAGCCTTCTTCTTCTTCTTCTTCTTTGAGTTTTATGGCGGTTGGCAAACATATATGTGCATTACCGCCACCTACTGGAGTTTGATATCAGCCAAATGCCTGAGGGGTGGGCGTGGAATAGAAGGCCACGAGCCCAGTGCATTGTGGGAAGTGTAGGATTTCTGCTCCCCGCTCCCGCCCCTCCCCTCAACACAGCCCCCCCCCCCCCCCACACACACACACACAGAGTGGATTTTGGTTGATTGCTCAGGCTCTGAACAACCAATTCAAAAAATGTCAACGGATTCCAACTCCTTAGGGGCGTGAGATTTAATATATCTTCATATTCCCCACGGGAAAGCCTTCCTTTAAGTGTGAAGCATTTGGAAAAAACAAATATAGCTTTTAATGTACTTTTTACATGCAGTGGAGTTGGGTTGAGCAGAGTTGGGGCGGATTAGCCCCGCTATGACTCTTCCGGGTATGACGTCATCGTCTACCCAACACGAGTCCCGTCTCCGTACATAGACTTGCCTGCGACTTTGGCTCCCAAGCTGTCTAAAACAGCGAGACGCCCATATTTACAAGTGTCACAGAAACATTTCAAAGCCACATACTAGAGAAGAAGGGTTCATAGCTTCTGGACGGCGGGGTTTGAAAGCTCGACGCTGCTCATAAATGCCTCTTTTCATCTGAAGTCTCTGCTGGTGATATTATTTTTTCCGGGTTAGAGCCCAGCCGTCACAGCGCTCAACAGCGCCACTCTGGTCGGAAGCTCGGTAAAAAATTATATCACCAGCAGAGACAGGAGAGAGCAGCTGTCATTTTCAATTCGATGCGTGATCACACAGTGTATGAAGATTTGATTGGAATGTATGGATGCACAGTCCATAACGGAGACCATTGAAGACATCATTTGTCGGTGTGGACTTGACATCATGCAGATGCAGGCCAGACATGTGATGCTGCCTCTGTGCTTCAGGGGAAGATGACAGGGGAGGCAAAAAGAATAGATAAAAACTCCAAAGCTCTCTCAATACACTGTGTCAACCACAGCCTCAACCTCCTACTGCAAGAGGTCACGTCAAAGTGTCCAATGGTGAGGGGGCCCTCTCTCTTGTGCATGACATCCACCAGATGATTTCCTCCTCCCCAAAAAGGCTGGATAGCAACCACCAGGGCCGGTTCCAGAACAAGATGACTAGGGATGCATCCTAGATAGGAAGGGGTGCGCATGCACGGGCTGACCGACCCGGGTGGCCGGCCGAAATTTGACATGTTATTTTACTAAAAATACTGCATTTTCCCATAATTTCAAGTAGAAAGATACCAGCCAAGCAAGAATATTTCAAGTGTTTCCATTGCTTTACTGAAATATTTGGACCATATAATGATAATACAATTATCTCAACCTTAAAAGGTTACATGTGCCAAAAAGCCATAAATTCGAATCAAAGAACAAAGAAAAACAACAATTATAATTCAAGTTTAAACAGTAAGTGTGCAGCTGCAGCATTTATTTAAAAAAAAACAAAAAAACACTCTTTTCAACTGAGCATGCAGACAATTAAAATAAGGGTGCAATGCATGCTTTTGCACCCCTGTAAAACCGGGCCTGGCAACCGCGCCTTGAAACCCCTCTCTCTGCCCAATGCGTTTGTGTGTGTGTGTGTGTGTGTGTGTGTGTGTGTGTGTGTGTGTGTATAATGCATACGTGCATGCATTGGCAGTGCACATTGTGGCAAAAATCTAATCTAAATCTACACTGACTCTGCGTCAGACTGTTGTAATCCATTCCATTTACTTTGTTAGCCTGTGAAATGTCCTTCCTTATTTTTTTAATCAATAACCATAAAGATAACTCACTGCAGCTCAGCTACTCCAGATGAAGTACTCATACTTGTCCTGCAGTCACCCTCTCAGATGCTGTCTCCTACTGTGTCTCTAAGACCAGCAGGTGGTGCTGTTTCATAATTTCACAGCACCTGAGTCCACTGAGCTTCTTTCAGCCAGCAGCTTTCAACAGCTCAAGAGAATATAATATAATATAATATAATATAATATAATATAATATAATATAATATAATATAATATAATATAATATAATATAATATAATATAATATAATATAATATAATTAAGCAATATAGCATGAGAGCCAGTGTGTTGTGGCAAATATATCCCGCTGATCAGCTGTTATCCCACGAGGCCGCAGGCCGAGTGGGATAACTGCTGAGCAGCGGGATATATGCCACAACACACGCAGCATGAGTGCTATATTGCTTTTATAAAACGGTTTCCAAGTATGATAATATAATAATAATAGTAATACTATAAGTCCGACTGCCATGGCATTCTGGTAGAGTCAGTTGAAACACTACTGTAAGGCGGGACCGCAAGAACGTGCGGGTGGTTTGATTGGATCGTTCTGGAGACTGAAGTTGACATTGGCCAATCCTGGCGCTTGCTGAGAAGCTGAGAGCTTTCTGGAAAGCCCGACACCAACTAACGTTACGGGGTTAAATGCGGGGTTAAATGCGGGGTTAACAGCCTTTTTTTTGCAAAGAAGACATTAGCCCGCGTCTATTCTTGTACAAAACATAATTTTCTGCGAAGTATTAGTAAAGTTATAAGCGAAGATCGATTCATAAGGATCTGACTGCTGTCTCCGCCATTTGTTTTTTCTACATTGTCATTGTAAACAAAGCCTTTTAGTAAGAGAGTTGCGTGGCCATGGGTTATGAGTTGCGTGGCCATAGGTTTTTGGAGTGGGTTACGGGATTTATACGATGGCTGTGAACCAATCAGATTGCTTGATTTGAGAGAGCCGTTTTATAATATAATAATATAATATAATATAATATAATATAATATAATATAATATATAATATAATAGAAGAGAATATAGTATAATAATAGAATAGAACAGAATAGAACAGAATAGAACAGATTAGAATAGAATAGAATAGAATAGAATAGAATAGAATAGAATAGAATAGAATAGAATAGAATAGAATAGAACAGAATAGAATAGAATAGAACAGAATAGAATAGAAGTTAATCACTTTAACTTTCAGACTGTGGTTCAGCATGGCTCTGCCGTGCAGAGCTGTAAACACACAGACTGACTTCCTCCACTGCAGAAAGGCTGCAGCACATTCAGCAAGACGGACACTTCCTTTTCCTCAAACACCTTTTCTCTTTATTCAGATTTCTTTGGGGGGAACAAAGAACAAACATCAAAACAGAGAAAATATAATAGTGCCGCAGGAATGAGTCCAGAAGACCTGCATGTTAACACTTCAGGTTTCTACAGTATGTGTAAAAGTCAATGGGGTTTTTCTATGGGGATTTTGGTTAAATGTTTGAAATAAGGTCTGTGTTAACAACATTTTATGAAACAGAGAACTTTGTGTTGTGCAAAGATACTCTTCACAAATGAGGACCACTTTTATGATTTTAGAAGCGTAAATGCATTTTTCCCCTCAATGCGATTTTTAGAAAATGCTTCAAAAGTCATAAAAGTGGTTCTCATTTGTGAAGATGATATATCTTGCTGAATACAAAGTTCGCTGTTTCGCAAACCTTTGTTAACCACAGACCTTATTTCATGCATTTAATCAAATTTCACAATACTTTTACACACATAGGAACCAGGAAGTGCAGGGACTTCTGGGTAAGCCTACAAAGATCCGTCATCGCTGTGGTACTATGAGAAATAGAAAGTTTGAAGTCTGAGCTCTGAGATGATTTTCTTGGGCTGAGGCTCGTTGACAGCAGACCATGCAAACTTTTCATTCAAGCTAAATCTTCAAAAACAGCATAGGCCAGCATGGCCACGCACAGATGCATTCTGTTTCGAACATGTTGTGATCCAAACTGGAGCGGGACTGAGCGGTACTGAGTGGGTGATCGGTACTGCTCTGGTCCCCGCTCCCCGCTCAAGCCAAAATCCCCCCGCTCCGCTCCACGCTCCTGTATGGTGGTGCAGGAGCTCGTCGAGGTACGGTGTGATGTGGTCGCGCTTCTTGGTGCCAGTGAGGAGTCGGGCAGCTGCATTTTGAACCAGTTGTAAGTGACAGAGCAGCGACTGATCCATGCCAACATACAGCCAATTACAGTAATCTAGCCGAGTTGTTCTGAAGGCATGGATCACCCTCTCCAGGTCCCTCTGGGGAAGATAGGCCTTGGTCTTATCTAGGAGTCTAAGCTGGAAAATGCTGTTTTTTACCACAGAGCTGAGCTGTTTAGAGAATTTAAAAGGGTATTATGGTCATGCTTAAAGGAGAAAATCGTCCAGAGGTAATGGTGGGTTAAGAGCTAGTGGTTTGGCAATATCTGGCTTGGTTAGCCCTCACGCCTTACTTGGCTCGACATCATATTTGCTCAGCTACGATACTCAAACACTGTTCAGATTTGATAAGGCCTATGAGCTCTTCTGCACAATAGTCTTAGCTCAATGTGTACGTTCACCTATCTGAGGTTTGAATTCTGCTACTTTCTTTCTGGCAAATATTTCTGACAGTGTAGCAGAGGCTGTACTGTTCCTCCTGGCCCACAGTAGTCACATCTGCTTGTATTAGAATGATGTTTGTCACAGATGTATGGCTGATTTCATGTGGCCAGTAGGTGGTGCTATACCTACAACTCAATATTGGCAGGCGGGCCTCTTCTGGCTGGGATGCTCATCAAAATATGACATTTGGAGCAACTGTGACCCTGTACAGTCGAGTTACACACCACTTTTGTTGTTGCCAGTAGGTGGCGCTGTGACTATAACTGGATATTAGCATGTAAATAAAGACGGACACAATTCTGTCACTTTCAGTGTGTTTAATTCCATTACTTTGCTCTGAAACAGTAATCACATAATGCACCAGCAAGAAAATGAGCAGCAAACTTTACAACAAAAAATAAAATAAAATCCGCCAAAATGGACGATAACATTTTGTCTTTTCTTTTCCTTTTTTTACATTTCTTTTTTTTCAGCACTAGCTATTTCTACTACATGGACTCTATAACATTGTATCCCTCTGTTATTATAATTAATCATTTCAGACATTACAGTACAGTGCATCTTATACATACATTCAATAGAACACAATGCAAAATGATATTTTAGGGAGTGCCTCCTAGTCCGACACCTCATGCGTCCGACACCTCAATAGGCCGAATAATGAAGCATTGGACAGATGTCTCATTAGTCCGACAGCTCGTTATCACAGAAATCAAAAGCTCATTCCGACATCTCGTTGGTCCGATGGGAAGTAACTAAGTACAAATACTTTGTTACTGTACTTACAGTAAGTAAGATCAGGTATCTGTACTTTACTGAATATTTATTTTTCTGACTACTTTTTTACATTTACTCCCTACATTTTAACCCAACTATCTGTACCTTACATTTTCAAAACAGGCTAGTTACTTTAGTTTTAATGCACAACAGACAAACATGATGTAGCTGTTGTTTGTCTCTCTCTTCTCGCGGCCTCCCAGTTGTCACGCATTATGTGCACCTTTTTGGTGGAAAAATCAGATCACACAAACTATTAAACAAGTATCTTTATACACATTAAAACATGTTTGGAGGGGATCTTTCAAGTTGAATAGTCTTTGAATGATATTAATATGACGTGAGTTTCAGTTAGCTTTGCACAGAAACACCCGGCAGAAATATTTATACTTTATTAGCCTACATTTCAGAGGCTGTATATATTTTTTTACTTTGACTTGAGTAAACAAGTTGAATCAGTACTTCTACTTTGACCAGTCTTTTTTTTACACAAGTAGCCTAACTGTACTTGTACTTAAGTAAAGAGTGTGTGTACTTTTCCCATCTCTGCCTGCAGTGTAAGATTCATGGCTCTCAATCAGTCGGCCCTGCCTCCTAATGAGAGCAATAATGTAGTTCTGCATGATAATGATTTCATTTCATTGATTTATATCAGGACAGATACACAACATATAACATGTGTCAACATCTGATGACATGTAGCATAGCATTTATAGCCAAGGCTCATTTGCAGTGCCCGTCCCTAGATGTTATTAAACACACCTGTTAGAAGCAAAGTACATTAAAAGGCAGTAAAATATACAGTAAACAAGGATATCATAAAATCATAATATCAGTCCATCATGGAGCAACACAAATAATCATACACAAAGGATATAAACATTATATAGGTCATAACCCACACACCCACAAACAGTCAATTGTGGGACCATTGGTAGTTATTCTTCAGTAATTCCTGTATATTGGTTTTAAAATGCTCCCAGCTATGATGCTGTTTAATGTGTGTGGGCAGACTTCCACATTTGGACCCCTGTACAGTGAGGGCTGTTTGTCCTATAGGGAGGTTTTCCAGAGCGGCACTTTGCAGTTCCCTGCAACAGCACCTCTAGTGGCTGTGCCCGAAGCCCCCCGAGGTTTGACCATATCACAGAGAACATGAGCATGAGCTTCTGTCTGTTTCAGAAACCATCATTCCACATACAGTAATAATGTGTTTGTTTGAGAAACTATGGAAGATTCAGTGTGAACAATGGACAAATAAAGAAAAATAAATTTGCCTCAGATTCATTTCCTTCTCATTATTTGGAATATTAGTTATTATAGTCGTTAGTATGGTATTACTAAACTGTTCCCTTGTTACACATAATAATGATCAGATTTTCACTTGATTCGTTTTGATATGTCCTTATTCATTTACTCTTTCTGCTAATCACCAGCACACTCAAGTGGAGAGCAGTCTAGTCAAGTCAAGTTGATTTGTGTAACAGTGTTGTGTTGATGGTAATTGCAGCAACCCATGTTAAGGGCTTGCCCAAGGGTGGAATCGAACTGCCGACCTCCTGCTTCCAAAGCGTACACGCTAACCACTACAACAAGAGAGCTAGCTCCCTTGGCGGAGCTGATTAACGGGCCTTTACACTGGGGGAGTGAGTTTAACCAACTTCCTCACTACCACTCGGGACTCACGAGGACTCACATTAATTCGGTTACATTTGTATAGCTAATTCACAAGCATGTCTCAGAGCTTTACAGAGAATATGTCTAGCTACGTCTTGTTAAGCACTATCAATAAACATAATTAAACAATCTTATATGAGAGAGGGAGGGGGCGGTAGAATGGGGGAGAAGGGAGAGAGAGTGGGGAGAGGAGAGGGAGAGAGAATGGATAGAACAAGGGGGAGGGGGGAGAGAGAGAGCAGAACAAACAGGGGATACTGGGCCTGGGCGATACGGTTAAAATCAATTTCATGATAATCTCAGGGGTCAGTTTGGAAACAATGTATATCACAATATGGTTCATGCAAGCAAAGTCATGTTTAGTAATCCAATTATCATATATCATAATTACCTGGCAATTGTCATATCATCACCATATGATGCCACTTAAAGACAACTAGTACTGAATTATCACCCAGCCCTATAGGGCATACATACAGCTGTTACATGTACTCATTCTGACCGGCCTGCAGACAATTGTGACTACAGTCTGACAACACCGCCATTCCCTCTGGCACACACAGCATTGGGCATCCGGCACTAAACTGAAACCACTAACATTTACAGCCTTCAAAATAAAAGCATATAG
Organism: Poromitra crassiceps; assembly: GCF_964638095.1. Classification (NCBI taxonomy): domain Eukaryota; kingdom Metazoa; phylum Chordata; class Actinopteri; order Beryciformes; family Melamphaidae; genus Poromitra; species Poromitra crassiceps. Next base: position 30,045,374 of record NC_139645.1, read on the forward strand.
TGCTTTGTACGGCGTAGCGTAATATTAATATTAATAATAATAATAATAATAATAAACAATAATACTAATACTGACTTCAAAAGTTCCCCACTGTGAAATAAGTTTGATTTTGAAACAGTAGGCTACTGTGTTGGTGTTATTTAGCCTTTTCATTGGCTATTGCATGGTTAAATCAATTAATTTAATTAAACCGACCACCAGACTGATTTTAGGTGGTGACCTGGCAATCTGCCCCAAATATTCCTACTTAATATCATGGTAGAATTGGTGAAATAATCAGGGGGGGTCATGTGGGGGCGTGACCTCCAGTAGCCTATATTTCAATATACTATATTGAACCAATGACTCAAACAGGTAGCTTGATTTTAAATGTCAGAAGTGTAGGCTACCTTTTGAGTTGATTTGGTTGCCTCCTATCTGGCTCTGAGTGATTTAAGATTATTTTGGTAAGAATTTACGCAGCACAGAACAGTGTATGTTTTTATTTTGAAGGCTGTAAATGGTTGTGTTCAGTGCCGTTTGTGTGCCCCTGCTGGGGAAGGGGGGGAGGACTTGGCCTCTTTTGTTTCTAAGTTGAAGTAGCCTCCGTCCGTCAGCGATCCACTGCCTATTCAAGATGGCTGCATCTGTATCTTCAGTAGCTCCTGCAGTGTCTGCTTGTATCAAAGCATCTCTGATGTTTACTTCACCTGTTTGACAGTAGAGTATGCCTGGTCCTGATCCATGGTGGCTGGATTGAGGCTCTGGTAGGTGGAGTCTGGATTGGATTTAGAGGCTGGAGCAGACTTCTTCTTGGTGGGAATCTGCAACAAACAAGATGAAGTATAGCAAGGTGACAAGACAGGACAGCACACCTCAAATACAATGGGAGCCATGGAAACAGTCCTACATCTTGCATGTAGGCTACATCTGTTCTGCATTAACACGACACACTCAAACCACACATCGGCATCTAAATCCGGCCCTTAACGTTCTCAAAAGAAAACAAAACAACCCCCCAAAAATCAATAAAAGGCAGCATTATGTTAATAAACCTGGAGGTGAATGTCTACAATGAGCATGTACTGCTGTTTAACTCCATTCCAACAGAGGCCGCTGTCTACAGTTAGACTGGACTAAAGGCCTCAAGTTGACTCTTGCTCAACTTCTCTCATGAGAGCCTGGGTACCCATTACTACAGACAGGAAGACCCGCCCCGTGTTCTGGTGCTCTTTCCGCTTTGTCCTCCATAGAAGGATGGTTTTATATGATGTTAGATCATTTTATTTGTGTAGCTACATAGCTGGATAACACGCATCACATTTATTTACGTTACTATGATGCCCTGTTTTCAGAGCAGAATTACTTTTTTTGGGCCGTTCCCCGCATTTCCGCCGGAATACCAAGTGTGTTTGCACCGGATGACGTGGTGCTACGCTTTTGGCCCCAGACTATGCTCAACTCAAGTGGCAGGTTAGTAACGTAGTAGACACACATTCTTAAATGTTACAATACAGAGAGATGCAAGGGCTTTCATCAATGAGCGATGGGCTCAATCACCATTGTGTTAAATCACTTGAGGATATATAGTGACTTTACAGATATTTATTTGCATTCAAATCTTCGTATTCTCACTTTAAGTTAAGTTTCTGTGTTATCTTTGTTTAATCTGCCAAGGACCTGTCAGGGATCCACCACCAATTCAAGTTGGCTGCATCTGTATCTTCAGTAGCTCCTGCAGTTTCTGCTTGTATCAACGCATCTGTGATGTTGACTTCACCTGTTTGACAGTAGAGTATGCCTGGTCCTGATGATCCATGGTGGCTGGATTGAGGCTCTGGTAGGTGGAGTCTGGATTGGATTTAGAGGCTGGAGCAGACTTCTTCTTGGTGGGAATCTGCAACAAACAAGGTGAAGTTTTGCAAGGTGACAAGACAGGACAGCACACCTCAAATACAGTGGGAGCCGTGGAAACAGTTCTACATCTTGCATGTACCCTACATCTGTTCTGTTTTAACACGACACACTCTAAACCACACATGAGCAAGATTCGGCCCCAGGGCCGGACCCCGGCCACTGGACCATCTATCATCTCAATCTGGCCCTCAACGTTCTCAAAGGAAAACAAAATGACCCCCCAAAAAATCAATAAAAGGCAGCATCATGTTAGTAGTGGCTTGTGACCCTGAGATACCTGCTGAAGATGCAGAAGGGTTCTCAACAATGTGGATGCTCTGACCACCCTTCACCAAGGAAGACCACCATGAGGAGGAACCAACTGGCAACACCATACAGTGGCAGCCATCGTGAATTGGTGCTCCCAGCTGGATCCCAGCCAGCTGCCAGGCGGCTGCCTTGCAAGGAACTGAACTTTGTTACACCATAAGGGACCCTGCTTTGGAGTAACTAAGAATATCTGTCTTGTTTATTAAGAGGTCAAATTGGTTAAAGTTATAAGTTGAGTTGAGTTAAGTTAAGTATATTCAGTTAAATTTCTGTGTTATCTTTGTTTAATCTGCCAAGGACCTGTCAGGGAGGCGCTGCCAATTCAAGTTGGCTGCATCTGTATCTTCAGTAGCTCCTGCAGTTTCTGCTTGTATCAATGCATCTGTGATGTTGACTTCACCTGTTTGACAGTAGAGTATGTCTGGTCCTGATCCATGGTGGCTGGATTGAGGCTCTGGTAGGTGGAGTCTGGATTGGATTTAGAGGCTGGAGCAGACTTCTTCTTGGTGGGAATCTGCAACAAACAAGGTGTAGTTTAGCAAGGTGACAAGACAAGACAGCACACCTCAAATACAGTGGGAGCCATGGAAACAGTCCTACATCTTGCATGTACCCTACATCTGCATTAACTCATTCACCGCCAAAGACGTCTTTGACATGTTATCAGGAATAGCCATCCACGCCAAAGACGTGTTTGACGTGTTTTTGTTTTTATTAGTGCAGCGCGTAGTTCAAAGACTTCCCCAGCCTGTGACAGGGTATCAGGTCCCTGCCCTCAAAGACAAAACCGACAACACGTGAACAAACACATACCGCAGCTGTTGTTTTGAAATGAGCAGGAGGAAAAACAGAAAACAGAGAAACGCGCTTCCTTGTGCAGAGAGGAGAAACGCCATTGAAACGCCCCTCGGCGCGCTGCACGAGCTGGTCGGCTTGCTGCAGGGCAGCGGACATCGATCAGTTGTTCGCGGTAGTCAAACCCGTGACCAACATGATCGATCCTGGTCCCTGGACCCCGTTCCTGTGTGCTAGCCCGAAAGAGACGAGACGGAGTCACAACTATGTGAGCAGGAGGAGAACAGCAGCCTCGCCACAGAAATTGCTTTCACACAGAGCCAAGCAGCACGGCCACTTTCCTGTCGAGGGCAAGGAAGACTGGACTCCAATGCGACAGGACCCGGATGATCTCGCGGTAAGGAGTGTGTGTGTGTGTGTGTGTGTGTGTGTGTGTGTGAGAGAGACTACACTGATCTCTGCATTCTATGATCGTATAGTTTATTGAGACACTAGTACACTACACTGTCTCTGTCCTAAATGTGATTATATAGTTTACTGAGGATATGTTGCTTTTATTTCAGATGAGGAGCCGATTGTGAGCCCACATCTCAGAATGAGGTCAGGACGGTCAGGACGGTCATTTAGGTCTGCTAAATGACGAAATGTAATGTAATGTAAAGAGACACACATGGGCCCCGCGCACACACACACACATTCACACTCACTCACACTGAGTAAACTGTATTGTTGAATGTAAAAAAAGCACTTCATGTATACAGTATATATATATATATATATATATATATATATTTTTTTTTGTCATTTGTGTCATAACAAATAATATTTACATGTCTGATGTCAATACAGTTCAAAATAAAAGAATTGAGAGCGAGTTCTGCCTGAGATTGTGTCCTTGCACAAAAATGCAATTTTCTGCCATTTCTCTTCTCAGAGAGACCTTTTTGGTGAAAACAGGGTGTATATAAATGGCTATAAGTAGAGTACAGAACATGCTAAAAGCTCACTTTTTTTTCTGGTGAACCCAGAGACGTACATCTTCATTTTGAGGTATTGCAAATCACTTTGGTGCTAATAGATAATTTACTGTGGGTCTTGAAAGATGACCAACAATTATGAAAATCTTTGGCCTGTGCTAAATATTGGCAGTCCTAAACTGGCCATGAATGAGTTAACACAAAACACTCTAAAGTTTAAACCACACATGAGCAAGATACGGCCGCAGGGCCAGACTCAATCCGGCCCTCAATGTTCTCAAAGGAAAACAAAACAACCCCCAAAAAATCAAATAAAAGGCAGCATCATGTTAACTCATTCATGGCCAGTTTAGGACTGCCAATATTTAGCACAGGCCAAAGATTTTCATAATTGTTGGTCATCTTTCAAGACCCACAGTAAATTATCTATTAGCACCAGAGTGATTTGCAATACCTCAAAATGAAGATGTACGTATCTGGGTTCACCAGGGGAAAAAAAGTGAGCTTTTAGCATGTTCTGTACTCTACTTATAGCCATTTATATACACCCTGTTTTCACCAAAAAGGTCTCTCTGAGAAAAGAAATTGCAGAAAATGGCATTTTTGTACAGCACACAATCTCAGGCAGAACTCGCTCTCAATTCTTTTATTTTGAACTGTATTGACATCAGACATGTAAATATTATTCGTTATGACACAAATGACAAAAAATATATATATATACATGAAGTGCTTTACATTCAACAATACAGTTTACTCAGTGTGAGTGAGTGTGCAGACAGACACACAGACAGACAGACAGACAGACAGACAGACAGACACACACACACACACACACACACACACACACACACACACACACACACACACACACACACACACACAGAGAGAGAGAGAGTTCTGTCCATCGCACCTCCTTCCAAGGGAACACTATTGATCGCCCCGCAAATTAGCATAGGAGGGGAACACCCATCTGGTCTGAGATCAGCGTCTAGCCTCCTCTGCCTCGCATCGTTTTCCTCCTCTCAGTCGGGCTGGGACGAATGCTGCGACACAGGAACGGGTCGGGCTTGGCTTTGGGACCAGGCGCTGGAACCGGATCGATCATGTTCGACACGGGTTTGACTACTGCGAACAATCCAGGTTCGCCCTGCAGCAAGGCGAGCAGTGCAGCGCGCCGAGGGGCGTTTCAATGGCGTTTCTCCTCTCTACAAGGAAGCGCGTTTCTCTGTTTTTCCTCCTGCTAATTTCAAAACAACAGCTGCGGTATGTGTTTGATCGCGTGTTGTCGGCTTGCCTTTGAGGCAGGGACCTGAAACTATGTCACAGGCTGGGGAAGTGTTTGAACTACGCGCTGTACTAATAAAAACAAAAACACGTCAAACACGTCATTGGCTGGGAGGGCTATTGCTGATAACACGTCAAAGACGTCTTTGGCCATGAATGAGTTAATACATCTGGAGGTGAATGTCTACAATGAGTCTGTACTGCTGTTTAACTCTATTCCAACAGAGGCCGCTGTCTACAGTTAGACTGGACTAAAGGCCTCAAGTTGACTCTTGCTCAACTCAAGTGGCAGGTTAGTAACATTAGCGGTTGCGATGACAGAAACAGAGTTAGGATGAATTCTTCAAAAAAGAGAAATGTTGCCTCTGAATGTCGAGTTTCTAACTAAGAGAGGACATCTAGATATTTTGGAGCCTGAAAAGGTGTGTTTTTAGTCTTTGCCGAAAGATCGGCAGTGATTCGGCCGTCCTGACCGAAGGTGGGAGCTCGTTCCATCATTGAGGTGCCAGGGACGAGAAGAGTCGCGATCGGGATGAGCGACTTTTGAGCCCCCGTCGCAGAGGAGGGCCGAGGCGTCCTGCAGTGGTGGAGGAGCGGACCTTCTTACAGAAGGTCGGCTTGGAACCCAAACAAGTGAAGGAAGCCACTGGGGAGATGGAGCCATGCTCCGGCTGCGCTCCGGTACGGCTTCGGAGCCGATATATTCCACTCTAATCAATGTGTCAACTTCCACCAACTCCGCTGCGTTGTGTGTCTACTCCGTCCCAGCTCCAACAATCCAGAGCTCTCCGAAGCAGATACGCAAGGCTTCTATTTTTACCGGATGTCGGAGCAAAGCCGCAGCAAGTTCGCACAGATAAGGGTAGAGTGGGACAGGAAGTACGACACAGAAACAAAATAAAACATCCGGTGGTTTTCAGAATAAAACACTCCGTGTTGACCCCAGATCGTATTTCACATAATCACATCAACATAACATCACAATGGGCGGAGCCAGGCCTGGAGTCAACAGGTCAGAGGTGCTTACAGCATTCAAGATCAAGCCAGAGGACAAACATGGATGAGCAAAAGTTCATCATTGAAGTGGAAAACCACAAAATAATATATGACATGACACATCCTTTTTACAAGCAAGTCCACCCCTCCTACAATGATCAACAATGATCTTCTGCCTGTTTGTTGTTGTATTTATCCCACATACAAATTGTCTCGCGTGAATGCACGCGATTTCACCGCAAGAACTTGTCGGTCTCGTCACTCCAGCTGTCTGGCGGAGCGGAGCCGTGACGTGCTCTGCACGCCACCGGTTACGTGTTGGCGGAGCACGGAGCAAAACCGGAGCACAGCAGCAACTCAATGCAAATGCACTCAGTGGAATCCCGGCATCAGGGACAAAACGCTTGTGAACCTGAGATAACTGCTGAAGATGCAGAAGGGTTCCCAACTATATGAATGCTTTGACCACCCTTCACCAGGGAAGACCACCATGAGGAACTGGCAACACCATACAGTGGCAGCCATCTTTAATTGGTGCTCCCAGCTGGATCCCAGGCAGCTGCCAGGCGGCTGCCACCCAAAGAACAGACCTTTGTTACACCATAAGGGACCTTGGTTTGGAGTAACTAAGAATATTGTTTATTAAGAGGTTGAATTGGTTAAACTTAGTTAAACTTAGGATAAGTTGAGTTGAGTCAAGTCAAGTATATTAAGTTAAGTTTCTGTGTTGTTGATATTTTTGTTTAATATGCCAAGGACCTGTCAGGGAGCCGCCGTCAATTCAAGGTGGCTGCATCTGTATCTTCAGTAGCTCCTGCAGTTTCTGCTTGTATCAAAGCATCTCTGCATGATGTTTACTTCACCTGTTTGACAGTAGAGTATGACTGGTCCTGATGATCCATGGTGGCTGGATTGAGGCTCTGGTAGGTGGAGTCTGGATTGGATTTAGAGGCTGGAGCAGACTTCTTCTTGGTGGGAATCTGCAACAAACAAGGTGAAGTTTAGCAAGGTGACAAGACAGGACAGCACACCTCAAATACAGTGGGAGCCAACAGTCCTACATCTGTTCTGCATTAACACGAAACACTCTAAAGTTTCAAACACACATGAGCAAGATACGGCCCCAGGGCCGGACCCCGGCCACTGGACCATCTATCATCTCAATCTGGCCCTCAACGTTCTCAAAGGAAAACAACACAAACCCCAAAAAATCAATAAAAGGCAGCATCATGTTAATACATCTGGAGGTGAATGTCTACAATGAGTCTTTACTGCTGTTTAACTCTATTGCAACAGAGGCCACTGTCTACAGTTAGATTGGACTGGCTCTTGTCAAAGGAAGGCACGGCACGCAACCTTATTCCCCACTGAAGTCAGCTGCTGTGGTTTCCCAGCAACATCAGTGTGATATTTCTTACAGAAGGTCGGCTTGGAACCCAAACAACTGAAGGAAGCCACTGGGAAGATGGAGCCATGGCATCTGAGACCATCTCAAGATGGTTGTGTTGACGAGAGCCCACAGTTGGAAACCTTATGCAAGCAAAGGCTAATTTGTTCTTTACTGCCCCCCTCAGGTGAGGTGTAGCCTACAGGCTATGGGACAAAACGCTTGTGAACCTACCGAACTTTGTTACACCAGGACCCTGCTTTGTAGTAACTAAGAATATATGTATTGTTTATTAAGAGGTTGAATTGGTTAAACTTAGGATAAGTTGAGTTGAGTCAAGTTAAGTTAAGTATATTAAGTTAAGTTTCTGTGTTATCTTTGTTTAATCTGGCAAGGACCTGTCAGGGTTCCGCCGCCAATTCAAGGTGGCTGCATCTGTATCTTCAGTAGCTCCTGCAGTTTCTGCTTGTATCAAAGCGTCTGTGATGTTCACTTCACCTGTCTGACACGACTAGAGGATGACTGGTGCTGATCCATGGTGGCTGGATTGAGGCTCTGGTAGGTGGGGTCTGGATTGGATTTGGAGGCTGGAGCAGAGTTCTTAAAGGTGACACTCTGCAACAAACAATGTGAAGTTTAGCAAGGTGACAAGACAGGACAGCACACCTCAAATACAGTGCGAGCCATGGAAACAGACCTACATCTTGCATGTATCCTACATCTGTTCTGTATTAACACACACTTAACACTTTAGATCCTGCTCAGGTGTAAATAGGCCACCCTTCTCATAATTATATATATATAATATTCTTTACATATATATATATAATATTCTTTATATATATATATATATATATATATATATATATATATATATATATATATATATATATATATATATATATATATATACAGTATATATATATATATATATATATATATATATATATATATATATATATATATATATATATATATATATATATATATATATATATAGCCCTGGTAAAACATCTATGTAGACATCAGGATGTAAATAAAGTAAAAATAAAGTTAAAAATGCATAAATACAGTTTAAATATGTATGCAAGGATAAAATAAATAAATAAGTATAAAACTGTACATGAATGATAACATGTATAAAGTAGAAGTCATACTGTTTACAGCTTTAAGAGTCAAAGTTTGGAGTTCATGCAAATTACCATATAGTTTGTTTTTTTCATTCAAGGATTAAACTTGTGTAGTCAGACGATCAGCCTAACATGCTTTGTAGCCTAATCTGTCAATCATTGGTTTTCTTCAATGTAATTGGAAGTCGTAAATCAAACAGCCAACCCAAGTCCAGTCTCAGGGTTAGGGGCGGGTCTTAGTGGTGAGCTGAGCATCTATCGGAGTTGGGGAACGACAGAAGCGGTTTGTCGCCATTCAGAGAACAAGAGATATTTTACTGAGAGCATTTCGTTCATAACTCAAGGGTTTGACGACCAGTATCCTGTGGTTTTGGACGTTGTGTTATCTATAAGAGGTAAATACGAGTCTGTGTGTTGTTTTATATGCTGTAACTGAATGTTAGAAGTGTAAAAACTATGTTTTGTTGCTAATAGCGTTTAGCCGTTAGCTTAGCTAAATCGTCATTAGCATTGCAGTCGAACTGTTAGCTTTGCATTTGAAGCAACTGGTTAAGACAAGCTACTGCTAAATCGCCATGAAATAGTGTTTGGACTTGTTGCTTAGCTGATATATTTGATTCAGGAGACGGACAGTGGTCACTGAGAGAGAGCGGACCAGGAAAGCTCTGTTTGGACAATGTGGAGAAGTTCCCCCTCGGTCCTGTGGGTGTGCTGCTGCTGTTGGACTGTCTGCTGTTTCTTCTGACATTCTTCCGCTCATCCATTCCCCCCGTTTGCCATTCATCTGCCCCATCCATCATCTACCCCCCTACTTCCATGAACTACCCCCTTCTGATTAGTTCCTGGTTTCCGTGAGTACTGACTGCACGTGCCTTTTGTTTTACCTGCTTGTGTGAACAAGTGAAGCATTACAGTTTTCAGGCCTCCAGGCTTCCAAGCTACACTCAGGCCTGCAACATGTGTTTCTGGGTTTGAGTGAGTGGTGTGTGAGTGTGGGCCCACAGTATATTTTTGAGGTGTATTGTTTTCAAAGAGGTTATACATAATAGTAATTGGACATATAATTTAGAGGTAACGGATAAATCAATAACAAAGAATTTAAATATAAATAGATACATTAATAATAATTGTTGTTTGTCAATTGTCCATATTATTAGGGGTCCAAGCACGAAGTGCGTGGATCCCTATTGTAATTGTTCCGTTTATTATTAGGGGTCCAAGCACGAAGTGCGTGGATCCCTATTGTATCTGTTCCGTTTATTAGGGGTCCAAGCACGAAGTGCGTGGATCCCTATTGTATCTGTTCCGATTATTTTTTTTTTTCTTCTTCTCCGGTAAAACTGTATGTACAGCAGAAACTGTAATGCTCAGCGTAGCCAGACTGGGCACATAGATTGTAAATGTGCCTCACTACTCAGAAACAAAAAATTACCCATATCGGCCAGATGGTGGCGCTATAACAGACCATTTCGCGTTATGGTCCATATCTTCTGAACCGTGTGTCCTATACTCAAAATTTCACTTCTCAGGGATTCCTTGGATCAATACGCATCTATCCATATAGGCCCCGCCCATTTGCGTGTGCCTAGATTTTCCGCCATTTTGAATTTTATCAAAAACCTACTTTTGCGAACTCCTC
>NC_139645.1:30060789-30068289 GCF_964638095.1 Poromitra crassiceps
TCCCTGGGTGGCTATTCACATGCAACCACCACCATTCTGAATGAAGGACGCCACTTCGAAAAAGTAAGTCTACTATCTTTTTTTGCACCCTATGCCACAGTAGTGACATCAGATAAAACATACAATATCATGCAAAAACAAAATGCCACCTACTGAACCTTGGCCTTGAATCTTTGAATTTGAATTACATACTCCAGATTTTCTAAAGTCAACCTATATGCAAATAGTGTCATGTCAATGTGAAGTTATAAAAGCTAAACATACTACTTCCTATGACTAATTTGTCTGTTTATGCCATGCTCTTCCACAGATCAACATCACTTGCAAAGTAATCAAACTGGTAAAACCCACAACTGAAGCAACAACCTGAGCCGGCACCACCATGAATACAACAACCTTCCTCCTCAGTGATGCAACTGGAACCATTGACCTAGCTGTGTGGGGGTACTGTAAACCTGACATTGACGACTGGTACCACCTGACCAACCTATCCATACATGCATACAAACCAATACATATCTGACAACCACCCCAACCACAACATCAACACCCACCACTGCACTTGAATCATACACAGAACCACCACCACCCACCACTCAAAGCATCTATGGTGAAGTCTCTTCTGCCACCGTCACAAACAAGTACTTCTGTTTTTGGCACCTATCACTACTGTAAACTTTGACTCACATACAAATGTCACAAATGCAATCAACGCCATAAAACAGAAACCACAAAACACATATCCAATTCTCTCTGTCCATCAATAACCAGGAAACATCATACACCATCCCACTCGCACTTATCACACCACTGCTTACAAAATCACCAACTCAAATGACTACAGACGAAATGGAAGAAGCTATCCTCATGCTCAATCACATCTGAGTTGACATAATAGACAAATCATAGCCCTGACTCAGACTTGACTCCAAGACTCAACAGTCCCTCCACACAGTCCAGAAACCCCGACTCAGCCCCACACAAGGACAAAATGGATTGATATATTTAAAGTTTTTCATTTCATAAAAACTATTATTTGCAATAAAAACTTATTGTTTGAATCATATATCTGCCTCCTTTGCTGTCTTTTGTCCCAGTTTTTTATGCATTATATCCTAACTCCTTTAGTCAACCTTGAGCTTACACTTTTATTGCCAACTTGTAGATGTCCACTGTGCCCAAGGTTACCCTTTTAAAACATCTGAATAACAGACAAGTAACTTGTTAACTGATAACCTATTAAGCCACTAACAGTTTGACTTAAAGGGTGATTTACACAACCTGAATATTAATCTTGTTATATCTATACAGAGACACTATGAATGTACCATGTGGAGTATCTAGTAATAGTTAGGATTTTACATTAATTTCAAGACAAATGGTTCAAATTCTGGCCTTGTGCTTATGCAGACCAGATTTATGACTACCACCACTACTACAAAAGCATTGGCTTTTCATTGTGACAACCAATTACTTAGATCACCATTCAGGAACAGTTTGTTTAATCCTTTCCTCACTGAGCACTAGGCATGGGTCGATTTCCGGTTTTACCGGTTCGGTTCGGTATACGAGCCCAAACCGGTTTGATCACGTGCAAACCGAAAAAACCTAAAAAAAAAAAAAAAAAAAAAAATTACGTTTTTTTTTTTTTTTTTTTGGCCAGTCCATTCTGATTGCACTATTGTTCGTATTAGCCTCTTCTCAAGTTGCACTAGTAGGCAAAAGTCTTATTTTGTTTATTATGTTGATGTTTGAAGAAAAGTTAAGCTGAATAGTTATGAGAAATAAAAACAGTGTGTTGTTACAGTTAAAAGGTTCTGCTTATTTGTATTCAGTGTTCGTGCTGGTTGGCAGCATACCAGCTTAGAGGTGCATTATCGCCACCAACTGCAGCCGCTTTGATACGTTTTTTTGGGGAATATCGAACCGGTTTCAAAATGTTCAAACCGACCCATGCCTAGGCCCTATATTGTGTGAATTTGTGAGTTTTGAAGTTTATAAGGCAGCTCAGCTGTAAGCCAATCCATTCTGATTGCACTGCTTGTGTTTTTATTAGCCTTTTTCTCAAGTTGCACTATAGGCAGAAGTCTTATTTCATTTATTATTTTGATGTTTAGAAGAAAAGTTGAGCTGAATAGTTATGAGAAATAAATACAGGGTGTGTTTGTTACACAGGTGTCCTGCTTCTTTTTATTCAGTATCATTGCTGGTTGACAATACCAGCTTAGAGGTGTATTATCGCTATCAGGTGGACTGAAGTTGCACTACAGACAGTTATGGGCCACACTCGGGAGCCCTGCTTGAATTTTTTTTTTTTTTTTTTTTTTTTTTTTTTAATTACAAAAAAAATCGGTATACCGGTTCGATCCGGTTTAGACAGCAATATCGAACCGGTTTTAAAATTTTCAAACCGACCCAGCCCTACTGAGCACATCTATAACCATGATCAGAAGTGTACAGTAGAAGCAGCACACTATCTTCATCCAATGGACTCGGAACACCACAAAAGCAACACCTCAGTAAGCTGTCCACTCATGGCTAACACATCTAAGCTTATCAGGAAGCTAGGATTTGAAATTATGACAGTTTGCCTAGAAAAAGTCCATTGCTTAATAAGCCTCTTTGACAGCCACCATTTGGCTTACCAACCACCACTGCTACTTACTACATATTACTTGCAAACTTGGTACACTTGTGCACCTATCAACTCTGACTAAATGTGCAATTCAGTGTCTATATTATCTGACATATAACCCCCAAGTCACCAGAAGCTTGGACCCCGCATCGCCGCTTGCGGCTATATTTAGGGGTCCAAGCACGAAGTGCGTGGATCCCTATTGTATCTGTTCCGTTTATTATTTTTATTTTTATTTTTATTCTCCGCTAAAACAGCATGCACGGCAAAAACTGTAAGGGGTACAGTAGCCAGACTTTGCACATAGGTTGGAAATGTGCCCCACTACTCAGAGACAAAAAATTAGCCATATTGGCCAGATGGTGGCGCTATAACAGACCCTTTTGCGTATTGACCCATAACTGCTGAACCGTGAGGCGTAGAATCAAAATTCCACATCTGCTGGATTCCCTGGATCAATACGCATCTATCCATATAGACCACGCCCATTTAAGTCTGCTAGATTTTCCGCCATCTTGGACTTTGTCAATAACCTATTTTTGCTATCTCCTCCCAGGCCATTTGCCTGAATGAGCCTAAACTTTTTCTGTGCAATCTCTGGACTTACCTGACCTAAAGTTATGGAATTCATTTAGATACGTGAAACCGTTTTGAAATTATAAATGTTTAAACTTTTGATGACACATGCCCTGACACTAAACACACACAAACACACACACACACACACACACACACACACACACACACACACACACACACACACACACACACACACACACAAACAAACAAACAAACAAACAAACAAACAAACACAGACACACACACACACACATATACTAAAATGGCCACCACGGCTGTACTTCATCTCCCAGAGTGCTTCACTCCACACACAGGTGTCATACACACATACGCACGCACGCATGCACACACATGCACACACACACACACACACACACACACACACACACACACACACACACACACACACACACACACACACACACACACACACACACACACAAACAAACAAACAAACATACAATATCAATATCAATGTAAAACATACAATATCATGCAAAAACCATCTTGTATTTTCTCAAAAACATATTGTTGCCCAGGATGAGGATATATATATATATATACACACACACACACACACACACACACACACACACACACACACACACACACACACACAATGTCACAAACATATATATATATATATATATATATATATATATATATATATATATATATATATATATAATGTATATATATATATGTGTGTGTGTGTGTGTGTGTGTGTGTGTGTGTATATATATATACGTGTGTATATATATGTATATATGTAGATACAACGCCCATACTGACCACAATACTGACCACCATGCCCATACTGACCACCATGCCCTGACTGACCACCACGCCCTGACTGACCACAACGCCCTGACTGACCACCACACCACACCCTAACTGACCACAACGCCATAGCTGACCACAACGCCCATACTGACCACAACGCCCATACTGACCACAATGTCCATACTGACCACAACGTCCATACTGACCACCACACCCATACTGATCACCACGCCCATACTGACCACCACGCCCTGACTGAACACCACGCCCTGACTGACCACCACACCCTGACTGACCACCACACCCTGACTGACCACCACGCCCTGACTGACCACCACGCCCTGACTGACCACAACGCCCTGACTGACCACAACGCCCTGACTGACCACAATGAAACCACAGATAAACTGGGGTCAGATATAACCTCTTCAGAGACATTCACTGCCTCTGAGTTAGGCCCTGCCCACTCCAGGGCAACTTCACAGCAGCCACATAAGTCATTCAGGTCAGGCCAGTCAGACCACATGCCAAAGCCAGGGGAACGACTGTCCAGCTTCCTGCTAGGTTTCGTCTTGAATCCCAGGAAGTTAGGATCTGACCCACAGAAGTGCAACTGTAATCCAGGTCACCAATGGTTACCATGTAAACATTAAAGTGGGCAGAAACATGTAGTAATGCAATGTGACTGACACCCCTATCAGCCAATCAGAGTGGGCTGTGTGGTAGAGCTCTGTTGATAGCTGCAGCAGGTGCCCTGAATCACTGAGATGAAGGTGACTGCTGGAGAAAGCAGAGCTGCAGGTTTGTGGAGCTGGTTTTAACATCTTACAATCAATTCAATCTATAATGTTTGAACTTGAACTTGCCAATACTTGACAGAAACCTGTTGAATCTAAACTCTGAAGCTGAATTGGTGAGTTATTGTTTGTGTGTTTGCACCCCCCCCCCCACCCACCCACATTCTTGAAGTAATTTGTCCAACACTGACACACACACAGACACACACACACACACACACACACACACACACACACACACACACACACACACACACAAACACACACACACACACACACACACACACACACACACACACACACACACACACACACACACACACAGACAGCCCCTGGTGCAAGAGATGAGCCAGGGAATGGGATTACTCTCACAAAAAACTACACTTCCCAAGATGCAGCAGCAAAATGGCCGCTCATTACCAGATTGAGAACACCTGAAAAGGAATACATTCTCTCAGTCATACATTCAAACAGACAGCAACCAGAAGCACCAAGCTCTACTCAGAGTTTAATTTCAAAGACGCCAATGGTCGGTGAATATGTTTACATTCCTGTTGTTTTAAAATGCTGCTTAAATGTTTGATGCAATGCTGCTTAATTTATTTGTTAAATTGCTTCAATTGGAAGGAACCATTGTATTGCGGCACTGATTTCATTTTTGTGTTTGCATCTTTGAATTCATATTGTGTTTTAGTTTAATAAGTTAAAAGCATAAGTTAAAAGTATAAATTACGAAAGAATAACACAAAGTTAAAAATGTTAAATTTATGTTTAAAACGCTACTAAAAATGTGGACATGAATGTACCATGTTAATGTTAATGTTTGAACTTGAAGTGATTGGTTGCGCCTTTACTGATCTGTAGATATCCACCGTATGAGTTATTGTTTGTGTGTTTGCATCCCCCCCCCTGGGAAGATGGGTGGAGCTATGGGTATACAAATTTGAAATGTATTCCTATCTTGTGTGTTTAATTAAAGCCAAGTAAGATGTTAAGAGTTTTGGCCTTAAAGGGACACTCCACCGAAAAACTATGCTGATTTATTTTGCACATCTCACACATCCGAAAACAGTTTCGCAGGCATTCATTTAGTTTGACACTTATTGAGTTGATTTGTGAAAGGTATAGTTTGGTTTATTTGAAGTGTGGTACTCTGCGGTACTTGTAATGTCTAAACTTTTAATGCCACCTGCTGTGACACCCCCCCCCCCCATTCCCACACACACACACACACACACACACACACACACACACACACACACACACACACGTGTGAGCCACCTAATTGACTCAGGGCTTGGAGACTCGGACTCAAATTCCCATAATCCATCACTCCCTGGGTGGCTATTCACATGCAACCACCACCATTCTGAATGAAGGACGCCACTTTGAAAAAGTAAGTCTACTATCTTTTTTTGCACCCTATGCCACAGTAGTGACATTAGATAAAACATACAATATCATGCAAAAACAAAATGCCACCTACTGAACCTTGGCCTTGAATCTTTGAATTTGAATTACATACTCCAGATTTTCTAAAGTCAACCTATATGCAAATAGTGTCATGTCAATGTGAAGTTATAAAAGCTAAACATACTACTTCCTATGACTAATTTGTCTGTTTATGCCATGCTCTTCCACAGATCAACATCACTTGCAAAGTAATCAAACTGGTAAAACCCACAACTGAAGCAACAACCTGAGCCGGCACCACCATGAATACAACAACCTTCCTCCTCAGTGATGCAACTGGAACCATTGACCTAGCTGTGTGGGGGTACTGTAAACCTGACATTGACGACTGGTACCACCTGACCAACCTATCCATACATGCATACAAACCAATACATATCTGACAACCACCCCAACCACAACATCAACACCCACCACTGCACTTGAATCATACACAGAACCACCACCACCCACCACTCAAAGCATCTATGGTGAAGTCTCTTCTGCCACCGTCACAAACAAGTACTTCTGTTTTTGGCACCTATCACTACTGTAAACTTTGACTCACATACAAATGTCACAAATGCAATCAACGCCATAAAACAGAAACCGCAAAACACATATCCAATTCTCTCTGTCCATCAATAACCAGGAAACATCATACACCATCCCACTCGCACTTATCACACCACTGCTTACAAAATCACCAACTCAAATGACTACAGACGAAATGGAAGAAGCTATCCTCATGCTCAATCACATCTGAGTTGACATAATAGACAAATCATAGCCCTGACTCAGACTTGACTCCAAGACTCAACAGTCCCTCCACACAGTCCAGAAACCCAGACTCAGCCCCACACAAGGACAAAATGGATTGATATATTTTAAGTTTTTCATTTCATAAAAACTATTATTTGCAATAAAAACTTATTGTTTGAATCATATATCTGCCTCCTTTGCTGTCTTTTGTCCCAGTTTTTTATGCATTATATCCTAACTCCTTTAGTCAACCTTGAGCTTACACTTTTATTGCCAACTTGTAGATGTCCACTGTGCCCAAGCTTACCCTTTTAAAACATCTGAATAACAGACAAGTAACTTGTTAACTGATAACCTATTAAGCCACTAACAGTTTGACTTAAAGGGTGATTTACACAACCTGAATATTAATCTTGTTATATCTATACAGAGACACTATGAATGTACCATGTGGAGTATCTAGTAATAGTTAGGATTTTACATTAATTTCAC
>NC_139645.1:30073289-30118289 GCF_964638095.1 Poromitra crassiceps
CCTTCCCAACAATAACTTCCCTGATCTTTTCATTGACATAAGATATAATATACAATTAGACCCTGACTAGATATGTGAAAATGTTTGCTGCAATGTTGTCACTCTCATTTTCTTTTGAATTGATAATCAAGGTCATTTATATGTGCTGTAACTTCAAGTGGTGATTTGCATTGATCATTGGTTAGATTTGAACATGCAGAGGACAGGGCAGCTGATGATCCCCATGTGTAATGGAGCAGCTGTGTTGCTGGAGTGCTGGTAATGGGGATATTGCATGCAGGTGTGTGTGCCATCACTGATAGGCTAAGCATTCTTTTGAAGACAATCTCATGAAGCCTTGGTACGATTCAGACACTGCGTATATAGTAGTTGGATGTTGTTACGCTATACCATGAACAGGGCAAAGTATATGTTTTGTCAGATTATTTGGAAGAATGTCAATTTACCTATTTTACGCAGAGTATTTTATTTTGTAAACGGCTGTTTTTGTCGCACGTTGGCCAACTTGGTACTTCCTCTTGTTCTTGGACTTTCCCTGGGAAAGGTACACACTATTCTGCTCTCTGTATTTTCAATGTTTTTGGTTGTAAATATAACGTTAACTTAGTGAGGAACACTCCTAAAGTCATTGTATCTACACTGGTATGTTTTAGGTTTGCAATTTTATTTCGTTTCATGCATACATCTAAGTAGAAGAGAAGTGTGTTGAAGCTGTTGTAAGTCACATGGACGCCATGAATCTCGTCATATTAGAGCGTCACGTTACTTTCGAGAAAATCGCGCTAGCCACTAGTATGAGACAGATAGTGATTTCACTGTTATGTTACACAGATGCTGTGAGAGACCATTGTGACTGACTGAACTTCTGAATGTGCTTTTCTCATTGTCAATACAGAAACATCCTATGTCACGTACATGGTTGCGTGTTGCAGAAAAACAGCCATAAACACATTCATTGCGATAGCTGAGTGCCATGCTGTGAATTCTCCTCAGCGGTGAGTCTTTTGTGAAGAACTATGTTAAGTATAAAGTCTGCTAGTGCCATGCTAAGTTGGATGCATTCATATTGTTTAAATACAGGTGCTAGTAGGCTGTTGGCAAGTAATTAGCTACAGAAAAAATTAGCAGGACTCCCTTGTGTTTTCCCAATACAAACTCAATTGAAATACTAATGTGTTGATTAAAACATCAAATGCTACCATGGTTCATGCACATTACCCAAGTGTTGTTGGGTAGCTGTGGTAGTCACTTGTTGGAGTGAATGTTTGAGGTAAATTTTTTGTGCATTTGTGTTGTCAGTAAATAAGGTATTAGCTGCAATGTGCTTAATCACTTGTACCATAGGCCTACAGCTTATGCAGATCATTTGCATCACGTGTACTATAGGCCTATGATACGTAAGATTAAGCACATTGCAGCTAATGCCTCAGTTGTTTAAGAGTTACTATATAACTCGGGTCCTCAGACCTTATTTTATGAAGTGAAATTCCCATTCAAAAACTTCAAAGTTTTCCACCCAAGAAATTGTAACACCTGTTTTCACTTATATTTATTCAAAAAGTGTCGAGTAACAAGTGTCATTTGTCCATATTCAAGCTTATTGTTCACAGCAGCCATTTTTTGTGTAAATGAAAAAAGTAGCATAGATACACCTAAATACTAATTAAGGTTTCCAACTTTCAGTCCATTTATTATTGAGTTGGCTTACTCTTAATAAAACTCCAATTTTAAACACAAAATGGCAGCTGCAAAAAAAGCCCATTGACAGAGTAATCCATTAATCTCTGCTCTTGCCCCAATTATACACAGCTGACCTCAATCAGGACTTAATCAGTAGCAACTTGCATGGTGCTCTTTAAGCTTCAGTTGATGATTGTTTCAAAGTTGACCTATTCTGTTAACTTCTTTTTTGTACATTTTAAAACTAAAGTCAGTTTTACCTTGACTTTACTGTTAAGCTATTGTTAATGAGTTTAATGAACAATTAGATTAAATTATTGTAGTACAGATTTTTTTTCTGTTTGACACTTTTTACATTCACATGTTAATTATGTATGATTTAATATGTTCCATCTTTGCATATAAATTGCAACACATTCATGAACTTTAATTTAATTTGCAAATCACATTAGAAAACTTTAGAATAACATAAACTAACCATGCCTTTTGCCCACATTTCAGAATTTTTCAATAATGACCAATCCAGCCAAAAAACAAAAAGGGACCTGTGTAGCTACATACACAAAGTTAAATAAACCACCAGAGATCCTCCTTCAAAAATGCCTAAAATAACAAGTATGTATTTTACATTCTGTCTATTTTTCACATTTGTACTTGCCCCTCTGTTAACCAATGTCTATATTTGATCTCATCCACCTATCAATTACATCATATAGCCATCTTCTTTTGCCAACAACCACCTTGCTTTGCTTCACCTGTATCATTGCCTTCCTCAAATGAACTATGTTACCTTTTACCTCCATTTCAGTTGTTATAAAATGGCAAATCCACCAAAAATTGGAAGTGCATGGATTCATCCATGAAGTCAGATCAAACATTTCATACCACCTTCATAACCACCCAATATAACAGTAAGTATTTTACATTCCT
This sequence comes from Poromitra crassiceps, assembly GCF_964638095.1. Classification (NCBI taxonomy): domain Eukaryota; kingdom Metazoa; phylum Chordata; class Actinopteri; order Beryciformes; family Melamphaidae; genus Poromitra; species Poromitra crassiceps. The sequence goes on from NC_139645.1 coordinate 30,075,900, forward strand.
AGTAGGGATGCTTGTTAATTATCAGACTGATAAATTATTGCTTGATATGGTCATTTTGCATTTATTATTCCAATAATGGACTTTTTTTCTGTTAAATAACAGCTGACTTGGTTTTGCATTGGAAATGGAGCTAGAGAGCTCAACAGGCACGTGACTTTTTTGCCCCAGAAGTAAGTTCTGCATTCGTTTTCTCCATAGACATTTTGATATATATATATATATATATATATAATGAATTTTAAGGGTCAAACTAAGCCAACAAATCTTCCAAAGAATCCTGAGTGATCATAAAACACTAAATAAAAACAACAGGGGGAAAAATCCTGATCTTTTTCCCATTGTAGTTTTTTGTTTTCGCAGTCGAGCTGAACCCAAAAATTACTTTTCTTTTCTTTTAGTTCAAATACTGGTTCCCGTTCACTTCGACATTAATCCTTCACCTTTGGACTATGGAACTGTCAATCCGCTGGAAATAAAACAGAATTCATCCATTCCCTTACCTCTCTGTTAGATATTCAGGTGCTGGCCCTCACTGAAACCTGGATTCCCCCTGAAAACACTGTCACCCCTGCTGCACTCTCAGTTGACTCTGCCTTCTCACATACACCTCGGCCGACTGGCCGTGGAGGAGGCACAGGTCTACTCATTTCACAAGACTGGAAATTCACCAAACTGACCCCACTGAACAATATTTGCTCCTTTGAATTTCATGTCATTTCAGTCTCCTTTCCAACCTGCCTATATATTATTGTAATGTATCGCCCACCTGGGCGTCAATTGAAAGAATTTATTGACGACCTAGACATTCTACTCTCTGCCATCCCCGACAACGACACCCCTCTGCTTGTCATGGGTGACATGAATATTCATATAGACAAACCCTATGCCACCGACTTCCTTTCTCTCCTGTCCTCATTCAATCTCACCCTGACCCCCACTCCTCCCACACACATAGCTGGTAACACTCTGGACCTCATCCTAACACGGAACTGCGCCAGCAGTGAATTAACTGTCACGCCACTACATCTGTCAGATCACTTTTTTATTAAATTCAACATCTCCCTACCGGCACGCCCACCCCCCTCCCCCCAGCTGGTATCTGTCCGACGGGGCCTCCGCTCACTCACTCCGTCCCAGCTTTCCAGTGCCGTCACTGCCATCATACCCCCTCACAATGTCTTCTGCTCACTCCCACTCAATGACGCCATAGCCACACTCTGTTCCTCACTTGCCTCTTCCTTTAACAATCTCTGCCCTGCAACCTCCAAACAAGCTCGCAACAACCCCCCCAGTCCATGGCTCACGGAGGCCATCCGTGCCCAAAGGGCGGGGCTTCGAGCAGCCGAGAGACACTGGCAAAAAAGCAAAGACCCCTTAGACCTCAGTAACTACCACTCTCTCCTTTCATCTTTTTCCTCCAGCATAGTCACAGCCAAGACCATCTTCTACCAGAACAAGATCCATAGCACCACGGACAGTCGAAAAATGTTCTCTGTCTTCAACTCACTCCTGAACCCCCCTCCCCCCCCGCCTACCTCCTCGATTACCTCTGACATGTTCGCCTCCTTTTTCACCAATAAAATCACAGCCATTAGCAGCCAATTCTCAGAACCTACTCAAACTCACCCATCTCTGCCAATCACCAGCCCCACACTCTCGTCATTCTCCCCCCTTACTGAAGAAGACCTATCCAAACTCATATCAAACTCCCGCCCCACGACCTGCCCACTCGACCCCATACCTTCCACCCTCCTACAGTCCATCTCCCCCACCATTACTCCTTCTGTCACCCATATTATCAATTCCTCACTCACAACTGGTGTTTTCCCTTCTGCTTTCAAGCTAGCTCACGTCATCCCCTTGCTAAAAAAACCCACCCTCAACCCCGACCTAGTCGACAACTACAGACCTGTTTCACTCCTGCCCTTCCTGTCCAAACTTCTCGAACGCGCTGTCTTCAATCAACTCTCCACTTTCCTTTCCGTCAACAACCTACACGACATACACCAATCTGGATTCAAAACAGGACACTCCACCGAAACAGCTCTACTATCAGTAACTGAATCACTTAGACTGGCGCGAGCTGCAGGTCGCTCCTCAGTTCTCCTACTACTCGACCTGTCAGCCGCTTTCGACACCGTTAACCACCAAATCCTCATCTCATCACTCACCACACTTGGAATCTCCGGAACTGCACTCAAATGGCTTTCATCATATCTCTCAGGGCGCACATTTCGAGTATCCTGGAGAGGAGAACTTTCCAAGATGCACAACCTCGCTACAGGCGTGCCCCAAGGCTCAGTCCTAGGCCCCATCCTCTTCTCAATTTACATCACTTTACTCGGTTCCATCATTCACGCCCACGGTTTTTCATATCACTGCTACGCTGACGATACACAACTGTTTCTGTCCTTCCATCCCAATGACCCCACAGTTTCATCTCGCATCTCTTCCTGTCTGTCAGATATCTCATCCTGGATGAAAGCACGTCACCTTCAACTCAATCTCTCCAAAACTGAGCTCCTGATCATCCCAGCCAACACCCCCATACCACACCAGATTAATATCAACCTCGGTTCATCACAACTCATCCCAGCTCAGTCCGCCCGTAACCTTGGAGTCATTCACGACAATCTTCTATCCTTCAAAACACACGTCGCTGCCATAGCCCGGTCATGCAGATTCACTCTATACAACATCAAGAAAATCAGACCCTATCTAACCGTACACACAGCACAGCTTCTAGTCCAGGCCCTCATTCTATCTCGCATTGATTACTGTAATTCCTTACTGGCTGGCCTTCCTGCATCCACATTCAAACCTCTCCAAATGATTCAGAACGCAGCAGCACGCATCATCTTCAACCAGCCAAACAGAACCCACGTCACACCCCTCCTCATCTCCCTCCACTGGCTCCCAGTGGCAGCCAGAATCCAGTTCAAGGCCCTAACCCTTGCATACAAAACCCTGACAAATACAGCCCCAACCTACCTAAACTCCCTCATCCAACCCTATGCCCCGTTCCGTCCACTACGTTCCGCTACTGAGAGATTCCTTTCACTTCCACCACCCAATTCACTCACCAGGCTCTTCTCCTCTGTTGTTCCCCGGTGGTGGAATGAACTACCTAACCCTGTCCGTACCGCTGACTCCCTTACTACATTCAAAAAAAGACTTAAGACTCACTTATTTCAGGTCCACTTCCGTACTGACGCACTTGCACAAATTCATCTCACAGGCACTTTTTCAATGCACTGATTGCACATCCAATAGCACTTTATATTTTACTATGTTCTAGATTATTCTGGTACTGTGCATACTGTATATTGCTTGTATTGTTTCTTTTTTATCTTTGTTGTACGTCGCTTTGGATAAAAGCGTCTGCTAAGTGAAATAAAGTAAAGTAAAGTAAATATTATTGCCTGTACCTTTTACACAAAACATCATTTCCTGTAGCCACAAAACAATCTAATTTTCACTTGTGTTACTCCAGATTTTCTAAAGTCAACCTATATGCAAATAGTGTCATGTCAATGTGAAGTTATAAAAGCTAAACATACTACTTCCTATGACTAATTTGTCTGTTTATGCCATGCTCTTCCACAGATCAACATCACTTGCAAAGTAATCAAACTGGTAAAACCCACAACTGAAGCAACAACCTGAGCCGGCACCACCATGAATACAACAACCTTCCTCCTCATTGACGCAACTGGAACCATTGACCTAGCTGTCTGGGGGTACTGTAAACCTGACATTGACGACTGGTACCACCTGACCAACCTATCCATACATGCATACAAACCATTGAAACCAATACATATCTGACAACCACCCCAACCACAACATCAACACCCACCACTGCACTTGAATCATACACAGAACCACCACCACCCACCACTCAAAGCATCTATGGTGAAGTCTCTTCTGCCACCGTCACAAACAAGTACTTCTGTTTTTGGCACCCATCACTACTGTAAACTTTGACTCACTCACACACAAATGTCACAAATGCAATCAACGCCATAAAACAGAAACCGCAAAACACATATCCAATTCTCTCTGTCCATCAATAACCAGGAAACATCATACACCATCCCACTCGCACTTATCACACCACTGCTTACAAAATCACCAACTCAAATGACTACAGACGAAATGGAAGAAGCTATCCTCATGCTCAATCACATCTGAGTTGACATAATAGACAAATCATAGCCCTGACTCAGACTTGACTCCAAGACTCGACAGTCCCTCCACACAGTCCAGAAACCCCGACTCAGCTCCACACAAGGACAAAATGGATTGATATATTTCTTTTTACTTTAAGTTTTTCATTTCATAAAAACTATTATTTGCAATAAAAACTTATTGTTTGAATCATATCTGCCTCCTTTGCTGTCTTTTGTCCCAGTTTTTTATGCATTATATCCTAACTCCTTTAGTCAACCTTGAGCTTACACTTTTATTGCCAACTTGTAGATGTCCACTGTGCCCAAGCTTACCCTTTTAAAACATCTGAATAACAGACAAGTAACTTGTTAACTGATAACCTATTAAGCCACTAACAGTTTGACTTAAAGGGTGATTTACACAACCTGAATATTAATCTTGTTATACCTATACAGAGACACTATGAATGTACCATGTGGAGTATCTAGTAACAGTTAGGATTTTACATTAATTTCATGACAAATGGTTCAAATTCTGGCCTTGTGCTTATGCAGAGCTGATTTATGACTACCACCACTACTACAAAAGCATTGGCTTTTCATTGTGACAACCAATTACTTAGATCACCATTCAGGAACAGTTTGTTTAATCCTTTCCTCACTGAGCACCACTATAACCATGATCAGAAGTGTACAGTAGAAGCAGCACACTATCTTCATCCAATGGACTCGGAACACCACAAAAGCAACACCTCAGTAAGCTGTCCACTCATGGCTAACACATCTAAGCTTATCAGGAAGCTAGGATTTGAAATTATGACAGTTTGCCTAGAAAAAGTCCATTATTCTTTGACAGCCACCATTTGGCTTACCACCACCACTGCTACTTACTACATATTACTTACTACAAACCTGGTACACTTGTGCACATATCAACTCTGACAATTCTGTGTCTATATTAATATTATCTGACATATAACCCCCAAGTCACCAGAAGCTTGGACCCCGCATCGCCGCTTGCGGCTATATTTTTATTTGCATTTGTTTTATATGTGATCCGAAGCTCTTTTTTCTACATTTTGTTACCTATAGTAATAAATCCCCACGTTTTGGGTTTATTGCAGTTAAAGCATACTTGTTGTGTAATTCATAAGTAATTCATATTTGGGTCATACATATTTGTTTAAAAAGGTAGATTAAAAAGACACAATATACAACAACAGGGATATATATATATTTTATATTTCCTGAACTTTATTGGAGGCACCGCCAGTTATTTTAGTTTTATGAGTAAGAGTGAATATTTAATGAACAGGTATAGCGTCATTAAATTTGAAACCATGACCCAGGCCCCGCCCCATAGTACTATCACACTAATGGCCCATTTCCACCGCTGGTATCAGCACGGCCCCGCCCAGCTCGTCTCGCTTTTTTGTCTCATTCCACCGATCAAAAACGTGGACAGCCCGGGTTGAGTCGGGGTTGAGTCGTGCTAGTTTTGGTCCCTGCTTTGTTGAGGTTCCAGCGCTGTGGACCCGGTACCATACCGTGACGTGAAAACACTGCAGACGACTGATTGGTCAGGCAGAATCGTGTTTACTGTATCTACTGTCAATGCTGGATACCAGTTTAGTGGGGCTTACCCTCTCTTCTGTTATTTCCATCAGTCTTTTGTGTTGCTGCCTTCGGCTCTGGTGAAATAAAATCGATCTCCTTGCTCAGCTTTAACATGACGGTGGTTTTCAATTGTTTTGAGAGAGAAAAAGTCCGGATCATCGTAATTCATTATGTGTTCGAATTAAAATTGTGCCGTTTTAATAATAAAAGAGGCCAAGTCCACTTACCGTGACTCACGGGGGACGCGCCGGCGGCATTAAACAAGCGCACCCAGTTCACTTCAGGAAAGACCCCCCCCCCCCCCTTCCCCCCCTCCACTCCACTCCTTCTCTGAACAGGGGGCGCTTGTTTAATGTCGCCGGGGCGTCCCCCGCGCGTGTCGCCTGTGTTGTTGTGAAAACCTTTTAAGTCAAAGAAGAAACTTCATGTTCTTTCCTGTTTTCAACCGAAAGTGAGTACAAGTCTTCAATCGTGAATTTAACTTGCCTGTTTCCAAAGTGAAAGTTGAAGTCGCTCCATATAGATACAGCAGCTGCGTTTCTCAAGCCATTTCTCCTTAACTCTCTCATTACATTAGGTTCAAAAGCCCACGCGAATCTAACGTTATATCAGCCAGTAATTCAGTCTGTTTTCTGCCAGCTAGTTGTTTTGTGCCGTTCAAATTGCTATAGTGACAGCCACTGCCCACTTCAGTCGCCTGGCTCTGTGCTGTAGCACAGAGCAGAGGCTAATAGCCTATTCAAGCCCGCTGGTATCATGTAGAGCTCAGGCTCAGCTGTCCTGTTAACGTGAACGCATTACAGCAACGCAGCGACTTAATAAATAATTAATTATTCCCCCACCCCCAATGACGATGCCATCGTGCAAAACGATGCTTCACTGTAAAACAATCATGATGGGTATTTTGGTGACATCTCACAACCCTAATATATATATATATATATATATATATATTAGTGTTAGAAACCATGGAAACCAACAATGACATTAGAAAAAGTAGAAGAAAAACTCACCTGCAAGTTTCTGCTACCCGAGTTTCCCCTGGAGTTCGAACCTGTGGACAGACAGTACACAGGTTTGTGTGTGTGTGTGTGTGTGTGTGTGTGTGTGTGTGTGTGTGTGTGTGTGTGTGTGTGTGTGTGTGTGTGTGTGTGTTTTTGAGGTGGGGGAGGGGACTGTATAGTAATACTATTGTATAATGTGGGGGACAGTGGGCTAACTGTAGACTTCAGAATTGATGGAAACCTTTTTAACGTCAGAAGGCTTCAAGCAGTCACAACAATAACATGTGAGCGGGGTTCCTCTGCCTTTCCGACATGCTGCCACTCCGAACGTTAACTTCCATTATTCGGACTGGCGGTCGTTCACCTTAGAAGCCGCAATGCCGACCTTAGGTTTAGGCGTGGGGGTGGGAGAGGTTAGGTTTTGGGTTAGGGTCTGGGGGAGGTTAGGTTTAGGCATGGGGGGAGGTTAGGTTTGGCGTGGGGGCTGGGAGAGGTTAGTGAAAAACGGGGAATATAGACCCCCTTTCTGAGTGCCGATATTTCGGAGTGGCAGAACGTCGGAGTGGCAGCACGTCGGAGTGGCAGCATGTAACCCATGTGAGCATGTCATGGAGCTACAGGATGCAGGTGACTGTGCAGTTGTGGTCGACACACCGGAGGCACTGCAAGCTACCCTCACAGCTGCTGCAAGAGCATATGGCAGGCTGCGTCTCTCTGTACATGTGGCAAAGACCAAAGTAGTATGCTATGGGCATCTACTCCCCTATCTCATATACCAGCTTTCACCATCTCTGACAAAGCACTTGCAATAGTAGAATCTTCCAAATACCAGGACAGTTTCCTCTCTGACCAGTGCAGCATCGAAAGCCAGATACAAAACCGGATCAAACAGGCATCTTTTCTTTTCTTCTTTTTTTACTTATTTCTACAGAGTCTCCCTGAGACCAATGCTCTCTTTTTCAGGAGCGCTCTGTTCACATTCACCCACACACACACACACACACACACACACACACACATTCACACCTGGAAGCTGACCAGTAAAACCACAGTCTGATGATGATCTGTTGGCCACTGAGCAGCTCCACTGGAGCGGTTGGCGTTAAGGGCCTTGCTCAAGGGCACCTCAGTGGTGGTGATGAGGGAGGGGCAAGCGCTGCCTTTTCACTTTCCCCACCCAGATTTATCCTGCCGGTCCCGGGGATTGAACCGACGACCTTCCGGTCACGAGCTCGCAAGCTCGCCTCTTTTGGCAGACTCAGGAGAAGTCTTTCAAAATAAAGACCTCAACTTCTACACCAAAATATCTGCTTAGCTGGCAGACGTCATGACAACTCTCCTCTCTAGCTGTAAGGCGTGAACGCTGTACTGTAGGGCTGGGTATTGGCAAGGACCTCACGATACGATACGTATCACGATACATTGCGATACAATACATATTGCGATATATTGCAATACTCTAGACAATTTACTCAAAATTAAATAATAGAACTAAAGATACAACACACTGTGTACCACCCAGGTAGTGTAATAATATGTACATCACTTTATACTGATAAGTTAGTGGACAAATTTAGTTAAAAGTACTGAGTGTTGAGTGTGTTACTGAACGCATTGATATGGGAAAATATTGATACAGTATCGATTAGGGGTGGGAATCACCAGATGCAGAGGCCTGGCATGGCATGGCCTGCAATTTTTTTTTTTTTTTTTTTTTTTTAATCTCGATACTTGGCATCCAAGTATCGATACAGTATCGGGGGGAAAATATCGCGATATATTTTGCCTTAGCGATTATATTGCCCAGCCCTACTGTACTGTCGCCACCTCAGGATGCATGAGGCCATCCATATCAGATGTCTGCAACACATCCTGAGGATAACCTGGCATGATCAAGTGCCCAATAATGCAACACTCCACAAGACCAACTGCATCAGTATGGAGGCTACCGTCACCCAACACCAATGGCTCGCTCACGTCATCAGGATGCCGAAAGAATGCTTACCGTGTAAAGTGCTCTATGGCAGTTACATCATAGTTGGCAGGAGGACAGAAAAACCCATATAAAGATCAATTGAAGACCGTCATGAAAAAGTGTGGTCTGAACCTGACCCAGCTGGAGGATACTGCTGCTCAACACTCCACCTGGTGGCAGCTCTGCCAACAAGGATTGTAGAAGCTCGAGGAGGATCAAAGTGATCGACAGACTAGGAAACATTTAAAGCAGCTGTTCCCAGCCTTTTTGGCTTGTGACCCCACTTTGACATCACAAAAATCTAGGGACCCCAGACATTCAAATTTCAGTACATCGGTAATATCAGTGACATACATCATCAGTATGCTGACTTTTCCTCAGAATTCTGAGTTTAATGTCTGAATTCTGACTTTAAAGGTTTATAAGGCAACTAAAACATAAACAAACATAAATAAACATAAAAAAGTTCTATAATTACACAAATGTTTCCCCTCAAAACGATCACTTCTAGCCCATATAATAGTGTGGCCGTGTGTTTATGTTGAGAGACGCTGCGCCCTTTGTGTATTTTCACAATAAGAGATTGTTTTGGTGTGTTCTGTATTTTATGTGGTCGAGCGAGGCTGTGTTTATCTGGAGAGAGAGCCGGTAAACCCTTCAAACACAGGGATTAAATGTTACTTTCTGATAGTTTCACAGCGGTTATCTTATAAAAAGACAGACACACATACCTCCAGACAATCGAATGATGAGGTCCAAACAGCTCAAAACCCGATCTGGGAAGAAGCTCCATTTCCTGGTTTTACTCCGCGGTCCGCACTGACTCGATCTGCTGAGAGATCCTCTCTCAGAACATCTTAGCGATGCTATTGGCTGGGCTGTTGCACTGTGAGTGATGTTATTGGCTGGTCGCTATCAGGTGGCAATACATCCCACATGGGATGTACCTGCCCAAATTCGTCCCGACCACAGCCAAACCGATGCAAAACCACACCAAAATCAGGCAGGTGGTAGCGTCTGATAACAAACACACTACACACACAGTATTTAGTGGGTTAAAATCAGTGGGCAAGTCAACTAGGGAATGTATGAAGCCAGTTCTGGAATTCCATTAATTCGAAAATCCCGCCGGGGGGCGCACGTCAGGTCCGGAAGTGACGACACGTACATTGGCTCCAATGTAAAAATGAGCCGACTTCTCTCTCGTTCTGTGTCTTAAATAAACATTTTCCGAATGAGCTTATGGTCTGAATAAACAATTTCAAGTCTTTTTCATGCTCTCCTGGGCTCCGTTTTCTAAATTATGGTCCCATTTCGAGTAAAAGAGCCGATAAAAATTATAACTTTGGGGGCGGGATTTTCTTTGATTTACACCAGCCACAGGAAACCAGATGATTCCAACCAGTTGCCAAGGCAGGCTAGCTAGCTAGCTAGCAACGTAGCCAGAGATTAAAAGTAAAATAACAGAAACAGCGTTACCCTTATGATATTTTAATGATGTTAGTAGACACACGTAATAGTATAGATCCCCGTTATGAGGTATGTTGATCAAAAGAACACCTAAAACGCTATATCGAAATCGGGTTTTAGTGGACGGGCAGCTCTGAAGTTGGGGCTTCAGAGCTGATCTGCGGCTAGCTAGCTAGCAACGTAGCAACAGTATAGAGCCCCCGAGGTCTGTTGATCAAAAGAACACCTAACGCTATATCGTTATGTAATGTGACTTGTGACATGATCACCACATTTCAATAAATATAACGTTTTTGCACATTTGAATGCTGCTGGTCGTTTGTTTAATGCTGTATATATTGGACATTTAAAGCTGATACACAATTGTGTTGAGGTATTCCGCAAAGCTCAATTAAAAATATAACGTGTAACAACGTGTAACACTTGAAACAATCAAATTTAACTTTTTCACAGCAATACACAGTCCAGCCCACCATGGTATGGTTAAGGATTGGAACCATTGTTTGAATTATATCGAAATATATTTGCATGGTGTAGCATGTAATGCAGTCTGTTAAGATACTGTAAACATAGATACTCTGTGACACAGAAAGGCAGACGAGCTAGCAGCAGGGATCTTGTCACCCTGATTTCAGATAAACTTGTCTGTCTATAGCTAGACAATATTACTGTACCATAATACCACAAGCTAAAGGCAGCATACACCAATGGAAGGATGGGTAGCATTTGTCATCCAGGCTATACAGTAACGTTAGGCTATTATAAAGTTATGAAACGCTGATTCAGACGTTACAATAATATGACATAATATGAGCCAGTTAGCCTAGCTAGAGAGAGTAATTTCAGACCACCAGATATCACCATATTTCATTTCAATAAATATAAAGCATTCGTTGATTGAAGCAGACTGCTGATCGCTTGTTTCTCCGTCGTCATGTCCTCATGGTCCAATCTTCGGTTCGTAGTTCGTGTTCACTCGACATCAACAATCTTTATATCACATCTGATCATTTTATCCAACCTGCCTCTGACCAGACAACTAATGGATCGTTCTGCGCGATCATATTTGCGACATTCAGATACATGATAATATACAACAAGGCTATCTTTGTTGACAATGTTTATTGACAAAAGCATTAAAACAAGCAAATATAACAATATTCTCCGGTCACTGGCAGATACTAGCTAGGCTACAACTTGTTCAAAGCAAATCTCTCATGTCAGCATTTGGCTTGTGTGTTATGGCAATTTCCTATGTTGAAACAACTGATCAGCAGTAACATGTAGTTTAGCGTTAATCTCAGGAGAACAGAATATTATAGCTTTGATCGTCACAAATCATAATCCTCTGTTGTGTGTCCCATCGGTACTGGACGGCGCCTACCCCTGGAAGAAACGAATTAGACACTGTTAATCACTGTATAACGTTAATGTCTGCTTACCCAACACTACGTGCGATTGGTAAATACTGTAAATGCAGAGGTGGATAAAGTATCCAGAGGAGTTTAACCCCCTTGTTCCCCCTCATTGATTGATAGTTGATCTAACGTTAGCTAGATATATAACGCTATAGCTGGTAGATCATATGAGTATGCTTTGAGTCTGCCTCATCTCAAAGAGGTAACCTAGGTAAACAGAACTGCGTTTGTTTTCTGTCTACGTCCGAATCTGTGCAGCATGCAATACTAGACACTGTTAATCACTGTATAACGTTAACGTTTGCTTACCCAACACTACGTGCAATTGGTAAATACTGTAAATGCAGAGGTGGATAAACTATCCAGAGGAGTTTAACCCCCTTGTTCCCTCTCATTGATTGATAGTTGATCTAACGTTAGCTAGATATATAACGCTATAGCTGGTAGATCATGAGTATGCTTTGAGTCTGCCTCATCTCAAAGAGGTAACCTAGGTAAACAGAACTGCGTTTGTTTTCTGTCTACGTCCGAATCTGTGCAGCATGCAATACTGTTTAACGTTGTATAACGTTAACTTATGCTACTCTAGTCTAACGTAGCTAGCGTTAATGTCATGCTATGTAATTAGCGTTACGTTAGAAAATAAGATTACCTCGATTTTGTGGAAGATGCAAGCGGCAGGCTGGTGACGCCGCGCGAGGTCTGGAGGAAATAATACTCTGGTTTTTCTTCGGGCTATTGTATTCAATGTGAGAGCAATGGAGCAAGGCTAGCAATAGCAACTAACGTTAGCAACATTTGTTAGCCAAGCTAACGGCTAGCAGGGAAAATAACATGAACAAGATGGATGCCGTGGCGGAGGAAACCCTCCCCCGAGTCCCGTCCACGCTCACGCCCTTTCCTGTTTTCCCGGCTCCAGGTTTGAACAGATTTCCCACAATGCAACAGGAAAATCCATTCATCCAATCAAACGAAATCAAACAATATCGGGAAGTGAGCTTCATTTTGCTGTGTCAAAAACATATAGCTAAGGTGGTCCATATTATGTACTGTCAATGGTTAAAATGGATGTTTTTGAGGGGAAACTTTTCTATAAGGATCAAAAAACTTTTTAATGGAAGTTACATAGTATACCTTTAATCTCATAATTCTAAGTTTAATGTCAGAATTCTGACTTTTTTCCATTCTGACATTAAACTCAGAATACTGACTTTAATCTCAGAATTCTGACTGTTTCCTCAGGTTGGGAACCACTGGTCTAAGCCAGTTACCACATCCAGACCACCAGTCAGTGCTTTCACCTGTTCTGTTTGTGCCCTGCGTTGGACACCACGGACAACATGTTACCTGAAGCGTGTGTGTGTGTGTGTGTGTGTGTGTGTGTGTGTGTGTGTGTGTCATTCACCATCATTGTCCCTCTTTGTCTTCTTCCACTTGTAGAGCAGCAGCAGACTGACGGTCAGCAGCACAACCACGACCACCACTGTCACACAGATCACCAACACCTGCAAGTCAACTGGGTGAGAGACTTAGAGGGAGAGTGGGGAAGATGGGAGAGAGAGCAAATCAGGGGCATATTATTATGATTATCAAGTTCTATTTTTATTATTACTATTGTTATCATTATCCAAATCCAAATCCAAATTCTTTTATTCGACCATAGTATGTTTGCACATACATGGAAATTGTGTAGAAGGTGCACACGTTACATAAGACATAAACCACTCAGTAGAATACAAAGAAAAATGCAATAACAACACAATAAAAATGCATAAGTTTAAACATTATACAAGATATGGACAGAGTATTTACAGCCAAATGTGGCAGAGTACAAAGTTAGCAAGGCAAAGTGACAGTTACAGTACAAGGTTGGCAGTAATACAGTTTCCAGAGTTGACAATTTTAGCAAAATATAAACATGATACAAATAAGAGTTAACAGGTTCTATTCACAGGTTATATGCATGAGTTGCATTGTATCGCACATGTTAACTGCCTAGAGTGGTGGGAGGTGCAACATCAGTGCAGGAGCACAGTGCATTGTGTGTAGTGCCTTTTAAACATGAAGTCTGAATCATGTCAGGCTAGCCAGAACAGGATATTTTCCGGTTTTACCTTTTTAAACATGAGGGGTCTTTGTTTAGAAACAACTGGATATGAGCCGTTTTTTCTGCCAGTGGGCGGGGGGGAGCATGTATCGATAACAAGAAATGTGATAGGAAACAGCTTTAGCGAATTTGTAACCAAACTCCATTCAAAAACATGCCGTTTTAACAGAGGGTCCATTCCTGGCATTGTGCCAAAAATGAGGCAGTCAAAATAGTGGTCGCACTGTCGTCAATCACTGTGGGTGATTTATTTTACAAGTAGCATTCAAGTCATATCTGACTAGTTTTAAATTTATTTCTCCCCACAAAAGTTATGCTAGGCCTATATATGTCTCGATATAGGCTATCAGTCAGTCAGCTCCTATCCTCTCCCCAGTGTGGACGCACAGTCACACAACACTGCCTGCCTCAAATGGCTGCCTCACACCATAGAATTGGCTGCATCCAACTCGAGAAAACTTCTCAGAAGAGACTAACGTTAGCGACAAATCTGGAGACTTCAAAAACATGCCGTTTTAACGGAGTCCATTCCGACCACGAGGGGTGGCAATGTGCCAAAAATGAGCACTTCCGCCTTTGTTAGGCTACATAAAGCCGTCCAGTCAAAATAGTGGTCGGACAGTCGTCAATCACTGTGGGTGATTTATTTTACAAGTGGCATTCAAGTCATATCTGACTAGTTTTCAATGTATTTCTCCCCACAAAAGTTAGGCTTTTTCTGACATGGGAGCAAGCAAGCAGCGCAGCAGTAAGCGTCCCTCCTGATGCACTGGACATGCCTGCCTGCATAGCTGAAGCGCGTTGGGATCCCTCTACCAAACAATTGAAGACGTTTTTGCAGCACTTGAGGAAACTGTGAGTTTGCTCGTTTAATTCGTTGATAAAAGTGATTGCCCGAACGACTCTTTAATTAATAAACTACGTGAACGTGAAGTACCACCACCCGCCCAGATAACAGCTAGCCTACATGATCAGGATCATGAGCTGCCAGAGTTAAACAGCAGCTACTTTTGCGCTAATCCGGATCCTACACCGGCGACCGAGATGAATATGATACGGACTCGCCGGAGTGCACGTAGGCCGGCTAATTGTTGTTTAAAGAATCTATATGAACATATATGCAACTATATGCAACCTATATGCAACCTATATGCAGCATATATGAGCATATAGGCCATATATATGCCGCATATAGGTTGCATATAGGCCAGATTTAGGTGCATATATGCGCATATAGGAGCATATAGGCCATATATATGCCGCATATAGGTTGCATATAGGCCAGATTTAGGTGCATATATGCGCATATAGGAGCATATAGGCCATATATATGCCGCATATAGGTTGCATATAGGCCAGATTTAGGTGCATATATGCGCATATAGGAGCATATAGGCCATATATATGCCGCATATAGGTTGCATATAGGCCAGATTTAGGTGCATATATGCGCATATAGGCCACATTTATGCCGCATATAGGTTGCATATAGGCCAGATTTAGGTGCATATATGCGCATATAGGCCACATTTATGCCGCATATAGGTTGCATATAGGCCAGATTCAGGTGCATATAAGTGCATATACCGGGCATATAGGTCTCCTGTAGCTTCTTTATATCCACATATAGGTACTATATGTGCACATACAGGGCATATATGTCTCCTATATAGCTTCTTTATATACACATAAAGGCCCTATATGTTCATAATACAGGTCATATAGGTCTCACTTCTTTATATCCACATATAGGCCATATATGTACACAATACAAGGTATATGCCTCCTATATAGGTCATTTACAAATCTGTTTGTATACACTGTGTCATAATCCATATATACCCAGCGAGCACAAAACGTTTTTTCAACGTTGATTTTTAGTTTAAATCTGGGTGATATTGGGTTTGAACGTCTAAGACCTAATTCACCCTCTTTTCAACCGGCTAAAATGCGGTTACAACGTAAACGTGTAAAAAAACACAATTTGGTTCATCATATTGTTAAAACATTTGTTGTAGTTTGGAATAGAGACAATATTGATAGTGTGTGAATTGGCATTTTATTGTCTTTTATTGTGTAACTGAGAGTTGAAATCTGATCTACACGAAAACTACATTTCAACGCATTTTATGTCACATGAAATATCATAAATATGGGACTAGGCTATGTGGTGCCAGCAAAAAGCTTCCAGGACACAACTATGGTTAATAGTTTAGCGCAATACTATAAAATAATGAATTCAGTTCCTGCAGCAACGAGCATGCGCAAGTACTTACTAGCTGTGACTGACTAGACCAAAGCAAGTCTGCACCGGTCTGCACCAAGTGCGGAACGAGGTGCTCTGGGCACACTATGTTATTGTAACAGACTATACGAGGCTCTGTGTAGGCCTACCTCCTGAGTCTCTGGTGTTAAATGAAGTTAACCTCTGAAGCCGTACAGCCTACAGACTATAGATGCACACACACACACAACATCATTTTAGTCTGTTACGATCGTACGCATCACATAAAATAACTTCCCGATCGCTGACAATTGTGGTCTACGTTGTGTGCGAGAGAGTATATAATGTGCCCGGCTCTCTGGTTAGTATAAGAAAATGTATAGCTCAGCACTAGAGCGCATGGCTTGAACCTTGGAGAACGGGGTTCGAATCCCGTGTGCGCTGCTATTTTTTTTTATTTAAAATCCTACATATAGGTACATATATGTACATATAGGTTTCCCATATATGGTGCATACATAAAATTGGCCGATTTCCTATATTATATGTACATATAGGTACATATATGTACCTATACATATAGGTACATATATGTACATATAATATAGGAAAACGGCCAATTTTATGTATGCACCATATATGGGAAAACTATATGTGGCCCTATATTAAAACATATAGGGTACATATAGATTCTTTCCATGTGGGGTACATGCAGGCCAACCGGCTAGGAGCGGGTTATAATACGGATTCCACTGCATGTTAAGAAGTGGTTTGTGTGTGTTAGTGTATTTTTCTGTTTGTTTGTGTATGTGTGTGTGTGTGTGTGTGTGTGTGTGTGTGTGTGTGTGTGTGTGTTAGTGTCTTTGTCTGTTTGTTTGTGTGTGTTCGTGTTTGTGTTTGTGTTTGTGTGTTAGTGTCTTTGTCTGTTTGTTTGAGTAACAGAGTGGAGGGGGAGAGGTTTGCAAGTATCAGAGTCAGTGGGGGGGGGCAGGGGGCTTGTTTGTGAGCCTCACAGCCATGGGATAGAAACTGGTCAGGTAGCGTGGGGTTCTGGTCTGGTCCTTATTATTACTGTTGTCACCGTGCATTATTACCATAGTGTTAGAAACGTTCTCTGTCAGGTGTCTATTCACGATGGGGAAGCTGCGAAGGGGCCCAATTAGGCCTGGCCTGGGTTCCCAACTTCCTTGCAACGCAGTCTCACAGATGATTGTAAAATAGCAACGTTTTGGGCCAACGTTGCTATGGTACAATTTCGGCTCCAAAATTGTAAAATGGTAATTTTCATACATTCATACAGGGGTGGGCGTGGTTTCCGGAGATTTAGGTTTAGGGTTAGGGTCTAGGGGTCACACTGTTTCCAATGGAGGCATCAGCTTTAAACTCCATTGACCAGGGGCGTCCAGGTAGTGTAGCGGTAGATTCCCTGCCTACCAACATTAGGGTTGCAGGTTCGCGCCCCCGTGTTACCTCCGGCCTGGTAGGGTGTCTGTACAGGCACGATGGCTGTGTCTGTGGGTGGGAAGCCGGATTGGACATCACGGGGGTAGTTGCGCACGCATCACGGTATCCAAAACTCTCAGGAACTCAAGCCGAAATGAGAGAGATCCCTGGAATACAGGAAAAAGACGTCTTGTGCCGTATACGTCTAGACGCTGGACATTCCCACTAGGAATATGATGATGTGCTGCACTGCAACTTCCAATGGATCCTAGACCCATCCTGACAGTGAGTACGGGTCAGGAAACCTCACCCCATTGAAAGAGTTAGCTTATTTGTGTAAGATAACCTGTCTGTTGCTGGCAAAGCTTTAAAATACGTGGAGGAGGCGTCGGGATCTTCCATATTTATATGACAGCTGAACCGCTAGCTGTCGCTTTCTGCAACGGGTTCAGCTCCGCCCACAAAATACGTAATCGCTGTTTACAAACAGTGAACGGGTCTATAGGATTAAGTTCCTCAGTCTAAGTTCATCTGTGTCTCTGTACTTTCTGCAAATGACTCTCTCTGCTCACTGACATCCTGAACACAATCAGCCTCGCCCTCGTCAGCACTGAAACTGTCTGTACCTACGTGACATGACACATCCTGTGCTTTTGGAAACCGAAAAACTGCCCTGTCATCTCCAAGTCATGACCATGCATCTTTCTGGCCTCCACATGAGCCCGACGCACATCAAACACATTTTAGAAGTACACTACAATAACCTTCACCATGTCCCTGAGTGTCAAAGCTGAAGTTATGACACAAATATCAACGTGGTGGTTCACAACATGGGGTCCGGGGACCACCAGGGGTCGTTGAAGGGATTCCAGCAGTCCCTGTGGGTGGCTAGAGCGGACGTCTGGAATCCACTGAGAGCAGCTGCACCACGGTCCAGTTCTAATCTGGTTTTGTTCCCTCTTCCACTCAGCTTCAAACCCCACTGGGAGCGCTTCACGAGCTGAACGTTTTGACTGGCAGTTTAGTTTTTTTTACCTGATTTGGTCATTTATCCTAAATTGTTCTTCTACCCATGGATGGATTACTGAACGGACCAACCGGGCACTGGCCCAGAGGCCCAAGAGATGAGGGGGGCTTAACCCAGAGCTCATCAGACATGCTGATGCTGTCAATAACTAGGGCGGGGGGTGGGGGGTGGGAGGGGATTTCTATGAAATGCCCCCCCACCCCCCTTCTATGAAGCAACATTTCTCTTAGCTGTGACAGAGGGAGGTGTGATAACGCCTCTTGTTCTACCTAACCTCATCCTGTTTAGCAGAGCTCTCTGTTTCTCAGTATCGTTTCCTGCCTGTCAGTGTCTCTCTCACACTCACATGCAAACATCACCTGACTCAAGCTGTTTTTTATATACGTATCTCTCTTCTAATGTACGTTCAGTAAATGAAGGGGGGTGGATATCTGTATCTGTACCCAGGCACCCTTTGTCTCTGCTATACTGTATGCTTCTTTAGCTAGACTATACCCCAGTCATACTCAACTTGCGGCTCGGGGGCCAGATGCGGCCCGTGATAGGGTGCAAAGTGGCCCACCGATCATTTTCTAATTCACAATGAAAACTAATGTGAAATAAAGTTTGACTGAGCTCCAGCTAAATTGTCAAATACAGCCGTCTGCTCGCCACTCAGGCACTTATATGTACTTAACTAACTTAGCCTAACTAACTTAACCTAACTAACTATCCTGTGTGCACAAAATTGTCAGACTAAACTCCGGCTGACACCCCAAAAACCTACAATCTGATACTGTACAGAAAAAAATATATTAATGTTTGGCCTCCTATCATTATACAAAAGTGGCCCCCGGACAAAGCAAGTTGAGTATCCCTGCTATACCCCGTTCAAGACAACTTGGACCAGCGGAAAAAATGGGTTCCGACCTGTAAAAAGTGAATTGAACGGTCGTCCAGGCCGGAATTACAGCTCGGAAATTCGGGTATCATTCAGAGCTCTGCTTGGTCCGAGTTGACGTCATATCCACATCAAAATGGTGACTTGTATCGTTAATGGTAATCACAGAAGTATTAACGTCCCATATTGTCACACACAAACATACTCTTGTCCCACATTTGGTTTGCTGGGATCTGGTCACTCTATTCATTATGTTAATTGTAATAGTAGACTGCCTTATTTCATGATGTGTATGGCTCATAGACTAGAAAGACAGTGTGAGTCATATTGCTACCTTGTGTGAGTTGTATCGCGGGCTGGGGATGTTAGCTTCCTGACCTGTGGCATGTGAAGCTGTAAGCATGTCAGCTTTCTATTGATTTGGTAGTGTTGTGTTTGGGATACAGCTTGGTCGCCTATTTGCTGTTGTTGATAGTGATGGCGAGATGCCTCATTCTGATAGTTGTGCTTTATGGTATATTTACAGTACATTTATGGACAGTGAATTGAAGCATTGGAACAAATCCTTACTCTGTGGCATGCAGCACACCACAAATAGATTTTGACCACCACAAATAGATTTTGACTGCCATATATTAATTTCAACTAGTTGACTACAAACTATTGCTTTAGGACTTATAAGTATTGTCTTGGCTGAACATCATTGCAATCAAAGTTAGGAAATTCCCTGTTTTTATTTTACTTTTGTTTATGGCTACAAATCATGTTACTTTGTACTTGAGTTCTCCCCTGGAAGTGATTTTGGTATATGGGCCATTATATTTAAGCAAACAGTATTCTACCATAGTGACTTGTAATAGGGAGACAATTATTTTTCCATCATTATAAAGCCACAGGACAGTAAAGCGCAAATTATGCTCAAGCGAAATCGCCGGCGCTGACTGCGCCGAGGGGGTCGCCGCAGCTGGGCGTCCTATCGGCGCAGCTTGGTGTAGGGGGCGTACAGCTCCTCGAAAATGTGACTCTGCGCGGTCAACTCCTTGTTGTGAGGAATGAGGAAATGCCATTTCCTCATTTAACGTGCTTGTCCCTCATCTAGCAAAGCCTTCTGCAGGCTCACCGGAATGAGTTTTGAAATGGAGGGACAATAAAATGTTCCCCCACCGACATGATTGCAAGTTCTTGGTAAACGACACGATAAAGTTTTGGACGTGTACCGCAGCCAATGCGCCGAGTTTAACGTTCAAGTATGCACAGTCTCGCTGTCGCCGCTCGTCGGCGGCAAGGCTCCAAGTCAAGGTTGCGCAGAACCTTGCGCTTAAAGAGGATATTAATGTGATGTGTGTAGTTCTTCATAGATCTAGCCAGGGGCAGTTCTAGGCCGTTTTTGGGTGGGCTTTAGCCCACCCAAAAATAGTCTCAGCCCACCCAAAAAAATAGAGGCAAACATTTTTTTTATTTTTTTTATTTTTTTTTCCCTCTCCAAATCCATGGTGGTCATTAGTAGCAGTTTCTGACTACACTCAATGCGCTGTGTGCGTGTTCCCCCCCCCCTCTATGTTCTTAGGGTGGGCTGAGACAAACATTTAGGGGGGTTCAGCCCACCCGAAAAGTTTCTAGAACCGCGGCTGCGCAGGCGCTCCCTCCTCCATCTATCTGCCTAATCCCACATCACTTCACACAGGTCACACACAGTACAGCAGCGAAGTGGTCCTCCACAGTCCACACAATCGTTCTCCCCACTCATGATCAATGAAACTGTGAGGTGAGCATTGAGCAGTCAGAGTCGTTAGTAGTTACTTAATTAGCGCATATTGATATGCAAATTAGCGCGTAACGTTGTTTCGTAGGCTAAACAAAAGAACTTGTGGCTGTGCCTGCCAGACAAACAGGTGGACTGGAGGAAGGTAGGTAGGCTATGGCACCAGCCAGCCATGTCATGCTAGCTTGCAGTAAAGTGGGTGTAAATGGATGCAATGTTTTTTGAGAAACATATGGGCATAAGTGACAAACATATTTTCAAACGGGTCCCTTGTTATCTGAATGAAATTAAGCCCTTCAGAATCGCAAGTGGCTGCTTTACACAGCCTGTCTGATGTGATGATGATGATAGCTTAACATGCGTGCATGGCATGCTATTCCCTTTTCTTTCCTTCTTTCCCTATTTTTGCACGCTGTGGTGGTGGTAGCCTACCAACTTCCAACCAGTCAGATCTTGTTTTTTCCCACAATAATTTCATAATACCATTTGTAATGCCACCGTTGTAGTGCTGTTGTTCAAAATTAAAGTACATTTTCTCAGATTTATTGGTGTCTTTCTAGTCACACAATTTAATAGTCAGTGTTTCCCATACACTGATCTATTTGTGGTGGTACACCCTACATAGATTTTGACCCCCACAAATACTGCCACATATTAATTTCAACTAGTTGACTGCAAACTCCTGCTTTAGTGCTTACAGTATATTATTATCTTGTCGGAATATTATTCCAGCCAATAAGTTCCCTTTTGATATAATTTTACTTTTGTTTGGCCTACAAAGCAAAATGTTACTTTACTTGAAACTCCCCTGAAGTGATTTTGGTATTATTTATGCAAGCATAATTCTACCATATATAACCTGTATGCAGAATATATATAGTATATATAGGGAAACAATTATTTTTTCATCGCTCAAAACCACAGAACGGTAAAGAAGATATTGATGTGTGTAGTTCTTCATAGATCTAGTCTCTTCATTTTGATCTCAAAGTGCGCCAGTTTGATCCATTTTTACTTCCGGGGGGGCATGCCCCCGGACCCCCCTAGGGGTTCAGCGGTCCATGACCTTTGGGTGGGCTGAGCCCACCCAAAGCTCTGATGCTAAAACCGCCCCTGGATCTAGCCTCTTCATTTAGATCTCAAACTGCACCAGATTGATCCATTTTACTTTAAAGCAGCTACGAGCAAGATTTTCGATTGTTATTAAACAGTATAATTATAATATTGATGCATCACATCTTACCTATAATAGTAGCTGAGACCAAAGCCGTGTGAATCGGAGATTGCTCTCTTGATGATTATATAGAGTCTGTGCCTGTCTACCGGCGGCCGGATAAACCCGGCAGTGAAACGAAACGGTTTACGGCAGCTGGCTGCCTTCAACCTTTTCGCTCTGCAACAGACCATAAACACGGAGAACACCATGCAGGGGCTTGCTACTCTCACGAACATCTCTCGTTATATTCTAACAGTTTGTTTGGAAGTTATTTTGTTATTTTGTGGTTATGGCCGAAGTGGCTGCCGCAAACCGTTTCATTTCACTTCCTGATCTGCCCCCGGCCGCAGACAGACTAATCGTAAAGACAACACTGGGCGATTCACTCGGGGTTCAAGCGAGACTACTCGGCGTTGGTCTCGTCTACTATTAGAGGTAAGATGTGATGCATCAATATTAAATTTAGACTGTTTAATAACAATCAAAAATCTTGCTCGTAGCTGCTTTAAAATGTAAAAACAAATCTGCCCCCGGACCCCCCTAGAGGCTCCAAGATCAGCCACATTCTCATTGGGGACTGAACACACCTAGAGGTCTGATCCTAAAATCGGCCCTGCATAGATTTAAGCAATATGCTTCTTCTTGTGCTAAAACACCCTTAGGTGTGGTAAAAGCAACACAGTCTCCCACTTCCCACAGAGTTTAAAATAGCAACGTTTTGGACCAATGTTGCTATTTAACAAATTATTTAAATTCCAAAATTGTAAAATGGTAACGTTTTAGGTTTAGGCTTATGGTCTGGGGAGAGTTTAGGGTCTGGGTTAGGGTTAGGTGTGGGGGGTGGGAGAGGTCAGGTTAGAGGGGTCCCCGGGGTCGGAGACCCCTGATTTTTTTTGATTTTTTTAGATGGTATAATGAGCCTGAAGTGATCTATTGCTTTTATAAAATGGTTACCAAGTATGGCAATATGAGGAATATACATCTCCAATTTAAATGGCTGTTAATCAGAAGTCATACTCTTGGCTCCCTGCACAGAGCTGCAGTTGCTGAATAATGTCAGATAGCAACACAGACTTGGTGACAAACAAACAGCTAACGTTAGTGTGGTGTGTTCTATGTTGTTTAATTATATGTGTGAGTAACAGGAAGTCTTATGGAAGATAGCCTATAGGCTGCTGGGGGCGTGTTGTTATGGTTGGTTACTTCCTAGAGCTACAGAGTTGAGATGTTGCTATGCTAAATAAATAGATTTGAGCATAGTTCACCGGTTGTCTCACGTTGCTTCTTTTTGAATGTAACTACAGTTAGCTAGCTAACTTTGGCTAATGCTTGTGCTAACGTTAGTTAATGCTGTTTTCATTTCAGTAGGCAGCTAGCGAATGTTGTTAGCTAGCAAACGGCTAAGTAGCTGTCATATACTGATGACGTCACTAGCAGGAGACGACAGGAAAAAAGTAGCGCAAGGCACTCTGAGTACTCCTATACCCTCCAACATCTCCCATTCCCTCCCCACCCCATCACTCTCTCACATTCCCCCTGCTATTCTCCCTTCTCCTGCGCTCTCCTCTGCTCTCCCCTCATTCCTATATTTTCTATATTATCAATTGTTCAAATGTTATCTTTATTCTGTATATTCTTGTTACTGTTGTGTCAGCTAGAATTAGCTAGACATACTTTCTGTGAAGCCCTCTGAGACATGCTTGTGAATTAGGGCTATATAAATAAACTTGACTTGACTTGACTTGACTATTAGTGTGGTTATACGTCGCTAAATATACCACAGCTGATGTGAGCCAATCAGACCGCTTGATTTGAGAGAGCTGTTTTATAATATAGCTATGTACAGTGTAAGCCTATATAGCCTACTTAATTACCAAAATAGATCACTTTCTTTCTTCTTTGTGTCCTGCACGTGGGGGCACTTCTGAGTCACCATGAGGTCTTAATCCATCCATGTGACCAAGTAAGATAATACATTGATAATAATTTCACTTCTTAGCCTACTTAAAATGAGATATGCTTTTCAGACTAGTTTGAGTGACTGACGTGACAACATTGCTGTTAAAGTGGATTGGTGGGAAGTTAAATATGTTTCACATGACTTTTGCCCCCCTGTAGCCTACTGGCAGTCAATACAGAACAAAATATCACACATGAACACAACTCATCTGTTTTATAGAGGAACTGGCTCAGTCCTCTCTCCTTGTAGCCTAGATCCACATTTTCCTTCTCAACAACTTCCTTGTTTTGCTCAGGACTACAAAAAATATAAGAATTGAATTCATGATTTTTTTACATGTGTTGTCTGCGCAACCCACCACACAACAGCTTTTAGCTATGTTTAATTCAAGGAAAATGACATTGTATGGAAGTGAATGGAGAGCTTTCCCAAATGATGGGCGTGGCCTATTTCATGCAGTGTCTCAATGCGCCAAAATCATTTAATTCTGAAGTCGACTTTTTAGGAACAAGCTCAGCGGGCTCGCCCGTCCTGCAGCTCGCCGAGCTGGCCCTGCAGTTCGCATTCGCAGCTCGGCTGCTGTGTGGCCAATTTGAGACCAGGGAGCATCACTGATGATGCCAGATTTATGACATCACTGATGATGTCACAGTGGGATTTATGACATCACTGATGATGTCACGGTGGGATGTATGACTTCACTGATGATGTCACAGTGGGATTTATGACATCACTGATTATGTCACAGTGGGATTTATGACATCACAGTGGGACAATCACAGTGGGACAGAGAAACAGAGAAACAAACAGACAGAGCCCTAGCTCCCATTTATATACTGACTGATGATGGGCGCAATGTGTGAAATTGTCCATCTTCATAGGTACCTATTACGCTACTAGAGTGCTGCGCTCCCAGAACGCAGGCCTATACTCAGGGGCGGAGCGACCCCATCAGCCCAGAGGGGGCAAAGCTCTTAGGGGGGCCCCATCAAAAAAAAAAAAAAAAAAAAATTTTTTTTTTTTTTTTTTTTTTTTGAAGGCCAGGCCAGGCCACAGGGCCGGTTCCAGAACAAGATGACTAGGGGTGCATCCTAGATAGGAAGGGGTGCAGATGCCCGGCCGAAGGCCGGGCCCACTCGGGTGGCCGGCCAAAGGCCGGCCGCTGAGAAATTTGACATGTTATTTTACTAAAAATAATGCATTTGACCATCATTTCAAGTAGAATTATACCACCCAAGCAAGAATATTTCAAGTGTTTCAAGTGCTTTACTGAAATATTTGGACCATATAATGATAATACAATTATCTCAACCTTAAAAGGTTACATATAGGTGCCAAAAAGCCATAAAATCACATCAAAGAACAAAGAAAAACAACAACTATAATTCAAGTTTAAACAGTAAGTGTGCAGCTGTAGCATTTATAAAAAAAAAATTTTTTTTTACTTTTCAACTGAGCATGCAGACAAATAAGGGTGCAATGCATGCTTTTGCACCCCCGTAGAACCGGGCCTGCCAGGCCGCGAAGAAAAATGTGCCTTTTTTGCATGTTTGAATCGGTTTTAGCCATATTTAGTGGAATATCTCATTTTAAACACACCAATGTTATTGTCTATTGATTGAATTCCTCTCAGACTCACACCACTGACTTTATTAAATAAAGTCATTTTAAGTCACAACTGTAAAATAGCTGATAGCCCCTATATCCAAAAACACAATTTGTCACTCATTGAGCCAAGTAATATTATGTCCAAGAAAGACTACAGTGAAGCCACTTTACAGACAAGCTTGTTCTGAAGAAGAAAAATAAAAACACAGGTTGCCAGCCAGGTGGCCTGGCCTGCAAAAAAAAAAAAAAAAAAAAAAAAAAAAAAAAAAAAATCTTTTTTGATCGGCCCCCCTGACGAGTGGGCCCGTGGCGGCCGCACCCTCTGCCCCGGCGTATGCTCCGCTACTGCCTATACTCTTTGTTTCCCAAAGTTCCAGAATGGGAGGCAGGGCCTTCTGCTACCAGGCTCCCCTTCTTTGGAACCACTAGGAATCGAGCGTGCTACGCCCGCTATGTGGGCTCGCCTGTCGTGCAGCTCGCTGAGCTGCCCCTGCAGCTCGCCAAGTTGGCTCTGCAGCTCGCGGCCTTGCCCGCAACTCGGCTGCTATGTGGCCAATGAGACCAGCATCACTGATGATGTCAGATTTATGACATCACTGAAGATGTCACAGTGGGATTTATGACATCACTGGGATTTATGACATCACTCATGATGTCACAGTAGGATTTATGACATCACAGATGATTTTTTTGGAAAAAATCTAGGGGGTGCACCCCTACTTCCCGCGGCCTTGCCTGACGCGGCTGGATCTGCCAGTGTTTCGTCATTAAGAAGGTGTTAAGAATGCCCAAGACCCTTCTTACAAAACCTTCTTAACGAAAGATCATCTTAGCGCTAAGAAGCTTTTGGGAAACGCCGCCTTCTTAACGGAAGATAATTTTAGGCTCAGAAGAAATCGGGAAACGCGTTGGCTTCGTTGGCTTCTTACGGGAGCCTTAAGAAGGGTCAAAGAAGCTTCTTAGCGATAAGAAGCTTTTGGGAAACGCATGCCTTCGTAACGAAAGATAATCTTAGGCTAAGAAGCAATTGGGAAACGGCTTTGCTTCTTAAGGGGACGTTAAGAAGGGTTAAAGAAGCTTCTTAGCGCTAAGAAGCTTTTGGGAAACCCAGCCATTATCTGTGGTCAGAACCAGGGCTGTAGTGGTGGCTAAACGCACGTAAACGGCGTTTACGTACCTTTTTCAATGCTCTGCAGCGTTTAGGCACCTTTTAAGATCGTTTACTCACATGTTTAAATCGTTTATGCACACTTATTATTGCACGAGTTTTAACACGTTCGCGTAAACTCCGTTGATGCCAAGCACGCCAAGCACGTCACACACCAAAAGAAAAGAAAAAAGATTACACATGGGCATGGCACTGACCAGGATCTCCGCGAACTGTAGCCTATTTTTGTGGAGCGCTCCGCGGGAAAGGTACATGGCCCCGGTCACGTTGGTGCCTTTATCGAGCTGTGCTTGCCTGCCCAGACAGCGCTCCCTTCAAACAACTTAACGGTGCCATTGTGCCAGCGATGCGCAATGCGCATTTGGAGATGTGCATTTGGAGACCAGCTCATGGTGAGCTGAACATAGGTAAGGTTGGTTAAAAATGTGTGTCCGGAGTGGGGAAAATCATATAGGCTCACCGTTTTACAACTGAAGAGTGAATCACTGGTGTAAGAAACATGATTGATTTCCCTCTGATCAAGTAGCTAAAGTTTGTAACATTAGGTGTGTGCGAGTCGACTTGAATAGTCCAGGTGCTACTGTATAAAGCCAATATAATACGACCATGTTGAAAACTATCTAGAAACATACTGGTGTTTGTTGTGCCGAGATCTGTATAAATAAATATTGGCTGACTAAAATTTAGTGGCCAGAGTGGCAGAACCACTTTTATTTCCATGTACAGTATGTTGTCTACCTATCCTTGCCCAATGTGTTTGGGGACAGTTTGAATTATATATTGGTATTCAAGAATCACAGATTCAATCTGTCTACATACTTTTAGCTATAAAGCTGAAGCTGACAATCACAGGTACAGTGTGTGTGAGAGAGAGAACTATATTACTCTTCAAACTGTATATACAGGGTTCATACAAGGTCCTTTAAAGTAGGCTACCTACTGTATAATTTAACTTTTCATACCTGGAGAAATTCAACAAATGTTCAATAAATACATTTTATATTGATTGTTTAGGGCTAATTATTTGTAAAGTCACAACACATTAGAGATGTGTGTAGTTCATTTTGCTCTCAAATGCACCAGGTTGATGAATTTTACTTTAAAATGTAAAAAAAAAATCTTCCGGGGGAGAATCCCCCCGGACCCCCCTTGAGGGGCAAGGCCCATCCCATAGCCAGCTACTTTTTCTATCTGGCTGGCTACTCAGAAATGTGGGGGAACCCCCTGATATACCTTATAGGGCTATATGATTCAGATTAAGTTGTTCTATATACTCTCATATTTTGTCTTGTATATCGGTCACGGAAGCTTATTTATCCGCCGTTATAACACTGCCGGTGCCGCGTGAGAAAGCTGCCTCGAGTCAAAAGTATAGTTTACCCACTTTTTTTTTACCACTACAGCACTGGTCAGAACTACCACCCACCAATAGAGAGCCGCAGGAATGAGTCCGGAAATCATCGATGCTAACACGCCTGGTTCTTCACTGTTTTCGCCTATGGGATTTTTGAATGGGTTTTTGGCGCGATGCTTCTAATGATCTCTCTGGGCAACGCAAGCTTAATCAAATGCGAACCAGTGTTTTGTAATATTATCTTCACACACGAGGACCACTTTTATGAGTTTTGAAGCTTTTACGTGCCGTTAAAAGGGCGGCTAGCTAGCAAACGGCTAAATGAGACTACACTGTTGAGTCGATGGGGATATATACGTCAATAACGTCACCACTTCAAAGGACGAACACGGAAATTCTCTTTCCCTCACCTGGTTCAGCCCGGGGTAATCAGTGCACACATCCAACAACAGTCCAGGTTGAGCGCTGACGTGACGTGGAAGCCTATGCGACAGTGTGTAGTTCTGGATTAGCTTAGCTCGAGCTTTTTACTTCTAGGGCTCGCATTTACGCTACAAAACTCATGAAAGTGGTCGTCATGTGTGAAGATTATCCGACTGAACTCTGGTTCGCGTTTCATTAAGCCAGCGTTGCCCAGAGAGTTTATTAGAAGCATCGCGGCAAAAACCCATTCAAAAATCCCATAGACAGAAACAGTGAAGAACCAGGAAGTCCAGGACTTCCGCGTTCTGACTACAAAAATACGTCATCCCTGTGGCTCTCTATACTAGACACGACTATGCAACCAGACACGCCTTGGGTTCTCATTTTTCTCTACCGCTTCCCAGAACAAATGCTCTTAAAAGAACGGTAATGTATAGAGCGGCTGCATATTGGAATTGTTTACCTTTAAATATGACTATTATCAGCATCACATTTTCTTTCTTAAAGAATTAAAAAAATGTTGTTATGAATAATGAGATACATTTCTGTCATTTACTTAGTTCGTTTTCTATTTTGTGGTTGGAGCCTAATTCTGTTGTGATTTTGCAATAACATTCTGTTATTGATGTATTAAGTAAGTCTTCGATTTTGTGTTTGGAGCCATTATTTTTTGTTGTGATTTTTGCATATATTGAAAATGCAATAATGTCAAGTAAGTTTTTTTTCTTTGTTTCCATTGTTGTAAGTGCTCCAATGTTTTAAGTTATGTGCTTGGACCCCAGGAAGAGTAGTCCTTCGGTACACACTTCGGTGTAATGGGGATCCTTATAATAAACAAATAAACAAATACACAAACCCAACCAGTCAAGCAGATGGAAGATCACCTAGAGCCAAGTCTGCTGAAGGCTTATTTCTGTTAAAGGGGTCTTTCCTAGGCTGATATTAAATGTTCTAACTCACCTTCACAGGCTGATAGTCTCTTGCTTGCAGTGGCGTTGCTAACGTGATTGTTGACCAAGCAGACGAGCTCTCCTGACAGGCCTGGTGTCAGAGTGATGTTGTTCTTCTTCTCATGATCTCCAGAGAAGAGCTGGGGGTCTGTCAGTGTTCGTCCATCCAGAGTCCAGCTGTACTGAGGACTGTCCCCCTCACAGGAGCAGGACACCCTCATCCCCCCCTGGGACAGACACTCAGAGAGCAGCAGGGGGGAGGACACAGGGGCTGAGGGAATAGACTCACATCAGTTTGCACTTTGACAGAATCAGCAATGCAATTAGTAGGGCCATATGATTTCTGCAATGCAGAAATAATAATCTAATCTATCTTCTTCAGGGGTAGCATTAAACCTGCCAGTCTGCCAAGGGAAGAGTTCCAGAGCGTTTTTTTCCATCTGTCCAAATCAAACTTCTCATAGGGTTCTACACAGTAACTGTCTTTTATGAGACAATAGGTTCTTAGCTTTGGTTTATACCATATGTTATCTTATCTTTATACAGAAGAAATATATTACTCTAGAGGGAGTGCGCTTAGGGGCACCTGACAGAGTTCAGTGCCGAGTTTCGTGCTATTCGGCATAGTGCCACCTACCAATACCTTACACATACAACACAATCTTGGGCCGGAGTCCCAAACTAGACTTGAAGGCCGCGTAGTATTATAAATTATATGAATCACACATATTATTCTCAGTTAAATTACTGATATTGAGTATTCCCATGAATCCAAATTGAGACTTCCAAATTGAGACTTGTGAGTACTACAGTCGGGTGGGTGGGGGGTAAATTGGGTGCACGGAGGGAGGGGGTCCCCATGAACCCCCTGTAATCCTCAAGGTGTCCACATGTTAACATCAAAATTTGTTTTTTGATGTTAACTCAAAATATTGTCGCAAGGGTCTGTTTGGTGGCAATCTTCGCAGCCATCTTGGATTTCCAATGAAAATGAATCATCATCATAACTTTTTAATTAAACATACAGAGACAAATTACAGAGTTTCTGTGTAATTTTGGCACCAGTTATTGATTTGAGAGGGTTATTTTCACTTTTAGCAAGTTTGGTATAGTAAAAATCGCAAAATATGAAAAAACTCTATATAATTTACACACTTAATATTGCAAAATATTTGCCTACATATTAGTCGGTGAGCCATCCCCATGCAAAACACACTTCAAACCTATTAGTGCATGGGAAACCTGCTTCCTACTAGACCACTACTTTGTGCTGCAAATTGACAAGTGGCTATGATACTGGAATATGTGGCCTATCATTATTACCAATCTCTCCAACGGTTTATAAGAGTAATTATTTACCTTGAATTAAGAGGTGTAGTTTTTGCTGTGTGATTGGATCTCCATTTTGTTGATAGATGTGAAGGGTATATTCTGCACTGTCAGTCGGGTTGATGTTACTTATCCTAAAAGTTCCATTACTGGGAGTAAAGGAGGCTCTGTTTCCTAACTCATTAAATGTAACTATATTATTATTCACAAAGAAAACTGTGTGAGCTTTGTTTTTTTTCCATTCATAACTACACGATTCGGAGAACTGAGTGACCAGTTGGAGAACGACAGTTCCTCCCAGAGCTCCAAAACATTGAGTTCCAGTTTGGCTGCCATCACAGTAGGTGTCCACACCTATAGACATTCAGAAAAATAAGACACAAAAAGTAACAATCAATATCCATATCCATGATTTGAGGTTAAATATTCATGCATTGAATGAAACAGTGTATATGGGTATATAGCATCTCCCTGCAATGAGTCAAGTCAAGTCAAGTCAAGTTTATTTTTATAGCACATTTCATACTCAGAGGCAATTCAAAGTGCTTCACATAAAATGGTTGACAGGAAAAAAAAAGAATAAAAGAAGAGAATAAAATGGACATTTAAAAGCATCACAACAAAACTTAAAAAAAAGAGTATAAAAAGTGCATTAAGTGCATGACTATATAAGAAACATGACTACACACACATACAACTCATAAAACTCAGGTCTGGGTACGGTGTCCTCTTTTCCTCTATACTGCAGTTTGGATGCCAAGCATACCCCCGCTTGTACCTTGCGTCATCTGTTACCCGTTGACAAACAGGCTGTTTTTTTTCCTCTAAACCTTGCTTAAAACGAGTACGGCTCTAGTAAGCTCCCCTTACGCGTGCCTCCCTCCTGACGCATCACCTCACCCTCTTGTGAGTATATCCATAACCATCCCCCAGACCTGCAGCACAGCACTCAGGTCTGGGTACGGTGTCCTCTTTTCCTCTATACATACATAAGCCAACTAAGCAGCTGCTTAGAGCCCCACAGCCACCAGGGGCCCCTGTGGGAAGAAGAATATGGCACAGTGCAGTCCATGTTTGTTGACTGGAGTTCTGGGGCTCTATCATATGCCTTCGTTAAACAACGTTTGTGACTGTGACTTGCAGCCATCATGAAGGCCTACTATTTTCCACGCCTCGCAGCTGTCAATTTGGAACTGCGCGGCCGTGCTGCAAGATATCAATCAGGTTTGCACACCAGACTGCACGCCGTGGTGCAGCTTTGAGTGTGCCCAGCTACAATCAGGCGTGGCCACGTCAAATCCTGGCGTTATGCTATCTTACATGACGGCGCAAACAATTCAGCAACAAGTGTGCAACAACTGAACACTATGTAGAAGGATCAGGCATTTTCATTAAGTACCATTATCCTCTTCCACACATCAAAACCAATTAGATAAACTCAAAAATGCTCAGTCCTTAAACTGAATATGAAATATTCGGGAAGTACTTGTTTAGCAGAAATAGCATCTTAAATATCAAATAGCGTCATTATTCAAAATAATTCAACATATTCAAAACAATGTAAATAAGAATCAGGGATGCAAACTCATGAAGACTAAACAAGGGCAACTTCAGCCCAGGACCACGTGCGTCATGTAGCAACCAGGCGACCTCATGCAACTCAAACCCATTCAAGAAAACTTCATCTTTCAACAGCATGGCAGTTTGGCACTGATGACATCGCCGTTTCAACGGCCCAAGTTTGGCACTGATGACATCACTGATGACATCAACACTGATGACATCATCACTGATGATGACATCATCACCACCGTTATCCATTCCTGATGAATGACGCCTGACTCACCCCAAAACTCCATCTCTTGACCATATATACGCACAAACGCAGACACAAAACCATTCAAATCTTAAGTGCCCTATCAATTAGCTGAAATGCTAACTAGGACTGAGATAATGTTACCATCGCTATTGACGTTAGCGTCTTCTTCTTATCGTGTCCACAAAGGAATGTCAGTTACAATGCTAGATGTGTTTCAGCCACAGCTGAACACACTGCTGTCCTTTCTCATTAAACTCTGCCAAGTCCGATGCTGTGCAGGGGTGTTCCAGCAGGGGGCATATCAGGAGGTGCTGCATGTTTGTGGTTCGGTGCCGCAGTCACACACAACGTCCCCGTCATTCAAATATCCCCATTTTGCGAGAGTGGCTTTTGCTCGTTCAACACCAGATCTTAGTCTGTTTAGGCATTTCCACACTGCATAGTTTGTGTCTGCTCCAGGGGGCAGTGCCTCGCTCGCCTGTAGCTCCATTGTTGTTGCTGGTGGGAGGTGGTTAAGTCTTTCTTTCCACTGAGTGACTCTTTCACTGCTTGTGCTCGATGTTCCGAGGGGCGTGACACTCTTTAGGAAGCTGTTTCTAGATTTAAGGTGGCTTTGGGCTGGCACATGGCCAAAGAGAGGATGTTTTGGATCTGTAGCCTGTTGTTGACGCTCTTTCTTGCTTGCTGCAGTCGTATCTCTGGTGGGGCTGTGCCTGCCAGGATGTACAGACGGTCCGTAGGTGTTGATTTCAGGCAGCCTGTGATAAGGCGGCAGCTAGCATTGAGGGCAGGATCTAACTTCTTTGCATGGGTAGCTCGCTCCCATACTGGGCAGCTGAGCTGCTGCCGATGTGATGGGGCCAGTTTTTGTATTTACTTTCTTCAGATTGATTGGAAACTTTAATGCTTTGTATGCCATGTTGTGTCTGACTGTCCCTGAAGGCCACAGCTAGCTGTGGCCACAATCACAGAAAGTAGCCTCACTTGTGCAGGCAGCACAGGTGCGGGTATATAAGCAGCATGAGCCACAGACAATGGGAGAGACCAGAGGGGAAGGAAGATGACATGCTGACAGCAGGAGTCCATGGAGGAGCGGCTGAGAGGGGAAGCCATGTTTAGCCCTGCCCGCGGCTTGGGTAAGATGCAGGTGTGAGCGGCTTCGGCTGGGATGGCTGACAGAACAGACGGCCCGACACAGTCCAGGACAGAGGAGCCAGCAGCAGCACCACGACGATCAGGACGAACCCAGGACCACTCGACCTGAAGCGTAGCAGCCAGTGTCTGTTCTGCTCTACTACTCCATCCTGGGTTAATAGCAGGACGCTGTTATTGCCCAGGCAAAGAAACAGGCGAGGTGTGTGGCACCGGACGAGGGCCTGTGGTGGAGTGGAGAGTCTCATCGGTGAAAGGAAGGGGGAAGCCATTGGACCGCAGCAGAGGGGCGGCGTTTCGACGAGCCCCTCTCTCGAGTTAAGTACCCATTTTTATGCCTCCGCCGGCGATAGCCAGGCCGGAGGCATTATGGATCCGGGTTGTCCGTCCGTACGTCTGTCCGTACGATGTTTGTTAACACGATATCTGAGGAACGCCTTCACGGAATTTCATCAAATTTCCCTCAAACATCGACTTAGACTCAAGGATGATCTGATTAGATTTTGGTGGTCAAAGGTCAAAGGTCAATGTCACTGTGACCTCTCGAACGCCATTTCAAGCTTGTTAACGCGATATCTCAGGAATGCCTTGACGGAATTTAATAAAACTTGTCTCAAACATCGACTTGGACTCAAGGATGAACTGATTCAATTTTGGTGGTCAAAGGTCAAAGGTCAAGGTCACTGTGACCTCTCAAACGCCATTTTTCAGCTTGTTAACGCGATATCTCATGAATGCCTCGACGGAATTTCATCAAATTTGCCTCAAACATCGACTTGGACTCAAGGATGAACTGATTCGATTTTGGTGGTCAAAGGCCAAGGTCACTGTGACCTCTCGAATGCCATTTCCAAGCTTGTTAACGTGATATCTCAGGAATGCCTTGACGGAATTTAATCAAACTTGTCTCAAACATCGACTTGGACTCAAGGATGAACTGATTAGATTTTGGTGGTCAAAGGTCAAAGGTCAAGGTCACTGTGACCTCTCAAACGCCATTTTCAAGCTTGTTAACGCGATATCTCACGAATGCCTTGACGGAGTTTCATCAAATTTGCCTCAAACATCGACTTGGACTCAAGGATGAACTGATTCGATTTTGGTGGTCAAAGGCCAAGGTCAATGTGACCTCTCGAACGCCATTTTCAAGCGTGTTAGCGCAACATCTCAGAAATGCCTTGACGGAGTTTCATCAAATTTGCCTCAAACATTGACTTGGACTCAAGGATGAACTGATTAGATTTTCGTGGTCAAAGGTCAAGGTCACCCTGACTTCACGAATGCCATTCCCAAGTTCATTAAAGCCATATCTCAAGAACGGCTTGATGGAATTTCTGCCAATTTGGCTCAAACGTCGACTGGGGGCGCAAGGATGAATGGATTACATTTTGGTGATCAAAGGTCAAGGTCACTGTGACCTCTCCAACGCCATTTTCAAGCTCGTTAACGCCATATCTCAGGAATGCCTTGACGGAATTTCATCAAATTTGCCTCAAACATTAAGTTGGCCTCAAGGATGAACTGATTACATTTTGGTGGTCAAACTTCAAGGTCACTGTGACCTCACGAACACCATTCCCAAGTTGGTTAACGCAATATCTCAAGAACGGCTTGATAGAATTTCTTCTGATTTGGCTCAAACATCGACTTGGAAGCAAGGATGAACTGATTCCATTTTGGTTATCAAAGGTCAAGGTCACTGTGACCTCTCGAATGCCGTTTTCAAGCTTGTTAACGCGATATCTCAGGAATGTCTTGATGGAATTTCTTCGAATTTGCCTCAAGCGTCCACTTGCACTCAAGGATGAACTGATTACATTTTGGTGGTCAAAGTTAATGGTAAATGGTAAATGGTAAATGGTCTGCATTTATATAGCGCTTTTATCCAAAGCGCTTTACAATGAGTAGATAGTCTACATTCACCCATTCATACACCAATGGCGGCAGGCTGCCACGCAGGGTGCCTACACACCATCGGGAGCAATTTGGGGTTAAGTGTCTTGCCCAAGGACACAACGACAGCAGCTGGGAGGGAGCGGGGATCGAACCGCCAACCCTTGCATCATTGGACGACCCGCTCTACCTCCTGAGCTAAAGCCGTCCCAAAGTTCAAGGTCACTGTGACCTCACACACCCAATTTCCAAGCTCTGTAACGCAATATCACAGGAGCACCTTGACGGAATTTCTTCCAATTTGCCTCAAATGGTGATTTGGACTCAAGAATGAACTAATGGCGGAGGCATAAGTCCGCGTTGCGGTCGTTCTAGTTACCCCTTGCTCCTTCCTCCTCCTCCCAGTATTGCATCGAATACAGCGATTGCCAGATTTTAACCTCCTTTTTAGCGTTTTATCCTGGACATTTTTATTCATTGTTTTTATCTTAATAGGCCCTTTTATCCCCAGCCACTTTTAATTGTCCCACCGTCCTATTTTATTTTGTTACCCCCTTGCCAAGGCCACCGGGACTTTTTTTGGGCTGCTAACAGCAGATCACCCCCTAATCTCGATCACAGTGCTGTGTTTGACTGCATGTTTTTTGAGCTTACTACCTACGGGTTCTTTTTGCACAAAGGGTGCAGTGACCTGCCTGCGGTGACGACGATTTTAAACGACGACGAAACGACGATTTTCAGACGGCAGCCCGTCTTTATTGTCACACAACACACTACAACACATGCACGGAGGGCCACAACACACACATGCTGACGGTGGCCGGTGAAATTTGTCCTCTGCATTTAACCCATCCTGGCTTTGTCCTTTCCTCCGGGGGGCAGGCCAGGAGCAGTGGTCGCTTTCTCGTACAGCGCCCGGGGACCGACTTCGGATGTTGTCGTCACTGGTCGGATGACGATGACGATCTGATCTTCTGCATGTTTTTAGTGGGGGGGGTTATATACGGAGGAACCCCCCTGGGGGAGCACGGGGAGAACATGCAAACTCCACACAGACAGAAAGGCCCTTACGACGAGATACCCCACCTGGGCAGTAGGCACTGAAGATATGGGGGGGAACACAACCACAGCGCCCACAGTGTCCCAGGCGAGAATCGAACTCAGGACCTTCTGACTGCGAGGCGACAGCTCTACCACTGAGCCACCGTGCCCACAGTGCAGTGGATACTTGTTGCAGTGGATTTTGTGTGAAGTGAGTGGCGGTGGCTGATGCTGTGTCTTGGTCCCCTAAAGGAAACCGGAGGAAAGCGGGAGGACCAAAGCGGGAGGACCGGACTCGCGGACTTTGATTCCAGCAGTGGACTTGGGGCTGGGCCGGGACAACCTTTTAACATTCTTTTATTAATAAACATTGTTATTCCTTTTACCTTGGTGGTAGTTTTTAACTCTGCTCACTCCTGATTTTAAAACTCCTAATAATAAAACAACCT
Source organism: Poromitra crassiceps (assembly GCF_964638095.1). Classification (NCBI taxonomy): domain Eukaryota; kingdom Metazoa; phylum Chordata; class Actinopteri; order Beryciformes; family Melamphaidae; genus Poromitra; species Poromitra crassiceps. The sequence goes on from NC_139645.1 coordinate 30,113,361, forward strand.
AGGTGGCGTTGTCGGACAACACTTTTATTGGTTGGAAATCCTTGAAGCAGTTTTAACGTGGTAAAGTGGCCCATGTTACACCTACCGTTGTGAGGTCGTTTTCTCTGCAAGCACCCTCTCTCCCTCTCCCTACCTCTCCATCTAGTATCTATCTCTCTCTTTCTCTCAGCAATGGTGCGCTGCAGTGTTATGTCAGTCAGCCCACATAATCAATCAATCAATAATAAGAGTTAATTTGCCAAAACAATGAAATGACATTCTTAAAATGCACATTAAAAAAATAACATGATTGGGGTGATTTATGTGAAAATTATCAGGTGAAAATGTTTTAATTATGATCGATAATACATATATAATGTGTCGGGTTCTCCACTTTACTGTAAGGCCGTGGGGCTTAAGTCTGTGGTCTCGCTAAATAAACATTCTGACCCTGGCTAAATAAATGAGACTGCGTGTGTGATTCTGACTCTGATCACATAGTGTCGAAACGTTAGTCACCTGTTTGCACAGTTTAAAGCTGCAAATCACAGATGTTTTTCAAAGTGTTATTGGTAGATATGTATGATGAACAGTGTTTGGAGATTAGGCATGGAGAATACCAGTATGCTCTCATCAAGCAAACAGTATCAAGGGGAGTGAGGGAGGTGAATTTGATTGGTTGTGTGGATCTAATGTCCTAACCACGCCTGTGAGTAATTATAGCAGTAAACCCCGCCAATTTAACCTTTGCACCCCCGGAAAGGAGCAGATGTGCGCTGCGGAGAATTGCATAATGACTTGCTGCCCCCGTGCACACTACTGCGAGGAAAATGGACGATATGGCCCCTGGTGCACCACAGTGAAGATTCTGGTATTGGCGGAAACTAGACATCCAGACGAATACGTACTTATCATGTTATGCTAGCTCGCTGGCAAGCAGGCAAAGAAATAGCTCTGAATTTGACAAAGTTTCATCTGTGATAGTAGCCTAACCATTTCAATGTAATGGCAGTATTTTCTAAATAAAATAACTTACCCCTGGATTTAAATTAATTTACACTCAGCATTATTTTCTGCTCAAAATAATTGTACAAAAAACAACTCAGGACAAACACTTCTCAGGAAGAGCAATACTGAAGTGAGGTTTGGAGCCGTCCAGTCGACAAACACAGTTACGGTAATGCTATTTTACAATTTTAAACTAGAACGACCGCACTGCGGATATATGCCTCTGCCAACAAGTGAGCAGTAGACCTCCATGTCTGACAAGACTGATGTTTTTAAGCCAAATTGGAAGAAATTCCATCAAGGTGTTGTTACTGAGTGTTAACAAGCTTGAAAATGGTGTTCGTGGGGTCACAGGGACCTTTAACCACCAAAATGTAATCAGTTCATCCTTTATTCCAAGTGGACGTTTGAGGCAAATTAGATGAAATTCTGTTAAGGCGTTCCAAAGATATTACGTTAACGAGCATGAAACGAGCGGTCATGATGTCACAGTGACCTTGAACTTTGACCACCAAAATCGAATCACTTCATATTTGCGTCCAAGTCGACATTTGAGCAGAATTGGAAGAAATTCCGTGAAAGGCGTTCATGAGATATCGCGTGAACGAACTTGGGAATGGCATTCGTGAGGTCACAGTGACCTTGAACTTTGACCTTTGACCACCAAAATGTAAACAGTTCATCCTCGCATCCAAGTTGGCATTTGAGGTAAATTTGATGAAATTCCGTCAATAACATAAATGACACATAAATGAATCATGTGTGTGTGTGTCTATATAAAATTCCGTCAATAACATAAATGATACATACATGATACGTGTGTGTGTGTACATATATATACATACATACATACACATACATACATGGCTTATTACTGGTTCAACACAATACAGCTTTTTCACACAATATACAATAATCAATGTAATTATGTGAAAAATAGTGAAACAGCTCACCATGAGAGACTCCAAGTAGCACCATCAACAGTCCAATCACAGCTTCCATGTCTCTGTTCACCCTCAGCTGAGCCAGTCGCCACTTTCAGACAGATGCCAAACTGTAGCGTAAAAGGGTCAAACTGTACCGGCCATAAAAAAGTCAAACTGTCAAACTGTGGTTATATATATACACACACACACACACACACACACACACACACACACACACACACACACACACACACACACACACACACACACACACACACACGTATCAGCCTCATTCGTCCCCAAGGCCCTTGGTTTGGTGTGGAGTCCCTTCCCCTTCAGCTCGCTAACCCAACCTTAGCTCACATAGGTCTATAGAAGGTGGAAGAGAGATATTCCCTGAGTTCTCCCAAGAGGGCTAGTAGTTTTACTTTGCTAGATTGTTGACTTCTCCTTGTATCTAGACTTTATTTTAGCCACCTGATTTTAAAGTACAGGTCACTCTGCTGAGAGCAAACTATTACCCTTGAAAAAGTATCAGTATAGACTTACCTTCTGTTGTCGCAGGCTCAGATAAAAGGAAACCTAAAAACAAAAGAACGGTGCAGTGTTGGCTTTGTTTCTCAGAGTTTTTAGTAAAGTAAGTCCACTACAGAACAGTAGCCTACCTGTCAGATGGAGGCTCTCTGACTGAAGAACACAGGAAATGGTCTCTGTCTTTCTGCAAGAGAAGAAGCAACACTTCAGAAAAGAAAAAAAATGTGTAAATTCACAACAGCTGCACCAACTTCAGCCCCCTATAGGTGTGAAAACTGTGGCCGCCAAAGTAGTGTTCATTTTGACGGCTATGTGTTTTTTTAGTCGTAGTCTTAGTCCTGTGTCAAATGTCCTTGATAGTTTTTATCACATCAGAATCAGCTTCATTGGCCAAGTATGTAGACAAACAAGGAATTTGACTCCGGTGTACGTTGCTCTAGGGGGTGACCGTTATAAATAGGTGGAGATATAGGAGAAATAATAATAACAATAGTTGAATACCTATATATGTACAAACTAAGGATATGTAAACCACATCGGATTATAAAAAGGCTATAAGTCAGTCATATTGCACATTTGTTTATAGATCTATATAAGCAAAGCTTTGGGACAGTAATTGCACAGTTATTGAGTTTTGGGACAGTCATTGTATGGTTATTACACAGTTAACACGTTTCGCCTTAGAGTTGTGTGCGTGTGTGTGTGCGTGCATGCGCGCCGCGTGTGCATACTGTATGTGTGTGTGTGTGTGTGTGTGTGTGTGTTTGTGTGTGTGTGTCGAGGTGTATTATGTGCATGAGGTGCAACAGGTAATATTCAATGAAGTGATCAAGTGATTGTATTAAGTGTTCATCAGAGTGATGGCCTGTGGGAAGAAAGTGTTCTTATGTCTGGTTGTTTTGGTGTACGGTAGTCTGTACCACCTACCAGAGGGGAGGAGTTTGAACAGGTCATCTGTTCTTATGTCTGGTTGTTTTGGTGTTCGGTAGTCTGTACCGCCTACCAGAGGGGAGGAGTTTGAACAGGTCATCTGTTCTTATGTCTGGTTGTTTTGGTGTATGGTAGCCTGTACCACCTACCAGAGGGGAGGAGTTTGAACAGGTCATCTGTTCTTATGTCTGGTTGTTTTGGTGTTCGGTAGTCTGTACCGCCTACCAGAGGGGAGGAGTTTGAACAGGTCATCTGTTCTTATGTCTGGTTGTTTTGGTGTACGGTAGTCTGTACCGCCTACCAGAGGGGAGGAGTTTGAACAGGTCATCTGTTCTTATGTCTGGTTGTTTTGGTGTACGGTAGTCTGTACCGCCTACCAGGGGAGGAGTTTGAACAGGTCATCTGTTCTTATGTCTGGTTGTTTTGGTGTTCGGTAGTCTGTACCGCCTACCAGGGGAGGAGTTTGAACAGGTCATCTGTTCTTATGTCTGGTTGTTTTGGTGTACGGTAGTCTGTACCGCCTACCAGAGGGGAGGAGTTTGAACAGGTCATCTGTTCTTATGTCTGGTTGTTTTGGTGTTCGGTAGTCTGTACCGCCTACCAGAGGAGGAGTTTGAACAGGTCATCTGTTCTTATGTCTGGTTGTTTTGGTGTACGGTAGTCTGTACCACCTACCAGAGGGGAGGAGTTTGAACAGGTCATCTGTTCTTATGTCTGGTTGTTTTGGTGTACGGTAGCCTGTACCACCTACCAGGGGAGGAGTTTGAACATGTCATCTGTTCTTATGTCTGGTTGTTTTGGTGTACGGTAGTCTGTACCACCTACCAGAGGGGAGGAGTTTGAACATGTCATCTGTTCTTATGTCTGGTTGTTTTGGTGTACGGTAGCCTGTACCACCTACCAGAGGGGAGGAGTTTGAACATGTCATCTGTTCTTATGTCTGGTTGTTTTGGTGTTCGGTAGTCTGTACCGCCTACCAGGGGAGGAGTTTGAACAGGTCATCTGTTCTTATGTCTGGTTGTTTTGGTGTATGGTAGCCTGTACCACCTACCAGAGGGGAGGAGTTTGAACAGGTCATCTGTTCTTATGTCTGGTTGTTTTGGTGTTCGGTAGTCTGTACCGCCTACCAGGGGAGGAGTTTGAACAGGTCATCTGTTCTTATGTCTGGTTGTTTTGGTGTACGGTAGTCTGTACCACCTACCAGAGGGGAGGAGTTTGAACAGGTCATCTGTTCTTATGTCTGGTTGTTTTGGTGTACGGTAGTCTGTACCGCCTACCAGAGGGGAGGAGTTTGAACAGGTCATATGTTCTTATGTCTGGTTGTTTTGGTGTACGGTAGCCTGTACCACCTACCAGAGGGGAGGAGTTTGAACAGGTCATCTGTTCTTATGTCTGGTTGTTTTGGTGTACGGTAGTCTGTACCGCCTACCAGAGAGGAGGAGTTTGAACAGGTCATCTGTTCTTATGTCTGGTTGTTTTGGTGTACGGTAGCCTGTACCGCCTACCAGAGGGGAGGAGTTTGAACAGGTCATCTGTTCTTATGTCTGGTTGT
>NC_139645.1:30123289-30175789 GCF_964638095.1 Poromitra crassiceps
AGCCCCAGTTCCGGGTCTCGTGCTCCCCCCCCTTGCTCTTGTGACGTGTGAGTGTCCCTACGTATACCGACCAGCCAATTCTCGTTAGGTAATCTGTGTCGGGCATTAAACTCACCTTATTTCTGCACTTTGAATTCACAGGTAGGGTCGCATGGGGCAACCTTATTATATCGGAAGCCTAGTTGCACCAAAAAGTGAGTGGTTGTTCTTTTAAAAGACAAAGTTTGACGAGAATCACAGAGTTGCCTGGAAGTCCAGACAGACGCATGAACACTGGCATCATTTTGTCTTCTACAGACATTCTACAATGCATTTGAGACAGACCCTGAACGCGTGACAGCAGAGATAAGTCAGAAAGATGGCAGATGTGACACATTGCTCAAATTGCGAACAACCTTTCAAAACAAAAGTCCAAAAGGGTCAAATCAGTGGAAACGTTTAACATGCACTAGCCCAGAACCTCCATTTATTTTCCCCAGCGGAATCACCAAATGATGATTTTGTAGTTGTCATAGACTGTGTTGCATAGTTGATTGCTCTATTGCTGACAAAAATGTGTTATTGTAAGTCACTTTGGATAAAAGCGTCTGCCAAATGACGTAATGTAATGTAATGATGCCAGTGCGCATGCGTCTGGACTCTGTTTCCAGGCAACTCGGTGATTCTCGTCAAACTTTGTCTTTTAAAAGAACAACCACTCACTTTTTGGTGCAACTAGGCTTCCGATATAATAAGGTTGCCCCATGCGACCCTACCTGTGAATTCAAAGTGCAGAAATAAGGTGAGTTTAATGCCCGACACAGATTACCTAATGGAAATTGGCTGGTCGGTATTAATGAGGGCTCTTACTACAGTGTAGTGTTGACACAAACATAGAAAGAGCCTGAGGGCTAGATACACTAGCTGACATTGTATGATGCGACTGTATAGTCCACTGTTGTAAGACCAGCTGCTAAAGTCTTTCAAATCACCTGCTGTTTGCAGATGGCCTTCATAGTGCCACCATATCCAACCTGTGTTCTCTTTATGACTATAAACATTCTCTGCTGTTCTCCTGGTCTGCTGCTTAGTTCATGGTAGATGATGTAGTTAATGTCTCCATCTAGTGGAGACAGAGCTACATCAGCTGACCTGTGGTGTGGTGTGTCGCCCATAGACCAGGGCGACACACCACAAAGCATTTTATACCAAAAAGACAAAACTCTTATAAAACTTTCATTTTTATTTTAAAACATATTCACAAAGCTGCTGAGACCAACTTTGACTAAGGAACAGGGAGAACTCTTAAGCTAAGAGAAAGGGCGGGGTTGACCCCGTTGCTATGGATGATGTCATCTCACGGAATTTCATCAAATTTGCCTCAAACATCGATTTAGACTCAAGGATGATCTGATTAGATTTTGGTGGTCAAGGGTCAAAGGTCAATGTCACTGTGACCTCTCGAACGCCATTTCAAGCTTGTTAGCACGATATCTCAGGAATGCCTTGACGGAATTTCATCAAATTTGCCTCAAACATCGACTTGGACTCAAGGATGAACTGATTAGATTTTTGTGGTCAAAGGTCAAGGTCACTGTGACCTCTCCAATGCAATTTTCAAGCTTGTTAAAGAAGAATTCCGTTTTTTTTACACCCCAGACCTTATTTCCAGCTTAAAATATGATGTTTTACTCACCCAAATAACTTTGGTTTCATTCAGATGCCCACAGAAGATATTCAGCTCTAAGTAGTGTCCTCCAACAGGCTATAACGGGCGCAAACAGGGCATGCTGAATGCGCTCTGTAAATAACACGTTTTCTGTCACATTGCGGTTCATTGTGGTTGTTATATAATTATGAGAACATGAATTAGCTATCTAACGAAGCTCCATGCTGCCCACAGCCTGCTCTGTTTGCTGTCCGAGTGTCCGTCACATTGATAACACCGCCCACTTTATCTCCAGCTGCTGTTTGTAATCGATATATGGCCTTATTCCATACGAGCGGCAATTTAATTGAATCGTCCATAATCTTGACATCAGATCATATCTATATGCCAAGCTAGGCTGCTATGCTAACAACACAACCAAGACCGAGTCAACTCTGACCTGCCCCGGATGGGCTTACAGTGCTTATGTTCTTCTTCTGTGGTTTCTCTTCTTCTTCTGTTACCAAACAGAAGCGCTTCTCACTGCTTCTTCTGAAGCACATCCGGAGTTGACTCGGTCTCTGTATGTCATGTCTGTATGTAGCTGCCACATTGTAGCTTTGTTATTATACACAGAGACTTGGGGGGGGGATATTGATACTTGTTAGTGTTAGTTGTAGATTTAGATTTTGTCCAGAATTCCAAATCAAAAATTCAAATAAAAGTATTGTAGGTATAGAGGTAACAGTGAAACTATAATAGTGTGATTTGTCTTGTGATTTGTTTGTATGTTTTGTTCATGGCCTATAAAGTAGCTCTCCATCCTGGATGTTGCCTAATGTACCCCTCCCCACTCCTTCTCCCCTCTCTACCCTACCCCTCTCCCTATCCCCAGACTCCTCCCCTCTCTACCCTACCCCTCTCCCTATCCCCAGACTCCTCCCCTCTCTACCCTACCCCTCTCCCTATCCCCAGACTCCTCCCCTCTCTACCCTACCCCTCTCCCTATCCCCAGACTCCTCCCCTCTCTACCCTACCCCTCTCCCTATCCCCAGACTCCTCCCCTCTCTACCCTACCCCTCTCCCTATCCCCAGACTCCTCCCCTCTCTACCCTACCCCGCTCCCTATCCCCAGACTCCTCCCCTCTCTACCCTACCCCTCTCCCTATCCCCAGAGGTCCACAATGGAAATAAGCCTTTTGGCTTTATTGTGTTTTTAACCTCGATGATTTTTTAATTGTATGTATTCTTGCTGGGCAAAGATGTATGCATATCTTTTTGTAAATTGTCAAATAAATCCAATCCAATCCAATCCAATCAAAATAGCCATTCTTCTACATTCTGTAATTGTTAGCTTATTGTAAAGGAGTCATTTTCCCATCAATTTCCCAATTTCTCAATTTGTTGGGGACCCAGTCGAAGCCCCTCAAAGACCCCTGTGGTCACCAGACCCCCGGATCATCTCTCCCCAAAGTCTACCCCCTCCCCCCAAGTCTAAAAATCCCCCCGATGTGAAGCATAAGCGGGGAACTCCCCCCAATTTGCTAAATAAATTGTATGCACTGTGCTCTAGAAATATTGAGTTATTTAAACATTTAAAATAAAAAAACACATTCTAATAATTTTCTGAATTGTGGTGTAAATAGTCACATGAGCCATTTACAGCTTATGGGGGGGGGGGGGGGGTGCTGGCACAGTCACACTGCAGAAATGCATTCATATTAATCAATATTGCCTGTCTTTCAAGCTACAACTAACTAAGCACCATTTTCTCCCAAGTCTCTGTTTACAATAACAAAGCTACGAAGTGGCAACTACTACATCTGACTGACATACAGTTATCCTCTCAAACTCCACTAAGAAAGTTGGAAAGCCCTTGTGGTTCAAATCCACCCCTGGGATCTAGGTACCATGTAACTACATATGAACTACAGTTAAATAGACTCACTCCACTTTACAGGTCTGGTACCATGTAACTACATATGAACTACAGTTGAATAGACTCACTCCACTTTACAGGTCTGGTACCATCTAATACTACAGTTGAATAAACTCACTCCATTTTACAGGTCCGTTAACATGTAACTACATATGAACGTAATTTATAACTATTGGTAATTACTGTGTAATTACATTTGGTCTTTATGTGTAATTACAAATAGTTCATATGTAACTAGGGTACCTGTAAAATAAAGGGTTACCCTAAAATCTTCTTCTCAAGGCACATTAACAGCTACTGTGGAAAAGGGTGTTATAGTTCCTCACATTGTATGCATCAACATTTCAGAAAACTTTAGTGTCCACTGTTACAACTATAACCATTTGAGCATGAACATTATGCAGAAATAAATTGTTTTAACTTTTCTCTTTATCCCCCCAAAGTCCATCAATGGCACACACTTCATCTGTTCCAAGTCACACAGTCCCTAAAGCGGTGTGGTCTCACTGTGCGACCGGCTCTAGTGGTCACAGGAGTGTTCCCGTCACCCGTGTCTGTGGTTGTGTTTCTCCCAGAGACAGTGTGTGGAGGGACGGTCTCTGAATGAGTGGGGACAACACTCTCCAGATGACCAGGGTCAACATTGTCTCTGTGAAGCCCTCTGAGACACACTTGTGAATTAGGGCTATATATACATTTGACTTGACTTGACTAGAAGGAAGAGACATCCCTCTCATCACAGCATTTGAATGTTGCATTGGGGCTAGACTTTGGGGACAGTTCTATTGAAGTGAATGGGGCAGGCATGGAAAGTCCCACTATAAACCATCATACAGTATCTGTGTTGTTTTACCTTTGATTGAAAAATGCTTCCACATGGTAAATGGTAAATGGACTGCATTTATACAGCGCCTTTATCCAAAGCGCTTTACAATGTGCCTACATTCACCCATTCACACACCGAAGGCGGCCACAGCCACCGGGAGCAATTTGGGGTTCAGTGTCTTGCCCATGGACACTTTGACATGCGGACTGGAGGAGTCGGGGATCGAACCACCGACCTTCTGGTTAGTGGACGACGTGCTCTACCTCCTGAGCCACAGCCAGCTCCACTTTATTTTCGTTCTTCATAGGTTCCTTGTCTGTTTGTCAATCAAGGCTAATGCTGAAGTTTAACAATTCGTGAATTTGTTATGGGGACTGCCTGGTCCTCCACTTTTGAGAACCAATCATAGTTTTTCAGTATTAATCTCAAATTGCTCAAAAATTGTGCATTTACCTGTTGGAAAAAAATAAATATTCTCACCCGACCTGCCTAAAAAGGGCTGGGCTAAGCCCACAAAGTCCCCAGACCCTACAAATCCCCCTGACATAAATAATGATAATAATATAATAATAATAATAATAATAATAATAGTAATAATAATAATAATAATAATAATAATAATAATAATATGAATACTACTACTACTAATAGTAACAAAAAACTAGAACGGCCACACCGTGGATATATGCCTCCACCAACAAGTGAGCAGTCGACATGCATGTCTGTCCAGACTTTGAAGTTTGTGCCAAATGTGAAGAAATTTAGTGAAGGTGTTACTGAGATATGCCGTTAGCGAGCTTGAAAATGGCGTCCGTGAGGTCATAGTGACCTTGACCTTTGACCTCCAAAATTTAATCAGCTCATCCTTGAGTCCAAGTGGACGTTTGAGGCAAATTAGATGCAATTCCGTCAAGGCGTTCCTGAGATATTGTGTTAACAAGCTTGAAAATGGTGTTCGTGAGATCACAGTGACCTTAACCTTTATCCTTTGACCACCAAAATCTAATTAGTTCATCCTTGAGTCCAAGTCGACGTTTGAGGCAAATTCTAAGAAATTACATCAAGGTATTCCTGAGATATCACGTTAAAGGAGAATTTAATTTTTTTTTTACCTGGACCCCTCTCCTCACATTAATTATGATCTGACGACTCACCCAGTGATCTCCGCAGCGTTTCTGGCTGTCCTACGCGTTGTTTTGAGATCAATACTCTCCAATCCAGTCGTAAAATAGAGCTCCGTGGGGCCAAGTGGCAGCCTGTCTTTCCTGCATCTAAATAGCCAGTTTTATTCCCGCGATACTTTCCTGCCGGCTGGCCAACTACAGGTAGTTGGCCAGCCGGCAGGGAAGTATCGTGACTTGACGAGACTTGGTGACCGAGATCACGAATGAGGTAATTTGATCCCAGGAAACAGCCCTGGGGGAAATATCAGTCTGGTGGTTGTTGAGGGATGAGATGATGAAGATATGTGGCGAAAACGGGAATTAGACCAAAAATGTATGACTCCTAATATTGGGACTGACACACCCATTATTTTTAAGTTTCTCCTAAATCAGCAAGTTAGGAGCTACTTTTAGCTTTATACAATACAATACTGCTGGTATACCTGACCTTTCCTAAAAATGTCTGTATTGTATTTTAAATCGTTTTTTTCCCCAATATGAACGACACAAAAGGCAAAGAAAATATTATATTTGTTTTACCTAGAAAGACCATAGCAAAGACCATTTTGACCTCATTGAATTTGCCAGGGTTCTAGACCTATTTCTAGTCTATATTTTCACATTTTGGTGTTGTTTTGTATTTTTTTAATATATCTCATCTCTCAATTGGGTATTTATCATGAGAGATTATAGAGTTTGGATTCTAGTGGTCAAAATGACCACTTATGGTCGTAGTAGTTATGGAATTCTAGTCCTTAGTGTTAAGATGCTTTGTGAATACAGGCCCTTGTTTCTGGTCTCAGGTTAGAGCGGTTTGCTGTCAGACTAGACTTGTTTACTGACCCTGAAGTGAATCAGATGAACAACCAGCCCACTGAGGAAGAAGAGTAGCATCTGTCTTCTGTCAGTGTTTCCTGAAGGCAGAAATACTCTGTGACTTGATCACAATAGATCTACAAGACACAGACTTGATGTAGAATTCTGTGATACCTTTTGTACTCTCTCAAGGTCATCTTTACGATCACTTACTGAAAAATCACTGCAATAGTTATGACATTCATGTAGGGACAAGCTGTTTCTGTGGTACTCAACAGTGAGTTTATAGTGAACAGAGTTATAGTGAGCTCACCTCTGCTGACACCGGATCCTCATGGCATTTTTCACTATGCGGGTGGACACAGTTGGGGTAGATTCACACACACATGTTCACTGTTTTTATAATCCTTTAAACTTGACATGTTTCATGAATTGCTGCAATATCCTGTAATATACTGTAATAACATGTAATATCCTGTAATATACTAGAGAGAAGAGGATGTGGCCTGTAACTCTGATGTGGTTGTTGTGGGCCTGCCTGCTGGCTGCAGAGAGCCCAGAGTCCCGTAAGTTTGCATTTATTTTACAGGCTTAGCCTATAATGTATGAACACTGATTTGTTTATTTATTTGTTGGTTTGTTTGCACACACACACACACACACACACACACACACACACACACACACACACACACAATCTGTGTGTGTGTGCGTGTGCATGTCAACCTAGCTGCTATGCTTGGACATGCTTTGAAGCGTTATTTACCCCCCTTCCCGACATGCTAGGTCCTATCATGGGGGGTAAATAACGCTTCAAAGTTGATGAATTTGGCATAACTTTCCCCTCCATGCAATGGAATGTACTGTAACTAAACGAGTATGTTGGTAGTTGAGTTGAGTAGCTGATAGTCACTCCCCCTGTCTTTACCACAGCTAATGTCAGCAGTACAGTAGTGGAGTGGTTTTGATTGATTTATTCATCAAACCTTTTACTGACAGACTAACTGTAAAGAGCTTACTTTATTTACTTTAAATACTTTACTTTATTTTGAGATGCATTACATTGCTCTGCCAGAAATGATTCCCACTTCAACTCTGTTTCTCCTCGGCCTAAAAAGCACCAGATGACAGCTGTTTTATCCATCTTATTTTTCCTCAATCCGCATTGAAAATGTGCAAAAATGCACCAGCTTCTCGCAACAGTTGTAGCCTAAGCCAGTGGTTTTCAAAGTGGGGTCCCCAGTAAAAAGGAGGGATAATCTATATCTATATATATCTATATAGATATAGATATCTATATATCTATATATCTATATATATACTGTATATATACTATATATATGCTATTAGCCTAAATAATCATAGTCACGTAATGACCTTGCAAAATGCAAGTTTGCATTTATTTCACAGGCTTAGCCTATAATGTATGAACACTGATTATTTGTTGGTTTGTTTGCACAAACACACACACACACACACACACACACACACACACGCGCACAGTGTGTGTGTATCTATACTGTATATATGTATATATATATATATATATATACCGGTATATATATATATATATGTATGTATGTATGTATGTATGTATGTATATATATATATATATATATATATATATATATATATATATATATATATATATATATATATATATATAATATGCTATTAGCCTAAATAATCATAGTCACGTAATGACCTTGGTAAATTCCTCTGTTGATGATAGAGTTGATTTCACCAAAGGCCAACATGACAGACATTTCATTTGATCAGTGTTATTTCTGTTTTGGTTTGAGACATGAGTCATATAATGAGTCATATAATTTGTAAGTTTGTAGACTTTGTGCCAGTTCACTGTGACTTCACGGTTGTTGAGCTTGACACTAGAATTTCTCCAGGATCAGTTGCCAATATTAGGATGAGTTGGTTGTGTGTTAGTTAGTTTACATTAGCTTACATGCTTTCCATCATAGCATAGCATGATAGTCAGACGACATCAGTATTGGGGTTTCAGACACCTATACCTGTCAACCATACAATGCCTGGTCTCTACGACACTATAATCTTTCAACATACTACATGTATGTACATGTATGTATCGATATAGTTTAACACGCATCAAGTTGTTACTGAAGAGACAAGCTACTTGTCAGAAGATAGACCGGGAGTGGAACTGATTCAGTCTGTTGCTGTAACTCAGTCTCAATATAAACAAGGAGCACCACCCAGTGACTTAATCTGTTACTGCAACCAATGTTCAACCAAATGCATAGCAGGCATAATGACTGTTACAGGTTCTGTATCAGGGGCCGTATTACAGAAACTTCCTATCTCATCCAGCACATCACTTTCCCCACCCATGTCAAAGACCTCGTCTGCTCCCTTAATCTGCCCGTTCACAACATACATCATTCCCATTCGCTCTGTCAGACCTAATCCAATTCACTGTTCCATCCCCAACCTCACGTCCACAGCTCCTCAGAAAAATAACTTTCCGGAAAACAAAATCCATTGATTCCCTCCAACTCTCAGACCTGCTCTCCAACGCTCTCACACAGGAACCTGCCCCCACCTCACTTGATGATCTTGCCAATAACCTCAACAACATTATATGCCTCCCTCAACTTACTGGCCCTTCTCAAAACAAAATCTGTCTCCTTCAATATATCTGCACCCTGATTCAAAACTGAGCTCCACACAAATTTACACCAAACATGGATCCTAATTGTGATCGTTGTCAAACAACCCCAGCCACTTTATCACATATGTTTTGGCTTTGCCCAAAATTAGTAGATTTTTGGCATTCCATATTAAAAAAAAATTCTGATATACTGGAAATATCCATTGAACCTCTTGACATAATTGCAATCTTTGGTGTGGTCCCGCATGATCTCGCCCTCAACCAATGCAGTAAAAAGATGATAGCGTTTGGTACACTTCTGGCTAGAAGACTTGTACTCCTTAAATGGAAAGACAAGTTTCCTCCAACTTTCAATCACTGGGTCAGAGATCTTATGTATCATCTAACCCTAGAAAAAATCCGATATGCTACAAGGGGTTGTGCTCTCGACTTTTATACCATCTGGCAGCCAGTCCTGGACCAGGTAGTGGACGCTTCAAGCATTTCAAATGTATAGATTTACCCCCCCCCCCCCCCCCCCTCATATTTATTTTCATTAATCTGTTTTTGTTGTTGTTGTGTGTTTTTTTTTCTTTTTCTTCTTTCTTTTCATTTTCTTCTGTGTGTCTTTGTGTATTGATATACTGTGATGTATGACATGATGTATGTGGTGTAATAGGCTAGGGGTTCTCGTGGGATGGGATTTTGTTTAAAAGTGTCAAGTGTATTTAAATCTGGATTTTGTATTTTGTATGTTATACAGAAAACAAATAAAAAAACTTTGAACAAAAAAAAAACTGAGCTCCACACACTTAAACAGACTGGCCGCCAACTGAAACGACTCACCAAGAAAACATCACTCACTCTCCACCATGAAGCTTACAAACTCCACCTCTCCACCAACAAAGATGCCTTAACTGCAGCCAAGTCTGCATACTTCTCCATCATCAATGACTCTAGCCGTGATCCCAAAACCCTCTTTTCCACCGTGAACAGCCTCCTCAAGCCCTGTGCCGATGTCTTCTCCACCTCCTGACCCTTGTCTGACCCAGTAGTCCCTACTCCGCTCCGGCCGCTTGAACCCCACCTCTCCCACTTCACTCCTGCTCCCTGGACCCGCTCCCCACCCCCCTGCTGAAATCATGTATTCCTGTCCTCACTAACATCTTCAACTCCTCACTGTCCCACGGCAGTGTCACCTACGCCTTCACAACTGCTGCTGTTACTCCAACCCTGAAAAAAACTGGTCTCGATCTAGGTCTCTTTCACATAAGCTGGTGGACTCGGTGCGATTCGGGGGGTGAAGTTGCAACATTGTTGTGATTTTCATTTGGTCTGGTTCTCTTTCACACAGCAATTTGTCACAAGCGCAGCAAACTTTCTGAACAATATCACATGGTCGAAACAGTCACTCGTCTATTGGACAGAATAGAGAAGGGAAATCTCTCCTCTCCAGCAGGCTGGCCTGGCTGAGTGAGGGCTGACTGAACAACACAGGGCGGCTTTAGCTCAGGAGGTAGAGCGGGTCGGCCAATGACGCAAGGGTTGGCGGTTTGATCCCCGCTCCCTCCCAGCTGCTGTCATTGTGTCCTTGGGCAAGACACTTAATCCTCCTTGCTCCCAATGGTGTGTAGGCACCCTGCGTGGTAGCCTGCCGCCATTGGTGTATGAATGGGTGAATGTAGACTATCTACTGATTGTAAAGCGCTATATAAATGCAGGCCATTTACCATTTAACACAAGTGAATCCGCAAAACACAAACCATGGAGCAACACCACCTGCGATATTGGGATTTCTGGTTTTACTATCAAATAAATATTTGACAAGAATGTGCCCAATATGAGCAGCAGATAGCAAGCTGTTGAACATTTCATTCTGCAGATGAGACGAGTAGCCTACGTACTGCATGAGTGCATCAGATGCACTGGCGCTCTTGTGTTTGCTTGCTGATGATGATGATGATGATGATGATAATAATAAAGGGAAATGACACAGATATGATGGTTTCCATTCCTGGCCCATTCACTTGAATAGAACTGGCCCCAATGCAAAATTCGAACAGACAGTAACATGACAATAAGAGTCTAAATTACTATGCCTTTTGTCATTGTGTTTTATCTGCAGACTTAGCAGCCATAGGCTTTCGGTTCTATAAATGCCTTTATGTAATTTTTGTATTGACTAGGTGTTAGAGAATGGAATTTCCACTCCTCATCCACTAATGTATATACAATACAATATAAACCAAATTAACTTGAAGCCAGGAGTCTTCCTGGACTCCTGGCTTCAAGTTCATTTGGTTTATATTGTTATGTATATACATTAGTGGATGAGGAGTGGAAATTCCATTCTCTAACACTAGGCTATACACCTATTTCACATTCCACCCAAAGCAGCCATTTTGTGTGTAAAAGACAGGAAGCTTACTTAGCCTATCATCCATCTTTGCTCACTACTCTTTTTTCTTTTTTATCCCAAGTATGCATAGAATTTCACCCCCCCCCCCAACATTGTATTTATTGTTTTCAATTAACACATTTAAACATCCATACAAATTACAATACAAGTGTAACAAAGTTGACTAATTTAACTTACACTTTTTCAGTTACATCTTGACTCATGTACAGGTACATAGAATGGAATATAGAGAGCAAATCGAATAAAGAAGCAAAAAAAGCAGATGAAAACAAAAACAGTCAGTCATTCAAACAGTCCCAGGCGCTTCCATCATGTCGGCCACATCTGTCCTCTCTAGATAACAAATGAAAGGGCCCCAAATGCTGTCATACAATTCCTGTTTACCCCTGATGGTAAAGTATATGTGATTTTTTCTAAGGGCAGAGTTGTGGTTAATTCAGACATCCATCTACCTATACCCGGCCTACCAACCTGTTTCCAAGTTACGGCAATAACATAGAATTTCTTTTAATACAAAAACGTGAAATGATTCTTGGTTATCGTATCGGTTATCGGCCAGGAGAAGCAGATATTTATTGGTTATTGTATCGGCTGAAAAAATTCCATATGGTGCATCCCTAAATACAGTCAAAATGGCCTTCAGGTCTAAAACCAGGTTGGATGTTTAGCTGAAGCATTGCTGCTTCAATCCCCCTGACACCGCTAAAGCACACACTCACATTTAAAATGTCACAGCTTCCATACTTTTTGTCTTTGCAGAAAAAACACACTATGGGAAACTAGGGGGCAGTGTTGTTCTCAGGCCAGACTTGTCCTCTGTGACTGGCTCCATCACAACCATACAGTGGAAACATGGAGAGGCGTTGGCCATGATCTGGTTTGGAAAGGAGGTGACGCCCTACAAGCAACTCAAAGGTAAACTCAGACACAGTGGGTGACTTAAGCTCAGATTTAACAAGGGGTGGGAGGGTCAAGTTGTTCTCTCAGATGTTTGCTGAATGGTAGGCTACTGTGGTTTTTAGATTTATTGGAGATGTATTCAGTACTGTGTAGGTGGAGAGAGCACTGTAACCTGGTTTGTTACTAGTGTTAATTTTGTCGACGAAAACTATCACGAAAAATGTTAGTCGACTACCTTTTTCCCCAAGACTAAGACGAGACTAAAATGTTCAGACTTTTAGTTTCAGTGTTAATTGTTAATTATAATCATCGTTTCAGTGTTAATTTTGTTGACTATTTTTCAATTTAGTCTTAGTCCCGTGTTAAATGTCCTTGTTAGTCTGTATCATATTTAGTCAACCTCATCCTGTTTTTATTTAGTCAAGTTTTAGTCGACTAAAAGTTTGAGCATTTTATTCTCAGCTTAGTCAAATAAAACCATAAGTATTTTAGTCTAGTTTTAGTCAACGAAAACTATTCACATTTTAGTCTAGTTTTAGTCAATGAAAACTGTTGAATCTGCTGATGCGCTTGCACTAGTAATTGTAATTCGAAGCAGTGTTGGCAACTCTGTCCCGGGGAAAGTAGCTAATGGTGACTCTGCCCACCCGGGCCAGTGTCGGCGTACGGCGGTAGCAACGACCTCATACACATATAATGTAGATAAGACCCTTAGCTAAGACTGGGTGGGTTCTGTTGTAACTACTGTAAATGTTTTTAAGACAGCTAAATGTCAGCTACATCTATGATGCTGCAGCACAGGAACCTGAACTGCTGCATTGAGGGGGGGAAACAGTCTATAATTAGTGTTAATTTTGTCGTCTATTTTTAAATTTAGTTGTAGTCTTAGTCCTGTGTAAAATGTCCTTGTTAGTTTTTATCATCTTTAGTCAACCCCATCCTCTTTTTGTTTAGTCAAGTTTTAGTCGACTAAAAGTTTGACTATTTTAGTCTCGTAAGTCAATGAAACTAAAAGTCTGAACATTTTAGTCTCTTCTTAGTCTTGGGGAAAAAGGTAGTCATCATAGTCATTTTTCGTCATAGTTTTTGTTGACGAAATGAACACTACACTCACACACACACACCTTATTTGGGTGAATGTAGGCACATTGTAAAGCGCCTTGGATAAAAGCGCTATATAAATGCAGTCCATTTATCATTTACCATTTATTTACACACACAACACAACACCAGGCTGGAATACCACCAAGCGATAATCGTGTGTGTGTGTGTGTGTGTGTGTGTGTGTGTGTGTGTGTGTGTGTGTGTGTGTGTGTGTGTGTGTGTGTGTGTGTGTGTGTGTGTGTGTGTGCTCTGATCTCCTCCAAATTTTGCCAAAACACTTTTCAGGGGTCTGACATGAATCTGGCTAGGGGGAGAAATGCAACCATAGGGGGCGCTACAGCAGTGTTTTAGATTTTAAATGGCCTAGATCGACTTCAAACTAGGGGAGTGTGCTGCCTGGAACCCGGCAGATTGCACTGCTGAATTTCGTAGGTGTCCATAGTCATAGCGTCACCTATGGGCAAGACAAAACGAACCGTTCGTCTGGTCATCTTCAAACTTGGCAGGGTGCGCTGCTTTGGACTCAACAGAGTGCAGTGTCAAATAAATGTCATGCAATTCAGACATGTGTCATAGCACCACCTACTGGCAACACAATAGATTATCTAGAGTACTGTTCGTCCGATCGACTTCAAACCTGGGGCACTGCTGGGAACCCGACGGAGTGCGGTGCCAAATTTCTGAGACACACATACTCATAGCACCACCTACTGGCAGCACAAAAGTTAGTTAGTTAACTTTACTTGATATGGACATCACAGAGCATTAGAGATGTAAGTTCATACATGTGCACAACAACCAGATACACAGTGTTTAGTGTTTATAGCGGAACACCAATTTTCAACACCTGTCCACAGGCGGCGTTTACATTAAAATACACCCCGGAATACATACACACAAAAACATAATCAAATATAAAACACAAAAGTAAATACATACATAATGCATTGACAAGGATGTACACAAAATACAGACATAGTACACAGAGTACCACCAGAGGTCTACGGGTGTATTAGGTGTGAGAACAAAGTTGTTTATCTTTTAACCATGATTTAATACCCCTGTTTAAAAACATTAAAATCATGTTGTATGTTCAGCTCAGTAGGTAGACAAAAGTGGATTATCTCGAGAACCGTTTGTCTGATTGACTTCAAACTTGGTGTTATTTGAATTTTTATTACCATTATTTATACAGGGTAGTCTCACTGAGAGCAATGCTCTCTTTTTCAGGAGCGCCCTGTTCACATTCACACACACATTCATACCTGGAAGCTGACCAGTACAGCCACAGTCTGATCTGCTGGCCACTGATCAGCTCCACTGGAGCGGTTGGGGTTAAGGGCCTTGCTCAAGGGCACCTCAGTGGTGGTAATGAGAGAGGGGCAAGCGCTGCCTTTTCAATTTCCCCACCCAGATTTATCCTGCCGGTCCTGGGGATTGAACCAATGACCTTCCAGTCACACGCTTCCAGAACAGCCTTCAGAGCATACAATCACATTGAGAACATAGAGAGTGCAGCTCCTAATTTTACATACTTGGTGACATTCAATTATGTTCAAATTTGACTGGGTGGTTAGTAAGAGTTTTTCCCGTGGTGTGACAAACTCAAAATACATATTTAAATATATTTATGTTTGGTTACTTTCCAGGCACTTTAACAGAAGGTTGTGGCTGTACAGGACAACTGTGTGCTTTTAGTCAGCTTTCTTGGTTAAATAATTTTCAGATCATGGTTGAGAACTTTGTTGATAAGCTAACCCTAATCATCTTAACTCATTGAGTGCCAATGACGACAATCGTCGTCAATTCGATTAGTGATGTAGAGTGCCAATGACGACGATTGTCGTCAATTGCGTTTTTTGACGGTGGGACGTGGATCAAAGCCAGATCCATCTCCTGTAAAATTTTGGGGCATGTTGAATGTGTATAACCTATTTTACCGACCCATTAGGTGGCGACAGTGCTCTCCAGATTAGAGAAAGTTGAGGGAAAAAAAGCAGAAAAAGCCCCTTGATCAAAGAGAAACCGATGCATGAGCCAGAGCGGCACAGATTGCTCTGGCTGCCTGGAGCCAACGTTAGCTGCGAACAGCAGTCAATCCGCTCCCACAAATGTCTCTGTTGCATAGCTTCTCCACACGATTAGCCGCCAGAAAATAAAACCAAAGCCAAACCATGAGAATGGTTTGGCTTATACAGTGTCGCGCTGGGAGCCACAAGGCTGAGCGCTCCGAAAATAGACTGGGTGCAGCGCACTTTGAAACGCGCAGCAGAAAGCCTATAATCGGACGCAGCTTCATCCCAGCTCACAACCGAAACCCCAGAAATGCAGACGACCGCGAGCCCCATCCAGACTCCCCCGACGAGCGGCCGCCATCTGAACGTGGATCCGTGAGGCAGCAGAGCCTGCCATAGCAGGAGGCAGAGACTCGCCTGACACACGCAGCAGCCAGCACAGCGAGCAAAGCCACCAGAGACACTCCCACGGAGGAGGAGTTTGGAGTTGAGGGGGGTGTGGGTGCTGTTTATTGAAGGAAATTACTGTTCAGATCTTTCAGGTCAGAAAATATTAGTTTCAGAGTCAGTGATTTGCTTGAAATGTTTGATTTCACAAAAGGCTCAATATCTCAGCTCCTAGGTGGAAACGCGATTTTTTTGCTGTTTTTGACCTATCTTCTCCGGCTGATAACTAAAGAACGGAAAATGATATCAATAAACTTTTTTTTGCTGATGATACAATAGAGTCTCATCGTTCTTTGTGCGTGTTCGGTGTTTACATACCGTAGTAATATCACACAATATTCTGTGGGCCTCGAGAAATCACTGAAAACGCTCTGAAACTCTGGCACTGGGAGTGTCCGTTCTCCAAAAGTGGCTGGCACTCAATGAGTTAAGAACACTGTTGCGAAGCTAACCCTAACCATGTTTAGAAATCTGTTGAGAAGCTAACCCTAACCATGTTGCTGCATATTTGAAGATCGTGGTGACCTGAACACTTCAACTGGAGAGCTGAGGATCAGAGGATTGACCAGAGAAGACAGTGGATTGTACACAGCAGACATCAACAACTACCCCAACAGCAAGACTCTTCTCAAGGTCATCTGTAAGTGTTTTATGTTTGCAGTTTGGCCAGTTTCAAGTGGATGATGTGGAGTTGTGTGTGGTTTTCCCCTGAATTCACCACTTGGTTTTAACTATGTGTAAAGCATGCTATTTCTGACAGCCCATGAAGGCAGCATTAGTGTGACAGGCAGCGACATCATTTCTCTGCCGGACACACAGTAAAGCAGAGCTGAGACTCAATGTTAGACAGGAGAGGAATCATTAGAAAAGTGAATATCGATACTTGAAAAAATATAAACAAAAGATATCAGGAGATATACATAGATACGGGAGGAAGATCCGGACCGGAGACACAGAGGGAACAGGGACGATAAAGAGGATTTGATGCTAGCTTTATACGTGATACAGGAAAAAGACGATTTCGCTTGGAAGTGAAAACTGGAAGAGAACATATATGAGAGGAGAGAGAAGAGTCCTGACTGTTTTTTTCATGAACCCTGAGCATAAAATGTGGAACTCACTGCCCACACACATGCAGGATCGTAGTTGGAAGCATTTTAAAACCAATCTAAAGCAGTTCCTGAAGAGTAACTACCAATGTTCCCATGAATGACTGTCCATGGGTGTGTGGTGATGACCTATGCTGTTTATTTTATATTTTATGTTCAATTTTTGATAGAACAATATACAAAGAAGACAAACAGGCTCAGGCACAGGAAAAGAAAGGAAAGAAAAATACAACATTGGCATTCAACGTTACAACGTGGTGCTACCAGCCGCATACTGTAAGGTTCTTATGTGTTCGTAAGAGATAATGGCCTCTATCTTCCGACAGGCGCTATCCCCTAAATAGCGTTTGCGCGTGCCTTAAGGCACGGACTTGCGCCGTCCGCCAGGTGTTCTGCCGAGTTTTGCTCCCCCGCCGAGCAGCAAAAAAAAACATCCCCACCTCACGGGGAGCTACTTGTAATGATTTATACAGAAATGTAACTGTTTCAAAGTTATATAATTGTCTAGTAGACGTAACCTCCCTGATTTCTAAGTTAAAACAGCCCCGAAATATGTTGGGGATGCAATTCTCGGCGGGCATGCGGAAACGTTCACGGCACCTGTCGCAAGCGCAAATTAGAGCCATGCCAATTCTGCCAAAAATCATCTGCGCTCCAAAATGCCTGCACAAACGGGATTTGGGCGGTCTTAACTACCAGAATTATTCACAGGCGTGGCCAGGCAAGGCTGGGCATTATGTCAATCAAAACCAATCAGATTCCCGTCTCGCAATGGTTTGTTTGCGCGAGCCATGCAATACGCTGTAATTCTCTCCATGCGTAATAGAGTGTACTCACTCGTGCGAGGACAGAGGGAGCTTATTGACAGATCGTCTGTGGTGCCAACGAGTCGACCCTTCGGGTTATGAAGGTAAATAGCCTATGTCTATTGTCCAACACGTTTTCTCAATACATTTCCCTTTTTGCGATGTGATAAAAGTTTCTCAGTGAGTTATAGTTAATTGCCTCACTGAATTATCTGCTAATACCCAATTTAAGCAGCATAATTTGATGTATTGGCGTGGCAAGGCTGTGCTTAATGACATATCCAAAAGGAATTCCACTTTCCACTCCGCAAATACCTCTCTGCGCTGGGAGCGCAGCCGTAATCTCCGTGCAGAGAGGTATTTGCGCGTAAGCAGGGCCGCTGGAAGTCATTTTAAGCAGGGGGTGCTGGGAGGAAAATTTGACGTTTTTTTTTTTTTTTTTTTTGCCATATTTAGAGGAATATCTAATTTTAAATTAACATTAGGATACTGTTGTGATGTAATTATTCAGTATTTTCTCCTTTTGTCACTCATTCAGAGCAAAGAGGGAGATATATAGCATGATGATAATGCTCTATATCTCCCTATTTGCTCTGAATACACCAGTTAACATGACACAGACTTAACATGATAGAAATATTATCAGCAAACTTAATGACTAGACTAATTATTCTGATCTGAATGGCATATGTCAAGAAACATTGACTCCTCTCTTTGCTGTATAGTGGGAGGTGCATTTTTGAGTAGGCTATAAAAATAGCATGTCAAGTTCACATTTCTTTATTGCCAGATTAAACAATTCGTATTGGTTGTTGGTTGGTTCAACACAACATGTGCGTGCATGCGCGCTTCTTCTTCTTTTCTAGACTACAAGCATGTAACTTCCTTGATTGTTATTGTTGATAATTCTATTTAAATAGGCTACATTTTCATTTCCCGAAACATTCTTAAACAAGAAAGGAACATAGTGCACTGCAAAATATTTTTAATTACATTTGTAAAAAAAAAAAAAAAAAAAAAAAAAAAAAAAAGGGAAAAAATTTGGAAAAAATCTAGGGGGTGCTGCAGCACCTGCAGCACCCCTACTTCCCGCGGGCTGTAAGAGGTCCTTTTCAAAGCTCTTAGCGCAAAGTAATTGCGCGCTGCTGACAATAGGGTAATGCCATCTATCCCACATTTTAGCGCTGAAACGCCTGCTTTGGCATGGGGCAGCGAATGCCCAGTACAATTATCACAGGCATGCGCTTGTGTCCGCCCCCAATTTGCATTGCGCACGGCGTTAAACGAGCGCAAACACAAAATTAGCGCTTTTGGGAAGATAGAGCCCAATGTGCATGGGATCCCACGCAAGGGGTCCATGAGATTCCAGACGGGCGAGCCATCCATCACCCCTAAGCTCAGTCACTGGTCATTCTTAGCCTCGTCAAAGTAGGCCAAAAACGGGTCACACTTAGTTGAGACCTTTTGGTAACACTTTATAATAATGTTCAGTCGTAAGTCATTTATAAGCCTTTAGTTAATGATGAACTAATCACTTACAAAACATGAATATACATTTGTAGATGATTAATAAATGCTATGTTAACATATCACAAATGCCTTGTAAGTCATCTATAAACTTTTAGTAAATGAAGTCTTCCTAACCTCATAAATTATGTTTAAATCATTTACAAGGCTTTCTGCATCCCCTAATCTAAAGTGTAAACCATTCATCACACATAAATGAGTTACATACAAGGGGATAGCTGTGTCAAAATTGAAGCAAATGTGGAAGTGCACTTAAACCTGCATTCTTTCGGAAAAAAATTGCTAACTTTCGATTTTGGCCATTGCCATCTTGGATCTCGACACAGGTCCAGGGGTTTCCCACAGAGCACGGCCTGCTATTGGTCCGTGATCGGCGAGCTGTGTGATCAGTGGACAAGCGACCTGTCAATCACACCGCAAAACATAGTCTGCAACTACAACATAGTCTGAAACTAGCGATTGAGACCATGAACGCATTAGGAAAGTGTTTATTGAGGCCATACTTGAGGCTTCAAAACAGAAGTCCACAAACCAATGGGTTACCCCTGCAGACAAAGAGGACACTTCCACATTGGCTTCAATTTTG
Organism: Poromitra crassiceps; assembly: GCF_964638095.1. Taxonomy (NCBI): domain Eukaryota; kingdom Metazoa; phylum Chordata; class Actinopteri; order Beryciformes; family Melamphaidae; genus Poromitra; species Poromitra crassiceps. The sequence continues at coordinate 30,143,200 of NC_139645.1, forward strand.
ACAAACAGAGCTACCCCCTTGTATGTAACACATGTATGTGTAATGAATGGTTTACACTTTAGATTAGGGATGCAGAAAGCCTTGTAAATGAATTGTAAATTATTTACACATCATTTACAACAGGTGAGGAACAGTTCATTTACTAAAGGTTTATAGATGACTTACAACACATTTGTATATGTTAACATAACATTTATTAATCATCTACAAATGTATATTCATGTTTTGTAAATGGTTAGTTCATCATTAACTAAAGGCTTATAAATGACTTAGGACTGAACGTTATTATAAAGTGTTACCGAACTTTTTAAGCAAGTTGGTTCTCAGGGACCTGAGTCTCTCCATCTGTATAACAGAGATCATGTCTATCAGCCACACCTGAAAAGGAGGTGAAGAGGAGGACTTCCATTCCTTCAGAATAAGTATTTTGACGATAGTTGTCCCCAGTGTCAGAGATTGTTGCACAGCTGTAGGGAAGTTCAGAGAGGACTCCGAGCAGCCGAATTCTGAATGCAAATTACAATTGATCCTTTAGATCAGGCATCACCAAATGGTGGACCGCGGTTTGTGTCTGGACCCAGACGCTGTCCTTTGTCAACCCAGACCTATGACTGATAAATCATTGAGAATTATTCAACTTTGATGGAGCGTTTCTAGAGTTTACGGTACTAGTTCACCAGCCTCACAGACCAATTGCATGCATTGTAAATAATCGCATGTGATGATAGTCAGCCAATCGGGGTTGTGCTGGCAACCCATGTGATGCTACTCAGCCAATCAGGGCCGCTGCTCAGATGCTGGCTAAACAGCAGACAATTGGACTCGAGTCATAGGGACTCGGACTCGAGTCGACTCGAGTCGCAAATTTGACGACTTCCGAATACTTGAAACTCGACTCGGACTTGGAAGTAAATGACTCGAAACTCGACTCGGACTTGTGACAAGATCAGCCGAGTGCACCAGCTGGGCGTACGCCTAGGTTTACACGTTACGTCCGATGTAGAACTCAAAGTTACGACTAACTTAATTTTATGACTAGTGCACCCTGTATGCGCTGCGTCTGTGTATGGAGCAGGCGTAAAAGTTACACCCAAATGCATAGCTACTCTGACAGCTGTCTCATCTTGATCTGCGCGTGATGCGGCCGGAATCTTCTCCAAAAATATCGATCGATATGTGCTGTAAATAGACGTAAGCTGATGCGTCGGAAGATCTTTCAATTTCTTCCTGACTTCGTCAACTGCCCGCAATGCGCAGTCTGCCATCGCATTCAGTACTGATTGCACTTGTGATCAAACTGCTTGTGTTGGCGCTGTTAAATTGAGCTGTGAGAACGTTTCTATGCTTTGAATACAACTCTATAAGTTTGAGCTGAGTTGGAGCTGTCTGTCAGCTGTCTCGAGCTCGTCCGAGAGAAGTGTGTTGCTTGGCAACAAGCACGTATTAACGTGAACGCGCACATCTGCAGCCTAAATAATCTCTGCCTTGTCATTTTTTCTAACCTGTGACTCGACTTGACATAACCTAGTGACTCGACTCGAGACTTGACTTGAAATAACATTGTGACTTGACTTGACTTGACTTGCCGACAAAAGGAAAGACTTGGGACTTGAGACTCGGGACCAATTGACTTGAGACTCGCTTGGGACTCGGATCAGAGGGACTTGGACAATTGTCTGCTAAACAGTAATGGTGTCTCCCGTTTCCCGAAAAAGCAATGAGGGGTAAACAGCCATAAGTGCAGTTCTTGCAGAAATAGACTCAATAACAACAATTAAACATGACCACTATGCACCAGCGGAGTTTCTTGTTCTTCTGAGATGGATGGATTTGTACTGCATGTGGTGACACTGATTGGCTGAAGGAGTTGTCTGTCAAGGCAAGTACTCCCGCCCACTGAAATCACTGTGGGGGCCTGATAGTCCAGTCCAGACCAATGGTTCAGACTGATACGATTGTGTGGGATCACAGTATTATCAGGATAGTTCTATCTGGCTGGGCCAGCTGGACTAGCCTAGGTAAACCCAGCCCCCACGTGACCTGCTCTTTCAGTTCCCAGTCACTAGCGACTGAGAACAGGTCTGAGAGCAGGTCACGTGGGGGATGGGTTTACCCAGGCTACAGCTGGACTACACTCATTGACAAGATAAAGTGGGGGAATCGCTAAAATGTGCTGAGATTGTTTTGGTTGAGACTGTTAAAATGTCAAGTGGAGTTAACTAAAAGAAGCAATCTGGGAACCCATCGGTTAAATTTTATTTTTTATCAAATATTTTAGTTTATTCAAAATTATAAGTGACATACATAATATACAATGATTGCATATCATAATAGCCAGTGAACCACCAGCAACAGTGATGATAAAAAAAGGGGGAAATCAAACCAAAATACAGACAATAAAAAGAAAAAAGAAAAAAACATCCTCACTCTCGCCCCCCACCCCAGGAGAAAAAAAAATCTCTAACCTCTGGGGGCAGCCCCGTTTCAATGTGGTGCAACCGGAACTCAAGAGGCGCGGTCGGCAGCAGAAGAAAATCCCTTTCCGTTCCCTGCAAGCTCCAACCGACCTGCTGAGGGAATCCTAATCTCATAAAATGGCTCGCATAATTCCACCATGAATTCCACACTACTGCACGACGCCATGACACGCCGTCTTCTGATATTGGTTTTGAGTTTGAGACCCCTAGTGGCAGAAAATTACATACTGCATGTTTAATACAGCATGATGTTCATTTTGTAAATTATGGTCCAATTAACACGTTAATTGCCAACAACGAGTTGAGTCGTCAAACACAATCCAGCTGTTCACTGCCACCGACGAGTTGAGTCGTCAAAAAAAAAAAAAAAAAAATTTTGACGGTGCTACGTGGATCAATGCCCCCCGCGTCTCCTATGGAGATATTGGAAGTATTGAATGTGTATAATCTATTTTACCGACCAGCTAGGTGGCGACGGTCCTCTCCCGACAGATATAAAGTCAACCAAAAGCAGCCGCCTCCCGCGGCTGCTTCCTCCAAGGAAGGAAATCAAGGAAATGGCTTGGCGATTTTACAGTCAGAAACGAACGAGCCTCATTCTCATACTGTAGGCGGGGACGCTTTCCAGTCCAGAAATGGACTGTGTGGCTACTGTCCATGGTGGGCAGCATAAAGCCTAGAGTCGCACGGGGCTTCATCGGGGCTCTCAAACCCAAGAGACGAGTGAGACCTACAGTATCCACACTCGCTGCCAGGGAGGCAGGCTGCTCTAACTCGCTGCCAGGCTCCCAGCAGCAGAGCACTCACTTGTGACAAACGCAGGCTGAAAGCCACTAGACACGCCCACGGAGGGAGGAGTTGAAGGAGAGGGCGTTCGGAACTATATTGTTTGGATGTCTGATCTCTCACTGATGCCAAAAATAAATGGTTAAAGTGACTGTTCTGCGTGTTTGATTGAATTTCACAAAACTGCGATTATCTCAGCTTCCTGTCTCACACGCTAAAACCATGCTGTACTCAACGGCTAATATCTACATAACTACTAACTCTACAAACTAACTCTTTTAGACAGAGAAAGCACACATTCTATTAGTACTTTTGTGAACTTTGTGTTGACAAACTACAAGCAGAAAAGAATCCTCGGCTCTTGTAAAATGAGCCAGAATCCTCAAAAAAACGGCTTGGCAAAAGCTACCTACAGCAAAAAAAAAACGGCTGGCAGTCAATGTGTTAAGCCTCAAATAGACGAGAGAAAAGACGATGCTTTGACAGGGTTTTTCCTGCATGGACAATTACGAGGTGGCCGCCTCCATATAATTTAGCTCCGCCTCCAGCTCTTGACAGGTGAAACCATACTTGCAAAAACACTAACAAGTGTTGCACTCGTGGCTTGGTGATGAAATAGTAGCTCAGCAACCTTTACCAGTAACATTAAATATAGACATGAATTTACCCCCTAAACCTTCAATCAAATAACCATTTCATTATTTGTAAGTGATGGCTGGCTGGTTGCCTTTTCACAGCCACTTGTTCTGTTTGAGATGGTAAACTGCAATGTAGCAGTGCCCATTAGCCTCTGATTAGCTACAATAACGTTATCAGACGTCAGCTACGCGCTCCCGCTCACGATAAAGAGCCTTTCTGAAAGCACAGTCTGCAGTCCTGCTGCTTAATGCTGTTTCCAACCAGGAAAAATATGTTTTCGAGGGAATATCAGCTCTCTTATCATTAGTGCGACTGTGTTTAGCAGCTCCCATCGGCTCCTCACAACTACCCATGTCTGCTAGTGACAACAACAATAAGACTTCTGGTCGGAGTTTTTCAAAATAACACATCTAAAGCACACATAAGCCATTGAAAGTGATAATAGGTTTATTTTGAAAATTAAATTAAATGTAAGGAAATACCCTAAAGACACGTTTAGATGCACAACAAAATAGATAAAAAGTGACTGGCAAGAGCCTGCGAGAGCATGGTTTTACACAGACAGCTCACTTGACTCATGATGAAGCCATGCATTAGGTGAAGCTAACTGTATTGAGACAATTAACAACACATACACAAAGCTTTTTGTGCACAGTAGATCTCAGGACATTTTATTTTATTACATTCTTTATTCACTGTAAATGGTCAGCAATTATACTGAACATACAGTAACTGCTGGCTACTGATGTTTATTTAGCTATTATATTTTTATTCTTTATTTCCTCAGTGCTCACTTCCAGAAGTTGACAATGCATAATGTTAAATTCTTTTTTAAATAAAGTTGGCCTATTTGTTCAAGAAAGCAGCCTTCTGAGTAGCTTTGCACATCGTTATATCGGTGCACAATCCACATAGAAAAGGTCTATATCTGCAAAAAAATGCACTATGTCGGCACTCTGCAGCCATATCAGTAATCGGTGAATAACGGCTCTAGTACCACCTCTGCCTCATTTTGAGCCAGGAAAAACCCTGTTTGGGGTGTGATTGACAGGTCACCTGTCCAGTGATTTTGCAGCTCACCTATCACGGACCAATAGCAGGCAGTGCTGCAGCTCTGTCTGGCAAAACAAAAGAACAAGATGGCAACGGTCAAAATGCCAAACTCAAGGCTTCAAAATGGTGACAATCATGGTGGCTACATGGATATTTTTATACAATCTATTAACATTGTGCCGAAACCCTCCCTCCATGTTACATGTTTGTTCATGTTAAAGGGATAGTTTTTTTTATGTGAGGTGCGTGCATACAGTCAGTGTACCTACTACATGCAGTAGAATGCAGCCGGCGTGGTTTCAGTTTGGAGAAATGGAGACCGGCTGCATCACGCAAGTAGAGCTGTCTGCTGAGTGTGAAGGGAAAAATCAGAAAAAAACAAAAACATAAGATGCTTCCATACTGCTCACCTGGTGTAATCCAAGTCTCCACAAGCCCTCAGATACCAAGTTCACTTGAAAAAGTGTATTTTACACCGTGTTTTTAGCTGAAATCTTCACTGTAGCCAGGTGTGGAGCTAAGTGGGGAAGAAGTGGGGCTGCTGCACCACCTGCACCTTTCTCATGACCTCCTTCACATCAGCAGACAGCTCTACTTGCCTGACGCGGCTGGTCTGCATTTCTCCAAACTGGGACCAGGCTGGCTGCATAAATGTAGTACACAAACTGTATGCAAGTACCTCACACAAACTCACATCAAAAACATCCAAACTATCCCTTTAAGTGCACATTAGGTGCACAAAGTGTGCGAGTGTCTCTGTCTCTTTCCAGCTGTCTGCATTGAGACAGAGAAAGAACAATGTGCATGTGAGTGATCATGACTGTAACAGCTGTTCTCCTCTTCTCTCCATCAACAACAGCTCCTGTCTCTAAACCCTCCATCTCTAAATGGTGTGCAGATGATTTGACTCGCTGTTTTCTGAGCTGTGAGTCAAACACCACCACAGACACTGAACCAGTCAGCTACACCTGGGAGAAAGACAACACCAGAGAGAATTCCACACAGTTACCCAAACACCAAATGATCATTACAAAGGTACAATACAGCGATGCTACTGACAGTGTTTGTACCTCTGAGTCTTTCTGTCCATGTGTGAGTTAGTTAATGCACTGGTTCTCAAACTTTTTCACATCAACTGACACAAATTAGACCACAGACTCCCATCTGATAAGATTTTAGCTTTTAGATGTTTTATTACAGAAAGTGTATGAAGACCATGACCAAAACAGTCATTGTGTTATCCTTATTTTTGCTGGGGACCCTATCATGGACCCCTGGAGTTCCCCAGACCCCATTTTGAGAACCTGAGTCCACTGGTAATATCAGGAGATGAACAAATGCATTCCTTTACAGGAATACACCATAATGATTTGTTCAACTTGCATCACATATTCATTGCACCAGCCGCTAGTTCTCAGCTGTTTTAAGCCCCTCCCCCTCCCTTCCTGCAGCAAGCCCAAATACAGAGTGCCAAAGTCACGCCCTCTTCCGGGTTAGACATACAAACCAAGGGGTTTCATCCACCATTTATTTTTCCATAGACATTTTGTAAAAATAGTAAGAATAGTTTTACTTGGTCAAACCAAGCGATTCAGCTATATTTAGAATCAGGAGAGACCATAAAGAGAGAACATTTCACTCAGACTAAAAAAAAACACACACACACACACACACACACACACGCACGCTAAATCTGCTATTTTTTTTTAGATTTGGTCAGTTTTATATCATAAAAATTTTCAGGGCTACAATGGGGAACCTGTGAAAGACTGAGTGACAGTGAGTATGTGAAGTGTTTAGCTATGAGCTTCTGTGAACTGTGTCTAAGCAGCTCCTCTCAACACAGTAGATTACATCATGTGCTTTAGGGAGATGTGTTGTTTTTGGATGCTTCCAATGTGGGCGTTGGCTTAAGAAGACTGTGCTTTAACCAGAGTAGCTGGTTTAAGCTGCTGAAGTGCCATTGAGCAAGGCACTGAATCTCCTCCAGCTGCAGGGAACTGCTCTGTAACTGAGCCTCACATCTCCTTTAGTCAAAGGCTAGAGGCACCAAGTGATCACTGTTAAAAATGAAAGTGAGATCTGGTTTGTGATCTTCTATTTCACTGGTTTTATAGGTGAAGGATTTGAAGTATGCATCATTCAGCTGTAAGGTGGAGAACCCAGTCAGTGAGGAGGTCAGCCAACCCATCAGCAACCCCCTCATCCAGAGTGAGTTACCTCACTTTAACAACAATGCAGTGCTTCCACTACTTCTCTCTCTCCTTCTCTCTCTTGTCTCTCCCCTCCCTCTCTCTCTCTCTTGTCTCTCCTCCCTCTCTCTCGTGTCTCCCCCTCCCTCCCTCCCTCCCTCTCTCTCTCTCTCTCTCTCTCTCTCTCTATTTATCTTAATCTCAACCCACCAGTCAAGGCAGATGCTACCTAGAGTCAGGTCTGCTCGAGGAGTTGTTTTCCTTCCTGATGCTGCCAAATGCATTCTGGGAAATTGTTTAAATTGCTGCGTCAAAACTTACTAAAGACCCTGGTCTTCAACCATTAAGCATCTCAGATAAGTAAGTAAGTAAATTTTATTTATACAGCGCTTTTCACAGACAAAAGTCACAAAGTGCTTTACATGTGCATAGATAGACATAAAAAATAGAGTAAAAAGGCACTAAGCCACACAAATGGAAAGCAATACACAGCTAAAAATAATGCAAACAAGATATGGCAAGAACACAATAATCAAAATACAGTAATAAGTGCTTAGTGCATGGGGCGAAAATACCCACAAGTGCACGACAGGGTGTGCACTACACAGGGAGTCAGGTGAAGGCCTGTTTGAACAGGTAAGTTTTAATCTGGGCCTTGAAAGAGTCAACAGAGTGGGCAGACCTAATAGCAGGCGGCAGAGAGTTCCACAATTTAGGGGCAACAGCGGCAAAAGCTCTGTCACCACGGGTCACGAGGCGGGTGCGTGGGACAGACAGGAGGTGAAGATTAGTTGACCTGAGGGAGCGAACAGAAGAGTGGGGGATGAGTAGATCAGCCAGGTAAGCTGGAGCCTGACCATGGAGTGCTCTGTAGGTGAGTGTGAGAATTTTGAACTGATACCTAAATGGAACAGGGAGCCAGTGGAGTGATTTCAGAAGGGGTGTAATGTGAGAGTATTTATTTGATCTTGTGAGGAGTCTTGCTGAAGCATTCTGAATTGCTTGCAAGCGGCCGAGGGCAGATTTACTAAGTGAGGGGAACAGGGCATTACAATAGTCTATACGTGATGAAATAAATGCATGAATAAGCATCTCCAGTTCTGTCGTGGAGACTAAAGATCGGAGTTTACTTATACTACGTAAGTGGAAGAAACATGATTTGGAGAGTTGTTTTATATGATGGTCAAATGACATAGATTGATCAAAAATTACACCTAAATTACGCAGATTCGACCGGACTGAAGATGAGAGAGTGCCAATGCTCTGAAGGATCACAGGGACAACATTATCTGGGGCGATGATCAGGACCTCGGTTTTGTCAGCATTTAGCTGTAAGAAATTTTCCGCCAACCAGGCACTAATGGCGCTAATGCAATCTAGGAGGCGAGATAGTTGTTTCGCCTCCTTGGGTTTAAATGAGAAGTGGAGCTGGATGTCATCCGCATACAGATGGTAAGTGATATTAAAACTACTAATGAGCAGACCCAGTGGGAGCAAGTAAAGGCCAAACAGCAAGGGCCCCAGGACCGAGCCGAGATAACTGTTGTTATGATTTGCTGCTACAGTATATAAAGCAACATGACTTGACTTAACACTTGTTGCTGTTATTTTTTCTCTAGAGTCTGATGGTGAAGGGAAACGGAGAACAGGGAGAATAGTCACCATCTTCGTGGTACTGACAATGTTGCTGCTCGTCATAATTCCCATTGTCAAACGCATATGCAGAACAGGTAGGAAGCCAAGAAATACTATATTTATTTACAATTAATTACTGTCTAATTGATATTATTAATACTGATGTAATCAAAAGGATCTTTGCCTCTAATTGATATAGTATTCACATTGTGTGTCTATATTTTATTTAGGGTTAGTTGCCTTACTCCATAACCGAGCCTAGACCAGTCCCCCCCCCCCCCCCATGTTTAATGTTGTTGAACTGCCTCTCTTGAGTTCCATTTCCACCCTGCCAACACAGGAGGCGCAGCTCCTCTCCCATAGCCTTGAATAAAAGATTTCCAGGTGTTTTCACTAAAGCTTTACATTACAGCCTGCAACATACAGCGTAATGATTCCAGAGTCATCTTTTGTACTAACAGTGAGCCAGTACAGTAGCTACTGATACATTCTCTTTCAGGGTGATTCAAGACCCCTCCACCTCCTGAAAGGGAGATCATTCAGGTTGATCAGGGGTTTATTTTGTGATCATGACCAACTCGCTGCTCTACACTATCCTGCTTATTACAGTGAGACAGACCCTTGTCATCAAGACCATTAGAGAGAGGTCTGACACCCTTGCATGGTCAGGCAGTCAGTCGGTCTCTCTGTGGTTAAGTTTATGGGAGTGGCAATTTGTGTTCAGCAGGATAATCTTCATGAATGTCAATCACTTTTATAGAGACACTGCGGAGCACGTCATCATTCAGAAACCACACCAAAACCCAAAACAAAACAAAAAAATGTCATCCCTGCGCTACTCTATTGCACAGGTGTGCCATGGCCTGGTTAGCTCTGAAACTCGTCGTTGATCAAACTATTTGAACTTTATCTTCGGCTGAACTTAAATTTAGCAGACATCCAATGATTCAGTTAATAATTTATGCTAAGAGTGATTGTTTAACATATTCTTTCCTATACTTCTTTTCCTGCAGTAACAGTGGAGCTGAAAGAAGGTCGGTACCTAAATCACACATACAATTATTCCTATTGATGCATTATAATAATAAGAATAAGAATAAACGTGCAAATCATTTCCTGTACAGCTCTACTTACTATATCCCTTCCTGTTCACCTCAAACTATACTTGACAAAAAATTATGTTCCTATTTTTCACGAGTTGTAATAAAGTTCTAAAACGTTTTATATGCACACAAAAGGCTTGTTCCACAAAAGGCTTATTCCTCTCATTTTGTTCACAAATGTGTTCTGTGTTAGTGAGCACTTCTCCTTTGCCAAGATAATCCATTCACCTGGCAGGTGTGACATATCTATATGCTGTTTAATCAGCATGATTATTTATTGCACAGGTGTGCCTTGGCCTGGTCAGCTCTAAAACTCTTGGTTGAGTAATAACAGCCAATTCTACAACAGCTACCTTACACCCAGGCAGGTCCTGCTTGTCCACCCACCAGTAATGAGCTGAATTGAGTCCATGGAGTTTGGAATGTGGGTTAGGGTTAGGGTTGGGATGTGTAAATTAGCAGGAAATGTTTGCATTACTCTTTACTCACTCTGATTGATTGAATATGTTGTTTGGTCTTTCAGAAACTCTTGCTGCGTGTCAACGTCAACACAAATCTAATATGAAGCAAAAGTTTGAGTGTCTGGATGAATGGTTTGCTAAAGCAGAAAACAAAACACTTCTGAGTCAGATCTACACACAGCTTTACATCACAGTGGGAATGACTGGAGAGGTCAATTATGAACATGAGGTCAGACAGATGGTAGCAGCATCCAGGAAACCAGCGAAACCAGAAACAAAAATCAGATCTGAAGACATCTTTAAACCCTTACCAGGAAGATATAAACCAATCAGAACAGTGATGACAATGGGAGTGGCTGGCATTGGGAAAACAGTCTTAACACAGAAGTTCACTCTGGACTGGGCTGAAGACAAAGCCAACCAGGATATACAGTTCATATTCCTGTTCACTTTCCGAGAGCTGAATCTGCTGAAAGATAAAAAGTTCAGCTTGGTGCAACTTCTTCATCTCTTCTTTCCTGAGACCAAAGAAGCAAGAATCTGCAGCTTTCAAGAGTTCCAGGTTGTGTTAATATTTGACGGTCTGGATGAGTGTCGACTTCCTCTGGACTTCATGAAAAATGAGATTGTGACTGATGTTACCAAGTTGACCTCAGTGGATGTGTTGTTGACAAACCTCATCAATGGGAAACTGCTTCCCTTTGCTCGCCTCTGGGTAACCACACGGCCTGCAGCAGCCAATCAGATCCCTGGAGAGTGTGTTGACATGGTGACAGAGGTGAGAGGCTTCACTGATGAACACAAGGAAGAGTACTTCACGAAGAGATTCACAGATAAGCAGAGGGCCAAAAGAATAATCAAATACATCAAGACGTCACGAACCCTTCACATCATGTGCCACATCCCAGTCTTCTGCTGGATCACTGCTACAGTTCTGGAACATCTGTTCAAAGCCAGTGAGAGAGAGGACCTGCCCAAGACCCTGACTGAGATGTACATCCACTTCCTGCTGGTTCAGTCCAAACAGCAAAACATCAAGTTTGGTGAGAGAACTGAGACAGAGACCAGGAAGATGATTCTCTCTCTGGGAAAATTAGCTTTTGAGCAGCTGGAGACAGGCAACCTGATCTTCTATGAAGCTGACTTGAAGAAGTGTGGCATTGATATCACAGCAGCCTCGGTAAACTCAGGAGTCTTCACACAGATCTTTAAAGAGGAGCATGTGCTGTTCCAGCAGGACAAGGTCTTCTGCTTTGTCCATCTGAGCATTCAGGAGTTTCTGGCTGCTGTCTACATGCTCCACTGTCACACAAAGAGGGATAAGGAGGAGGATAAGGAGGTTCTGGAGGCATTCCTGGGTGGTGAAGAAAAAGAAGAAGAACAAGAAGAAGACGGTAGATCTAAAGACAGTGAACAATCCCTGGATGTCTTCCTGAGGAGAGCCATGCTCAAATCCCTTAAGAGTGAAAATGGCCACCTGGACCTCTTTGTCCGCTTCCTTCATGGTCTCTCACTGGAGTCTAGCCAGAAACTCTTACGAGGCCTGCTGGGTCAGACAGAGAGCACACCAGAAAGCATCCAGAGAGCCATCAGCAACCTGAAGAAGATGAACACTTATGACGTCACTACCTCTCCAGACAGAAGCATCAACATCTTCCACTGTTTGATGGAGATGAATGACCAGTCAGTACATCAGGAGATCCAACAGTTCCTGAAGTCAGAGAACAGATCAGATCAACTCTCTGAGATCCACTGCTCAGCTCTGGCCTACATGCTGCAGATGTCAGAGGAGGTTCTGGATGTGTTCGACCTGGATGCCTACAACACATCGACATTTGGGCGACAGAGGCTGATCCCAGCTGTGAGGAACTGCAGGAAGGCTCGGTTAGTCCTGATGTGAATACCAACAGTATAGAACAGTGTAGAGCGACCTTCGTATAGCTGACACAATCAGAATTACTATAAAGATATATAGTACCTCAAACATACACAACTGTTGTTCTACATAGCAGTGGCACACAGTAATCACATTACTTTTCCTCTAACAGAGTAAAGTCATTATTGTTGCAGGTTCAGTTTCACATTCCAAGTACTAATCTAACAGATAGGTTGTGAGTTTCATTCTTTAGTCTATCAACTCTTTATTGGTGTAATTTCTATGAAATAACCCCCTTGTATTATTCTGCCTTCAGCTCATGTCAGAGATATTTATGAATTTAGTGTTTTAGGCTAAAAACTTAAAACCCGACCAAATCTGTAACTGCCTTTGAAGCTCAGGCTGAAAATCTCTGTCATTTTTCATTCTACTTTTAATCACTTTTTACAGAAAGGCTTCCATGAATTTGCATTTATGAATTATTTTATGTGTGGTTTTTACTGATACATTAACCACTTTTGGACATTTTCAAATAATATGATACTGTATAAATGATATATAATCCAAGTAGTGTCTGTCTGTCTGTCTGTCTGTCACTCTCTCTCTCTCTCCTTCACATACCTCGACAACCGTTGTTCTGATCGACTTGAAACCTGGGGAGTGTGCTTAGGGGACCCTGACTGAGTGCAGTCTGAGATTTGTTTTATAAATGTGCCCACGGGGGGGGGACAGCGATATTTACATTTTCATTGTGACATCATCAGTGATGTCAAGGGGGAGGGGAACGGGCAATATGTATGTGTAAGAGTGGGAGAGCATAATGTATGAATGGGGGGAAGGGGTAGATGTACCCATGGGGGGCGGGTGAATGGGGAGAAAGGGAGGGAGAGTACGGGCATGGGTAGTGCACTTGTAACAACAACAACCATCATTATCATTATTATTGTTGTTGTTCTTAATAATTTTTATTATTATTATCATCATTATTATTATTGGTGGTGGTGGTAGTAGTAATACTATGGTAACGCTTTAGAATACAGCCCGCAAATAAGCATGTAGTTATAGTATAACAACGGGGTACCAGGAGTGTAGTTATAGTATAACTACGGGGTATAAGGAGTGATTTAATGCTTTAACTAGAGGGTAACAAGATCTGTACTTATAGTATAACTACGGGTGCCAGGAGTGTACTTATAGTATAACAACGGGGTTTAAGGAGTGTAGTTATAGTATAACTACGGGGTTTAAGGAGTGTAGTTATAGTATAACAACAGGGTTTAAGGAGTGTAGTTATAGTATAACAACGGGGTTTAAGGAGTGTAGTTATAGTATAACTACAGGGTTTAAGGAGTGTAGTTATAGTATAACAATGGGGTTTAAGGAGTGTAGTTTTAGTATAACAACAGGGTTTAAGGAGTGTAGTTATAGTATAACAACGGGGCTTAAGGAGTGTAGTTATAGTATAACAACAGGGTTTAAGGAGTGTAGTTATAGTATAACTATGGGGTTTAAGGAGTGTAGGTATAGTATAACAATGGGGTTTAAGGAGTGTAGTTATAGTATAACTACGGGGTTTAAGGAGTGTAGTTATAGTATAACAACGGGGTTTAAGGAGTGTAGTTATAGTATAACAGGGTTTAAGGAGTGTAGTTATAGTCTAACTACGGGGTTTAAGGAGTGAAAAAATACTTTAACTAGAGGGTAACAAGATCTGTACTTATAGTCTAACTACGGGGTCACAGGCTATATTATGAAGCAGGGGACCAATGTTGTACTTATAGGCTAATTACGGGGTACCACACTGTACTTACAGGGTAACTATGGGGTTTAAGGAGTGTAGTTATAGTACAACTACGGGGTTTAAGGAGTGTAGTTATAGTATAACTACGGGGTTTAAGGATATATATAACTACACTCCTTAAACCCCGTAGTTATACTATAAGTACACTCCTTAAACACCGTTGTTATACTATAACTACACTCCTTAAACCCTGTAGTTATACTATAAGTACACTCCTTAAACACCGTTGTTATACTCTAACTACACTCCTTAAACCCCGTTGTTATACTATAACTACACTCCTTAAACCCCGTTGTTATACTATAACTACACTCCTTAAACCCCATTGTTATACTATAACTACACTCCTTAAACCCCATAGTTATACTATAACTACACTCCTTAAACCCCATTGTTATACTATAACTACACTCCTTAAACCCCGTTGTTATACTATAACTACACAACTTAAACCCCGTAGTTATACTATAACTACACTCCTTAAACCCGTTGTTATACTATAACTACACTCCTTAAACCCCGTTGTTATACTATAACTACACTCCTTAAACCCTGTAGTTATACTATAACTACACTCCTTAAACCCCGTAGTTATACTATAACTACACTCCTTAAACCCCGTTGTTATACTATAACTACACTCGTTAAACCCAGTTACCCTGTAAGTACAGTGTGGTACCCCGTAATTAGCCTATAAGTACAAACATTGGTCCCCTGCTTCATAATACAGCCCGCGACCCCGTAGTTAGACTATAAGTACAGATCTTGTTACCCTCTAGTTAAAGTATTTTTTCACTCCTTAAACCCCGTAGCTAGACTATAACTACATTCCTTAAACCCCGTTGTTATACTATAACTACACTCCTTAAACCCTGTTGTTATACTATAACTACACTCCTTAAACCCCGTAGTTATACTATAACTACACTCCTTAAACCCCGTTGTTATACTATAACTACACTCCTTAAACCCCGTAGTTATACTATAACTACACTCCTTAAACCCCTTAGTTATACTATAACTACACTCCTTAAACCCCATAGTTATACCATAACTACACTCCTTAAACCCCGTAGTTATACTATAACTACACTCCTTAAACCCTGTAGTTATACTATAACTACACTCCTGGTACCCGTAGTTATACTATAAGTACAGATCTTGTTACCCTCTAGTTAAAGTATTAATTCACTCCTTATACCCCGTAGTTATACTATAACTACACTCCTGGTACCCTGTTGTTATACTATAACTACATGCTTATTTGCGGGCTGTATTCTAACGCGTTACCAATACTACTATAGTATGCTGTGTATAGGTTTTGATTGGTATGCTATAGTCTCAGCTCTGCTTTGATAATCTCTCATTTTACATTCAACACTGTGTGAACTCTGAGAGACCTGAGCTCTGAAGTCCAACTCCTTCTTTATTATTTATTCAGATTGAGGTTCTGCATGTTGACAGACGCTCACTGTGAAGTTCTGGTCTCATCTCTGAAGTCCGACCCCTCCCATCTGACAGAGATGGACCTGAGTGACAGCTACCTGCTTTCTACAAGTGTGAAGCTGCTCTCTACTGGACTGGAGAGTCCACACTGTAGATTGGAGACTCTCAGGTCAGACATATTTGATAATGTGATGATCTGAATATTATATGAATATTGTAATTTGAGGATGTCTCTATCCTGTCTTTCCATCTGAAATCAGACTGTAGGGATGGGTATCATTTGGATTTTATCGATACCTTTTCAACGATACCTATCGATACTTCTGTACTGCTTATCGATACTACTCTCCATAATTTGGTGCAAAAAATAAAGACATGACATGAAGAGATGTGAAAAGATTCAACAGTAATTCTGTTATTATTACAAGTTAAATTCCTGAGAAGGCCTATTTCACCTCTGATTGTGAATATGATGATTTATTAAACCTAGGCCACCTATGTAGTGTCACTCTTAAGGGGGAATCATACTTGCACGTAGAATTCATTGCGCACATCATTGACTGGAAACTCGACACTAACAAAGTCGCCTGCAATACATCTCTTTACTGGGGCATATTTTCATTTACAAAATGTTTTCTTCATTAAGTCTGCATAAATCACACCCGTTTTCAAAGGATTATGGGACAAACCAGCACAATTACGTTATGTGGAGTTTGTGGACCAACTTTATCTGAATGGATGGCTCTGGATGTACTGTAACTAATTTGCTGCAAGCTAACGCGTTAGAGGTAAAGTGAACACCGTCGCTGTACGTTGCTGTTCTGTATTCAGAGTTGGCAAAGTCCACATAATATTCTGTGACTGTCAGAAAATAGGTCAGGTTCAGCAAAGCACTGTGAGGTTTGTGCAACGCGAGGCAGAGATTTATCTCTGTCTCAGAATCATCACAGGGCAGTCGCTCGCTTTATCAGATTATTGTATTTATATTGTTGTGTGAATCAGCAACGCGATGCCTCCCATCATAAAACTAGTTTTCTTCCAAATATACTACTGATCTTTGAAACCTGCCGCAAGTGTAGTCACAGGACAGGAGTGTAAACACGCAACATCAAAAGCCTGGTGCCACTTCCTCATTGTCAGGGAATGGTAAAAAAAAAAAAAAACTATAGCAGCACCGAACGTCCAGGGCCTTATTAATTCCTGGTACTGACCAATCAGCAACCGGTACCAAATAATATCGGTGCTTGGTACCATCCCTATCAGACAGTGCAACATTTTATCTTCCTGAGTAAATTCCTTTGTGGTAAAATGAATTGTTCTATCATAACTCCAATTTGAATACATATTCTGATGTAAAATGCACTTGGGACACCAGAGGTGTTGCTCAATGTAGGTGTTTCCAGACTTAAAGGGGTGTGATGTGAACTCTGGTAGAACCTTGGCTTGTATAAGACGAATCAGCGTGACGTCACTTGCTACCCAGAAATGCGGAACCCTGCGGCAGTTATTCGTATGAGTTGAGCCAAACAAACGTTAATTTGCCATATGAAAATATTGTCCCAATAAGAAGAAGTGCATTCTGGACCTAAGGTCACAAACGTCAAGGCACAAACTGCAGATGTATTCATCTGGTTGGTTATAGAATGTGTTGAGGCAAAATGGAGAAATCCTGAGACATAGATGTGAAAGGCTGTCTGGTTTCAGATGGAAAGACTACAGTCTAGTAAGCCAGTAAGCCCTCCGCAATATTTCATGTAATGTTTTTGCTTTATTCTTTCTTCAGATTGAGTGGCTGCAGCTTATCAGAGACTGGCTGTAAAGACCTGGCCTCAGCTCTGGAGTCCAAACCCTCCCTTCTGAGAGAGCTGGACTTGAGTTGCAATGACCTGCATGACTCAGGTCTGAATCTGTTCTCGGCTGTACTGGGAAGTCCAGACTGCAGACTGGAAACTCTCAGGTAAAATCAGTTTGCACTTTGCAGTTTTTCTCAGTTGATTCAACACATTTCTCGTCTCTCAAAACAGGATTCCTGAATCTGCAAAGGTCGCCCTGCAGGTTTTACATAAGATTTGGATTTTATTGATCTAGCTTCATATACACAGCATACTCAGTGACTGAGAGAAGATCATCCATGCTCTGATATCTTGTCATTATTACTGCACCTCTCTCTGTTCCTCTCCAGCTGCTTCAGAATAGAGCAGCTGGATTTTAACCAGTAGGAAGGTGACCTCTTCATCTCCCCAGTTTTAACATAATGTCGTCTGGTTCCCAGTTAGATAGAGAATTCATATTAAAATGCTGCTGAACACATTAAAGCAGGCTAGTTTTGGTCCTGAATTTCACTGTGGAGCTCTTAGTTCCCTGTGAGCTGAGATTTCCAGGTCCTGACTTTCCTCCAGACTCAATACAGAAGGTGGTTTCACTTTAGTGCTCAGGGCTTCCAGACTGTGGAAAGCCTTTCCCAAGTACTTAGGCTCCAGAGTCACTCTCATCTTTAAAACTCCTTGGAAAATAAACTTTGATTGACTTGCTTTTGTCTCATTTTGTGTCACATGTTTTGTCAAAACCAGTTTCCCTGTCAGTGTTAGTGCTCCAGTCTGCTTAGTATACAGCACCATGCAAACACACTGGACCTGCTTTAGACCAGGCCTCACCAATAAAGTCTGTCAGTAGAAATAATACAATAATGACATTAATGGTCAGTTAGCCTCATCAATAAAGTCTTGTCAGTACAAATAATACAATGATGACATTAAATATAAGGGTCAGTTAGCCTCATCAATAAAGTCTTGTCAATACAAATAATACAATAATGACACAATATAAGAGAATAACATGTCTTCTTGTCCTTCAGGCTGAGTGTCTGTCAGCTGTCAGAGAGAAGCTGTGAAGCTCTGGCCTCAGTTCTCAGCTCACATGCCTCTAGTCTGAGAGAGCTGGACCTGAGCAACAATGACTTCCAGGATACCGGACTGATGCTGCTCTCAGCTGGACTTCGGAGTCCACACTGTAAACTGGAGACTCTCAGGTCAGGATCATTGTTACTGTTCAACAGACCATTTAAATTATGTTCTACATGGGCATCCGGGTAGTGTAGCGGTAGATTCCCTGCCAACACGAGAGTCATCCACGAGAGTGCATCCACGTGTTACCTCCGGCTTGGTCGGGCGTCCATACAGGCACGATTGGCTGTGCCTGAGGGTGGGAAGCTGGATTGGAGATATGTGTCCTGGTCGCTGCACTCGCGCCTCCTCTGGTCGGTCAGGACGCCTGTTCGGGGGGAAGGAAACTGGTGGGAATAACGTGATCCTCCCACGTGCTACGTCCTGCCGGTGAAACTCCATTGTCAGGTGAAAAGAAGTGGCTGGCAAATGTGCATGTGTGTCAGAGGAAGCATGGCGCTAGTCTTGGCTCTCCCCAGATTGGAAGAGGGTGGAGCAGTGACCGGGGCAGCCACTAGAGCAGCAGGGGGAGTTGGCCAAGTACATTTGGGGAGAAAAATGGGGGGGGGGGGGGGGGGGTGCAGAAAAAAAATCTGCTCTGCACATGAATGTCAAAGAAAATATGTGAACCCTCATTTTCCTGCTGACGTGATTTTTTAAACCAGCTGAGAAACCGTCTTTCAGCTCTACTCTCTCTCTCCACTGAGAGAATATTTCATTATTTCTCTCCACACTGCCTCTGTTGGTGAAACCTGGAGCCAAGGACTTGTTACAATATGTTAAATTGAGTGCCGAACTGAAATGAAAACGCAAATATTGGAGACAGGTTTTTTTGTTGTATTATAAGTGATTTCAAAGCAGTTTATTAATGAGAACATCCAACATGTAGCTGGTTTTAATCAAAGAGTTTCCACTGAGAGCTATGATCTGTTTTTAGAGGGTTAGATTAATTCAAAAGAAACAATAAATGATAAACTATTAGTGTTGAGTGATGACGCTGAAAATGTTACAATACAAATGTTCATATCAGGCAGTGTTGACTTTCATAACTATGCAAAATCACTATTTCTCTAAGTTTAATTTTCCTCCTGAATAAAAGTTGAATAGATCTGTCAAATTTAATTTAAAACACGTTTTTACTGACAGAATACTCGACTTAGAGTTTGAATGAGGAGAAAACAACCTGAAAAGTCACATTGAACACGTTCAACAACAGATCCTCCTGGAAGACAATACAGCAGCAACTGGTCAGCAGTTACATTACATTTCTTTTTGTGGTTCATACTCAAATTAATATTTACAGTGGCAGCGAGCTTCAGTTGGTGCTCTCAGCCGAAGGCCTTTCAGCTGCCAGCTGGCTGCCATGCAAAGAATTGGACTTTGTTACACCATAATGGACATTAAAGAAACTAATCACCTATATTGTTTATTAAGAGGTTGAATGGGTTTAAGTAATTATGTTACTAGCACTTGTGCACTTGAAAAAGTGCACAATTAAAATTGCACAATTATTGTTATAAGCAAATTTGTACATTAGATCCGAGGAAATGGCGGCCATCTTGGATTTAAGGTCAAATCTGACTTCCCCCCACATCTGAAAATAAACCTTATGGTATTCACTCACTATCTGATTTGTGAAACTTTTATCCCATTTGTGAAAAACAAAATAATAGGTGGTTTCACTGAGATTTCATAGTTTTTCCCCATCTAGACCACATAAAACCAGTTCAAAATACATTACACTTAGACCTTTCAAATCTGAGCTAGATTACCAAGGGGACCTGGCCGACACCGTCACCAAGAAACACTTTGAGATTTGGGAAACTTTTATCCTATCTGTGAATGGAAAATGGAAGATTTCATTGTTTTTGCCCATCTAGACCGGATAAAACCAGGTCTAGTTCAAAGACCATTACACTTAGGCCTTTCAAATCTGGACTAGATTACCAAGGGCACCCTACACTCTCACCAAGAAATACTTTCAGATGTGTGAAAGTTTTATCATGGTATGAGCACACTTGAACATTAGACTAGGGAGGAATGACGGCCATCTTGTATTTGCGGTCAAATCTGACTTCCTTCCACATCTGACAATAAACCTTATGCTATTCCCTGACTATGTGAGAAATTTCATGTTCCTTTCAAAAAGTCCACAATTCCTGTATTTTTGGGAGCTTATCCACTCGCTCTACTATTTGAAACTCTGGCAGGGAATGAGTTAACACCAGCAAGACAATCAGCTTTCTCTGTTAAAGGAGCAAAACTATGGAACAGTCTACCTACTGAGCTGAAAACACAACACGATTTTAATGTTTTTAACAGGGGTATTAAGTCATGGTTAAAAGAGAAACAACTGTGTTCTCACACTTAATACCCTTGTAGACCTCTGGTGGTACTCTGTGTATTACGTCTGTATTGTGTGTACATTAGGGCTGGGCGATATCTCGAATATACTCGATGTATTGCGGCTTGTGCCACATGAGATGTAGAAATGACTATATCGCGAACATTCGAGTATAATTGTCACGCATTGTTTATAACTTAAGCCACCAGCATGACTCGCTTCACGTTTCCTCTTGCCAGCTCTCCCTCTCAAGGGAGAGCTCTGTCACACTCAAGGGAGGGGGAATCACATGGATATGTCAAACGCGTCAAACCGCGTCACACATCCGTCCCCAGCAACCAAGGCGAAACATGGCCGCCTCCAGTGTGGCTGCTGACTGTTTCAAATTATAACAAAACAACCACTATTGCAATTTGCAATACATGTCCCGCAAGGTTTCTGAGATTAGGGGAAAGTCTGAGCTGGCATTACGCAAAACCAAACGTGGGGAGGAGGCAGCGGATTTGTTTGGCGTTAACGTTAGCTGTTGTGATGGGGGCTAACGGGGCTAACGTTAGCTAGCTGGTTGTGGCTACCTAGTTCTAGTTGCAGGCAGCGCTTCACAAGCTTATTGTGACCAAAATCCCCGCATTTAAAGCACTTCATACTCCCAGAGCTGGCGTAAACCATAGAGAACCTCATGCATTACTCAAAATGAAACGTCCAGGGTTTGTGTCTCCAAAAGCAACTAACGCTAACGTTACATGCAAGGTAACGTGAAGCTAACGTAGTCTATAATCTAAACGTAATCTATAAGGAAAACGAATGCGCACATTTACATAAAAGTCAACATCATCACATAGTGTCTTTTCTTTAATCTAGAGGCATCATTTTTCAGTCAAAAGTGAGACGACACAGATATGATGGCGTATAGTGAGGCTTTCCATGCCTCACTATAGAACTGGCCCAATGCAAAATTCAGACAGCTTATATGTTGACGTCATGCCAATAAGAGTCTACATTGCCTTTTATGTTTTATCAGCAGACTAAGCAGCTAGGCTTTCGGTTCTATAAAAGCCATTATTTTTTGTATTGACTATTGAGTGATACACTTTACTAAAACAATCATATTATATCACAATAGTGATGTCATACTTGCTTAGGTCAGAGCTATGGAATATTAAATCATCCATCTTTGCTCACTACATAATAATAATAATAATAATAATACATTTATTTTATAAGGCGCCTTTCACGGCACTCAAGGTCGCCGTACAACAAGTAAAAACAGTTACAAAAATACAATCAAAACAGTTAAATTACATGACAGAAAAAAAGCACAGAGCTTGCAGCAGAGCAACCAGCGGGAGATGTGTCTCAGACATACGCCTGCCTAAACAGGTGTGTTTTGAGGTTTGTTTTGAATGAATTGATGGCGTCGATGTTCCTGATGTCGGGGGGGAGGGAGTTCCAGAGGCGAGGGGCAGAGCGGCTGAATGCTCTTGCCCCCATGGTGGACAGACGGGCAGGGGGGACAGTGAGGTTGATGGAGGAGGCAGACCTGAGGGACCGGGTGGGAATGTTGAGGTGGAGGAGGTCGGACAGGTATGGGGGGGCGAGGTTGTGGATGGCCTTGAAAGTATGGAGGAGGATTTTATAGTCTATGCGTAGTTTGATGGGGAGCCAGTGGAGTTGGTGTAGAACGGGGGTGATGTGACTGATGACAGGGGTTCTGGTGATTATACGGGCAGCAGCATTCTGGACGAGTTGAAGCTTATGGAGGAGTTTGTAGGGGAGGCCAAAGAGAAGGGAGTTGCAGTAATCCAAGCGGGAAGTGACGAGGGAGTGGACCAGGATTGCGGCGCTGTTGGGAGTGAGTGAAGGGCGGAGGCGGTTGATGTTGCGAAGGTGGAAGTAGGCGGACCGGATGGTGTTGTTGATGTGGGAATGGAATGATAGGGTGCTGTCGGACAGCACCTGACCTGCCCTTTCTTTCTTCTTCTTTTTTACCCCAGGTGTGCATAAAATACAGGTTAAGAACTTATGGAAAAGTCATGGAAATCCATTGGTCAAAATGTGTATGAACCCTGAAGCATTGAGCATTTATGAGAGATTTCAAAAATATAGAGATATATATCGTGTATCGCGATATAGCCGAAAAACATTGCGATATTCTTTAGAGGCCATATCGCCCAGCCCTAGTGTACATTGTGTGTACTGTATTGTATGTACATCCTTGAATATTTGTATGTATAGCTTTCCTCATGTGGTTTTATATTTGATTGTTTCTTTTCGGTTATGTCCTCTGGGGTGTATTTTAGTGACTTTCTATAGTGACTTTCTAGTCAATACATTTGTATGTCTATAGCTTTACTCTTGTGGTTTTTTATATTTGATTTTGCTTCTTTTTGGGTATGTCCTCTTGGGTTGTGTTTTGGTGTAGGAGTCGCCTGTGGACAGGTGTTGAAAATTAGCGTTCCGCTATGAACACTTAACACTGTGTATCTGTGCATGCATACATGTATGTTACATCTGCAATGCTCTGTGATGTCCATATCAAATAAACTTAACCTAACCTAACCTAACCTAACCTATGTGTGTCTTCCTGTGTGTGTGTGTGTGTGTGTGTGTGTGTGTGTGTGTGTGTGTGTGTGTGTGTGTGTGTGTGTGTGTGTGTGTGTGTGTGTGTGTACGTGCGTGCGTGCGTGCTTGCAGGCTGTCAGGCTGTCTGCTCACAGAGGGAGGCTGTGCTTCTCTGGCCTCAGCTCTCAGCTCCAACCCCTCCCATCTGAGAGAGCTGGACCTGAGCTACAATCATCCAGGAGCCTCAGTGAAGCTGTTGTCTGCTGGACAGTGGAGACTCAGGTATGGAGAGGGACCATCTGCTAGAAGACTGAGAGTCACACACATTTTTTGCAGCATTTGTAGGTTTTTTATAATTTTATACAGGCTGAGAATGGTAGATGTGTCTAAATAAGGGTAAATTGTAAAATGTATAAATTTCCCAACAAACTGGTAAATGTGGATAAACAAGCAAGCCCTGCCTGGAGGTGTGAGTGACATGACTCGAGTGTGTCTTTAGTCTTTCGGAAAAGACTAAAGACACACCTTTTCATGCTCCATCTGGGCCCTTCTTGAACTAACTTCTTTCTCTCTCTAAAAAAAAAAAGTGGAAAAAAAATACGAACTTAACTTTACCACTATTCCTTCAGATGTTGTAGTTGTCATAGACTGTGTTGCATAGTTGATTGCTCTATTGCTGACAAAAATGTGTTATTGTAAGTTGCTTTGGATAAAAGCGTCTGCCAAATGATGTAATGTAATGTAAATGTAATGAGTCGAACCACCATCCAGCTGGACTAGCTGCACCAGGCAGAGCTGAGCTGAGTGGAGCAAAATAGAAATTAGAAAAATGAAGAGAAATTAAAATCTAGCTGTCAAGCTGAACACAATGTCAGCAGCCGACAGCCAACAGCTGCTGGCCAGCATGGAGAAATAAGGCCAGTTTCCACAGGGTTTTCCACAGGGAGAGCTGCCGGACATAGTATATCAGAATTGGATCAGAACAGAAAAAATGTGGATCGCTGCATCCCTACCTTTAACATCTTCTGGTCAAAGGCTGGTCAGAGTCAGCTGTTTGGCGTTCACTCAACATGAACATCTTATTTGATCAAACCGTGCCTCTGACCAGACAACAGAGAATGAGCTCCTCGTCTGCATGTGATACATGATTCAGATGTAACGTCACATGATTTAGCACATTATACAACAACAATAACACAATTGGATCTCTTTGGAGGCAATCTCTGTTTATTCTGACAAAAGCAAGCAAATAATAACAATATCCTCTGGTCAAGCGTGAAAATCTAACATTGCACTGACAGATTACCTTCAAATTCACCAGCCATTAATGTTAAATAGTAAATCATTATATTGTGTAGCAGCGTTTTGGCTGATATGTTATTGCAATGATCCCGGGTTAATGACTAAACTCATCAGCTATATGTACTTAACTTTAGACGTCTCAGAAGAGCAAATGAGTAACAAATAATAAGCCACATGCAGATTAACGTTACAACACTTTAAACGTAATATATGACAGCATTGTGCCTGTTGGGTCTCCATAACGTTAGCCTCCATGGTGCTCGCCGCTCGGTTGGTGTCATCAGATCAGTCCAGTCCACAGTCCCTAATGCACAGCAATACCGTGTTATTCATCACTGTTAACGTTACACATTTACAGTTGCAGTTATCTAACGGGGCCAAGCATGGTGGGAATTACGCCCCTCCTACTGGCCATGATGCCCTGAGATCCCTAAGGCCACCTTGGCAGTGCCCTGCTACCAGCCTGCTAATGTAACTTGCCTTATGCAAAGGATGTGTCATTGGCTCATTTTAACACACATTTCAGAAAAATCACTCTTCACGATGTCAATAAAACAATGGCCTTTGTGTCCTGGCATGTGGTCTTGTGCTCTAACAAAATTGCGACATTGAAGGTGCCCCCCCCCAGATTTTCATAATGCTGGCGCTGTCAAATTAATTTACACCTGGTTATCCACCTCAAATAGTGACAGAAGTGAATTTAATGATGAAATAGTGTGTGAAAAATGTAAAAAATATACCGTGTTGGACAATGACTTCAGTCTCCACCTGAACAGTCACAATGCATTATGGGGGAGATGAGTATATTGAGTAAGCCCCCGGTCTGTACTCAGAAATTCTTGTGAATATCTCGCCTACACAAAATTCATATACTGTACAGTAGGGGTGTCACGATACACTCAGTTCACGATACGATACGTATCACGATACTGGGTTCACGATAACGATACGATACGATACGATTTTAACAATATTTTTTTAAACTTGAATAATGACAATATATGACTGGAAAAGTAGTATTTTATTTGAAATGCACAAATACAAAACATGCTGTTGTGGGAAATTGTTATTACAATAACAACTAGAAAAAACATGAGATTGGAGATAAGGCTTATCTTGAAATAGAATGAGTTACACCGTCACTTAGATTTACTTTGAACTAAAAGGTTTCTCAGCAGTATAAATTCTCATTATGCATCTTCAGTTTTTCTTCAAACTCAAACAACAAGACTTTTCTTAGTCTATTTTTTATGCATCTTCAGTTTTTCCTGTCAAGTAAACAGTTTTGCCAGAAACTCAATTGAATGGTTTCTCTCCTGTATAACTTCTCATGTGTCTCTTCAGAGACTTGTTCAACTGAACTACTTTCCACACATTGAACTTCAACAAACAAAGACGTTTCTTTGTCTACTTTTGAAAAAAAAAAAAAAAAAAAAAAAAAAAATGTTTTTTTTTTTTTTTTTTTTCCACGGTATGAGATTTCATCTCAACGATACATATCGTGACGTTTTACTATCGCGAAATTTCGTGGGACGATATATTGTGACACCCCTACTGTACAGTGTGAACACAATACCTCTTCAATTTGAGTATCAAAAGTACGCTGAGTAGAGCTATCCGAACAGGCCCATTGACTCTGATTCATAAACTTGAAGCTGAGGAATATTATTGTTTGATGTTGAATGGAGGATATGAATCACAGCGTCTGGAAAATCACTGCTATGGAAGGTTATGAAGGTTATTTGTTCATGATCAAAGAGATGATGCTGTCTGACTTTATTTACCCCCCTCCCCCACAGTGTGGACCATGATGCAGAGCGGTGGTTGAAACCAGGCCTGAGGAAGTGTAAGTGTGTATTTAGTTTGATTCAGTTTCTATTGAAATAGAAAGCTCATGTGTGACATCTATTCATTCAAATCCTATTCTGAAACAAGATGGCTGAAACAAGAAATGAACAGTCAGTCTGTTAATACCATAAAACTTCAATTAAAAGCCAAGTCTTTTAATTTTTTTAAATTTATTTATTTATTTATTTATTTAACTTGCATTCAAACGTCAGTCCCAGGTCAGATCACCACAGAGAGAAAAACGTCCTGAAATTCAAGCGGTATTTTTCTTTTCTTTTTTGATGAACAAAAGTCAGAAGCAGCAGAGAGACATTTCTCCATTGATTCCAATAGAGAGAGAGAATGGTGACAAAATAAAGGTGATCTATGCAGTTTGGCTTTCAGCAATTTACTGTTGTTAAGATTATTTAAGATGATGATCAGCATCATGAGCCATTGTATCACGATTCACGTTAGTTGATAGTTGATTCACTTCACATTAAAACATGGTCAAAAGCAGCCAATAGGCTACGTTCCACTTTGATTGAGCACATTGGCTTCATTCATCAAAATCCATTGTGAGCTCACAGCAGCATTTGACTGCGTTCCACTTGACTCACTTTCTTATTGTAGAATCTCCCATTCGTCTCCTCTGTCTCTCCTGCGCTCTTTTTAAAGGAAATCAAGGAAATCCACTTCCTTCCTCTTCAATCCATTCAGTCTTAAATAGGTGACTTGACTAAACCTCAACATATAGACAGTTTTCACAGAACTGTGTTGCTGCCAGCTATTGTATTAGCAAACACTGCAACAGGACGTATAGGGGCAATTTAGAATGTTTATGTTGTCTGAGTGGGTCAGGCTTTTTAAAGGCCGGCACCAAACCAAACCGTTAAGAGAGCCAGCTCGCCCCGTTAAAATATGTGACAATAGAGACCCCAACCCAACCTGGCAGCCTGCAAACTACAATCTAATTTAACTCTCGATTATAGGGAGGAGACTGGAGACTCTGGAGGCATTTTAATAATGCTAGCAATTCTAAGAGACTCTAGAGACGATGCGCCATGGGCGGAACATGTTGTGGGATTTGATTATGTCACGGTTTGTGTTACAAATCGCTGATGATGTCACGATTTGCTAACACCGCCCGCCTTAGACAATTTTAATGACTCTGGAGACAATGTGCCATGGGCTCAACATGTTCTGGGATTCATGATGTCACAATATGGGTCACAAATCAGTGATGATGTCACCGAGTAGCTCACACGCTCGATTTCTAGGCTGGAGACTCTGGAGACGATGCGCCATTCGGACGAGGCCTCAAATGTTACGGTCGCAAATGGATGTAAATATTTTCATTAAAGTCCCTGGAAACCAAAATCCACAAAAATGTTCTAACTATGTTATTTAGGGTCTTATGTTAGTAATTATGTGCCTCCGAAATTATTATGCATTACTTTCAACCCAAAGCCTTAAAATCGACACTTTTCTACAAGATTCTACAAGATACTTCCTCATTGAAGAGAGCAGTGCGCGAGGTGCTAAAATGCAGGAGCTTATGACGTCATAAGCTCTATATAACCTTTGTACACGCACGCAACCCGCAGTCCTGCACATTCTGCCTCCATCTCTCTTCAGAGTTCTAGTGGTCCCACACCTTTTTGCAGCTAGCTAACTACGCATTGCGTCAACACAAAGGCTCTTTTAAGAACCAACATCTATCTATCTATCTATCTACAGTATCTATCTGTCTATCTGTCTATCTGCGAGTTTATCGCTTAGACTCGTCGGCGGTGTGTTGGAACCTTGATAGGGAGAGCTCTCTCCTCTGCCTGCTACGGCGCTGCTGTGTGTGTGTCAGTGTGTGTGTGCGCGCGTGCAGACAGATAGACAGATAGACAGATGACCTGATCTCGGCGCACAATATAACAAGGAAGCAGTCTGAAACTAACGTTAGTTCAGTGCGGTAGTAGCTTGATAGCTGTCAGCTAGCAAGCTAACAACACAGGTAGGCTACGCTATTAAAAGCAGTAAGCACAACACTCACCAGAAATATTAAGTGTCTAGCCAATCTGCTCCCACAATTGAGCCTTCTGTCTCTGTTGCAATAGTTTCTCCATATCGTCTGTGTCGGGCCAGGACCTCGAATGTCACTTTTTTCACTTTTTTACTTTTTGTCATGAATCAATGGCATTGGTCACCCTTCACGTCTCTGTGTGGTTTTTAACAAATGCAACCAATGGAAAAGCATTAAAACGAGCTTGTGAGTAAATCTCGTAACGCCATTCGCCCTCAATCTGTCAGTCAAACCTCAAAATTCCCCCCCTACCTCCGTCTGTAACCCCCCACGCAGGACAATAAACCCGGAAAAGACACACGGCAGACGCGCTGTGTATTTCTCATATCGTTTTGACTAATCCTGGCTTCCTCTGACGTTAATATATTAATCAAATGTTTTCCAGTTATTCCTAGGCTGCAAACTTGTTTTAACATGCAAATCGGAGTGCTTTCTGACGAGAATAAAGTAACGTTAACGTTACGTTATGTCAGACTATTTCTCAGCCCATGCCAAAGCCCCCATTCGGCCATGAGAGGCGAGGGGCAATGCTGTTGCTCCTGCGCGCGCCCCCGCGGCCTGGAGCTTCGGGGCTCGTGCATGAGGATGCAGCTGCCTCCCGCTTGACTGGCCATGAGAAAGCGCTTCCAAGTCGGACTGATAATATAAACAACATCATTTGAGCTTATCCAGGTAAGATATTAATAAAGTAATGACACATTCAGCGGGAAACTAACTATAATTAAGACATGTGCCAACTTTGACGACATTTGGTTCAGTAGTTTAAGAGCAAACAGGTTTTTTTTACTTCCTGAAAAGTTTCTGTTTTGGAAATTCGAGGTCCTGGAACGACAGCGGCGATATGATTAGTTGCCAGAAAAGGAGCACCCGACACCAGCGTCTTTCTGAAAAGTTAAAATAATTTCAGCTGGCAGTCGGGCGCACAAAAATGCCAGAGCGCTGTGAAAATAGACGCTGGACGCAGCACACTTTCTCTAGACGTCCGTGTGCGCTCGCATACACTCTCCCCCCATTGGAAACAACTGAAAATAGACGCCGGAGCTGATGAAAAGACGCTAGGTGGACACAGGCCCTAAGTATACATTACGTATACTTGCATATACATCATCTTAATAGGCTATATCATGCATGTAGGGAAAGAGGTTACTTACTGTAGGCTATCAGCCAACACAAGTCATCTACTGTTAATACACTACAGAGCTGCAACTATAGTTGCAAATTATGTAATAAAATCATGACAAACAAATTCTCATGTATCCCTCTCTCTCCCTCTCCCTCAGTCTCCCTCTCCCTCCCCCTCTCCCTCTCCTTCAGTCTCTCCCCCTCTCTCTCTCCCTCAGTCTCTCTCCCCCTCTCTCTAGCTGTGTTTCCATTACCCTCAGAAATGCGCAAAATCTAAATATCACAATAAAAATCGGGTAATGGAAAAACGTAAATTTTGAAAAACCTCCCAAATATTGCAAAAGGTTTTTGCGCTCTCATGAGGTGGTTTTTCAGGCGTGTCGATATAGCAGTATATCACAAAAGCGTAATGGAAACACATTTTCCACATTTGCACGTTATGTGACCCATACGTGACGTAGGGGAGGGGACTGTACTGTTGACCAACTTGCATCTATCCATCCAGCCGCAAGGGGTCAGTTGAACCTAATACGGAAATCATATGGAAACTTATTTATACTAAGACTGGTGGATCTGTAACATGGTGTCATTCATTCACCAAATAAAATAAAATAAAACAATTACAAAAACTGTTTTACCGACTCATATATCCATTATTACACGTTTAAATGCTGTTTATGAGGATTAAGTGGCGATTTATGTTGTAAAATGTGGGCGCATGGGATTGTGGGTAAATATTTTGGTCAGACAGCCTAATATTTTGGTCACTGGCACCATCTACTGGATGAAAATGGAACATGGATCGATGATTTGTTTTTTACCATGTTTTGTCCGAGCTGCCTTCGTCTTCTGTTTAAAATAGTCACGGCAGCAGCAACCTAAATCACAGTTCAACACCAAGGAGGTTACGCAGTAACATCTTCCTTAAAGTGGAGTCTCGCGAGAAGAGATTTTACGAGACGGGACTTCAAACTCAACTTCAATGGAAACGCCTGCAAGTCACAATTGTACTTTTTCGAAATTGTAGAAATATTGCAATTATTTTGTGAAAAACTAATGGAAACACAGCTTATCTCCCTCAGTCTCTCCCCCTCGCCTCTCTCTCTCCCTCAGTCTCTCTCCACCTCTCTCTCTCCCCCTCTCTCTCCCTCAGTCTCTCTCTCCCTCAGTCTCTCTCCCTCAGTCTCTCTCCCTCAGTCTCTCTCCCCCTCTCTCTCTCCCTCAGTCTCCCTCCCTCAGTCTCTCTCCCCCTCTCTCTCTCCCTCAGTCTCTCTCCCCCTCAGTCTCTCTCCACCTCTCTCTCTCCCTCACCTCAATCTCCCTCTCTCTCTCCCTCAGTCTCTCTCCCTCAGTCTCTCTCCCCCTCTCTCTCTCCCTCAGTCTCCCTCCCTCAGTCTCTCTCCCTCAGTCTCTCCCCCTCAGTCTCTCCCCCTCACCTCTCTCTCCTCTCTCTCTCTCCCTCAGTCTCTCCCCCTCACCTCTCTCTCCCTCAGTCTCCCTCCCTCAGTCTCTCTCTCCTTCTCTCTCTCCCTCAGTGTCTTCCCCTCATCTCTCTCTCCCTCACGGCTCGTACACCATGAAACGCTGGGCGGCATGCCTCCTGTGAAAGCCTCTTTGACGCTGCATCTTGATAGGCTGTCTTGCTCTATTTCCGCGTCTGATTGGTCCATTTCAACCTTGCGCCCCCTGCTGCTGGAACCGCCCAGCGTTTCGCTGTCGCAGACTAGAGGAGGCTTGTCTCTGCGGCTTCACACTCGCGGGGCGGGACTAGGGCGGGACCTTTCGTTAAAGCTACCCAATGACAGCTCTTCCTACACATTTCCTCCCCCCACCCTTCTGTGTACCTCGACCTGAAAACGTTTCTACAGGCTACAGCTCCAAGCTGGAAGCTGGTTTCCACGCCCACAAAACGCTGCGACAACAGCGGAAAAGTGATTTTGCCAATGTAGATGTGCACGAGCCGTCTGTCTCCCTCCCCCTCTCTCTCTCCCTCAGTCTCTCCCCCCCTCTCTCTCTCCCTCAGTCTCTTTCCCTCAGTCTCTCTCTCTCTCCCTCAGTCTCTCTCCCCCCCTCTCTCTCTCCCTCTCTCTCTCTTCCTCAGTAGCTCCCCCCTTGCCTCTCTCTCCCCCTCTCTCTCTCCCTCAGTTGCTCTCGTCTCCCTCTTCCTCTCGCTCAGTCTCTCTCCCCCTCTCTCTCCCCCTCTCTCCTCTCTCCCCCTCTCTCTCTCCCTCAGTCTCTCTCCCCCTCTCTCTCTCCCCCTCTCTCCTCTCTCCCCCTCTCTCTCTCCCTCAGTCTCTCTCCCCCTCTCTCTCTCCCCCTCTCTCGTCTCCCTCTTCCTCTCTCTCCCTCAGTCTCTATCCCCTCTCTCTCATCTCTCCCTCAGTCTCTCTCCTCTCTCTCTCCCTCAGTCTCTCTCCCTCTCGGCTCGTGCAGACCTACAATTGCAAAATCACTTTTCCGCTGTGTCGCAGCGTTTTGTGGGTGTGGAAACCAGCTTCCAGCTTGGAGCTGTAGGTAGATGTACACAGAAGGGTGGGGGAAGGAAATGTGTAGGAAGAGCTGTCATTGGGTAGCTTAATGAAAGGTCACGCCCTAGTCAACACCCCCCCACGCGAGCATTAAGCCGCTCAGAGACAAACCGCCTCTAGTCTGCGACAGCGAAACGCTGGGCGGTTCCAGCAGCAGGGGGCGCAAGGTTGAAATGGACCAATCAGATGCGGAAATAGAGCAAGACAGCCTATCAAGATGCAGCGTCAAAGAGGCTTTCACAGGAGGCAAGCCGCCGAGCGTTTCATGGTGTGCATGAGGCGTCAGTTGCTCTCGTCTCCCTCTTCCTCTCCCTCAGTCTCTCTCCTCTCTCTCTCTCCCTCTCCCTCAGTCTCTCTCCCTCTCCCTCAGTCTCTCTCCTCTCTCTCTCTCTCTCTCTCCCTCAGTCTCTCTCTCTC
>NC_139645.1:30180789-30238289 GCF_964638095.1 Poromitra crassiceps
CAACTATTTTGATAATCGATAAATCGTTTTCAGTAATTAAAAAAAAATCGAAATTTTCTGATTCAATCTTCTTAAATGTGAATAGTTTCTTTACTCCTCTATGACAGTGTGCGTTATACGGTTTTAATGCACACATGCTGGCCAATCAGAGAGTATTCACCCAGTCCATGTTATAAGAGCAGTTTATAGTGAGCCGCAGTAACGAGTCCGGAAATCATCGATGCTAACAGCCCTGGTTCAACACAGTTTTCGCCTATGGGAGTTTTGAATGGGTTTTTGGCGCGATGCTTCTAATAAGCTCTCTGGGCAACGCTGGCTTAATCAAACGCGAACCAGATGGTAGTAACATCATCTTCACACATGAAGACCACTTTTATGAGTTTTGAAGCTTTTATGTGCCGTTAAAAGGATGGCTAGCTAGCAAACGGCTAAATGAGACTACACTTTTGAGTCGATGGGGATATATACGTCAATAACAACACCACTTCAAAGGGCGAACACGGAAATTCTCTTTCCCTCACCTGGTTCAGCCCCGTTCAGCGCGGGGTAATCAGTGCACACATCAACAACAGTCCAGGTTGAGTGCTGACGTGACGTGGAAGCCTATGCGACAGTGTGTAGTTCAGGATTAGCTTAGCTCGAGCATTTTACTTCTAGGTAGGGCTGCACGATTATGGCAAAAATCATAATCACGATTATTTTGATTGATATTGAGATCACGATTATTTAACACGATTACTCATTGACATTGAGAACATCATTAATTTATTGAACATTTACACTGCCTTTTTATTTAACATTGGATGTGTTTGGATTTTAGATATAATTGAAAATAAATAAGTGAAAATAAATAATAAAAGTGCAAAGATTTAGAAATAAAATAAAAACTAAAATAAATATACAGTATAGGCCTACTATGTTGCAGTGAACTGCCACAACCAACTGCAACTATTAATCTACATTCAATATGTTGGTAAACATCTGAACTAGTAGTCCTTAAACCTCAAAACTAACCAAATGAGAACACTAGTAACGTTCGTTTACATTACATTAAATTACTCATTTGGCAGATGCTTTTATCCAAAGCGACTTACGTCGTTTAGGTTCATAATAGGCTATTGTTGATGTTTATCTGTGAGCTCGTTAGCTGTTGAATATGCGGTCGCATTGTAAAGAGTGTCCTGAATCGATGACTGTATGCGGTGGCAGTAACTAGATGGGGCTTTGTATTTTTGTTCGTTTAGCGTTTATTGCTTGGTCATAGACCACTTTGTGAGTGGATTTCAAGTGATAGGTTGTGTTGCGGGGTGCAGCCACGACCGCGCATATCTTGCACTGTTTGTTCCAAGTCTGTGGCTGTGATTGACAGGTGGGTCAAAACTCGCATCGCAATTCTGTGCTGTATATTCGCATCGCTCTTGATGTGTGGACCTTTAAACTCGGCGAAACCATAGTGTTTCCACCCCACATACGTTGTTTTACCTCTCCTCTCGACCAGCGGCTCTCTTTCTGTGACTTCTCTCATCTTATTCTTGTGCTACCACGGAAATAAGCGGGGAGGAGAAGTGCAGTGGCTCTCTGTTCACATGACAGTCATTCCCAACTCGAGCGGTGTGTGTGTGTGTTTTGGGCTTTGGGGGAGGGGCCGAGCACACCGCTGCAAAGGAAAGGGTGCGCTCGATTTACAACACAAGACAGAACGAGAGTGACAAGAGCCGCAAAATCGTTGTATGTCGATTATCTTGTTTTCATAATCGTGGACAGCCCAAATCGTAATCATGATTAAAATTCGATTAATCGCCCAGCCCTACTTCTAGGGCTCGCATTTACGCTTCAAAACTCATGAAAGTGGTCCTCATGTGTGAAGATTATCCCGCTGAACCTTGGTTCGCGTTTGATTAAACTTGCATTGCCCAGAGACCTTATTTGAAGCATCGCGCCAAAAACCCATTCAAAAATCCCATAGACAGAAACAGTGTTGAACCAGGAAGTTCGGGACTTCCGCATTCAGCCTACAAAAATACGTCATCCCTGCGGCTCTCTATGCCTGCTAGAACTTATTTCACCAATACTAGTACAGTGAAATCTGCTTATAGTGATCACTGTTATAGTGATCAACCGCTTATAGTGATCAAAAAGCTCCTGAATCATTTCTATACACATGCTGTTTAAATAATTTGCTTACAGTGATGATTTTGGGCCTTGTCCCCACTGAGAACAATGTGATTTTTTTTTTAGTTACTGTAATTGTATTATTTTTTTTACTTACAAACTGCCAAAAATGAGCCAGTGAGATACAGCAGCGATACTCATGTGCATGTCTGTCTGTATGTGGAGAGATGACTGCATGTCTGTCTGTGGAGAGATGGCAGCGTCTCTGTCTACACAAGACAGATGTGTTTGAAACAGCTGGAGGCCTAACTTACTATATGGATTTTTAAAGTCAACATTCCTTTACTTTATATGTACTGTATTCATGTAATTCATATACAAATGCCAATTAGATGGTGATCTGCATGAGAAATAAAGAAAAAGAAGAAATCCGTTATAATGATCATCTGTTTATAGTGATCAATTTGACCCGTCCCAAGCTGATCACTATAAGGTCACTTTCACATATAAGCTGGTGGACTCGGTGCGATTCGGGGGGGTGAAGTTGCAACATTGTTGTGATTTTCATTTGGTTTGGTTTTCTTTCACACAGCAATTTGTCACAAGCGCAGCAAACTTTCTGAACAATGTCACATGGTCCAAACAGTCACTCGTCTATTGGACAGAATAGAGAAGGGAAATCTCTCCTCTCCAGCAGGCTGGCCTGGCTGAGTGTGGGCTGACTGAACAACACAAGTGAATCCGCAAAACACGGACATGGAGCAACACCACGTGCGATATTGGGATTTCTGGTGCTACTATCAAATAATTATTTAACAAGAATGTGCCCAATATGAGCAGCAGATGAGGCAGCAAGCTGTTGAACATTTCATTCTACAGATGAGAGTAGCCTACGTACCGAAGGAGATAGGCAAACCGGGGCCAGCTGTTGATAAATGTGATGTTGTTATGACGACGTATGTCACGACGCAGCGCGCAGGTACTGTACACATGTGCACGCCGCAGTGTTTGTTTTGCTCCCTTCTCCCGTCTTCTACTCATGATGCACTGCATGAGTGCATCAGATGCACTGGCGCTCTTGTGTTTAGTCCGGGTTGCTTTCACACAACAAACGAACCGCGCCAGGGTTCACTTGGAAGCGAACCGAGACCCACGTTTTCAAGCGCGCCAGAGTTTGTTTGTTTGTTCCGCCACAGAGTTCGTTTGCGCTTTCACACCAGCCCAAACAAACCGAACTATCCGAGGAAACGAACTCTGGCGCGGTTAAAGCGGACTAAGAGGAGTGCACTGCCTCATGGTGTTGTGTCACAAAGTGTGGTGAAATATTGACTCTTATTTCAGATGTGTATTCTTGTGTTTAAATATGCGCAAATGTTAATAGCGGTAATTATTACCAATTTACATATTTTAAACGCCTCGTTATCAGACTTATGGAGTTAACGCAGTAATGAGTCCAGAGGTCACACTTCCGGTTCGTACGTGTAAAAGGCAATGGGTTTTTGTATGGGGATTTTGGTTAAACACATGAAATGAGGTCTGTGGTTAACAAAAGTTTATGACACACCAAAGTTTGTGTTCAGTAAGATAATCTTCACAAACAAAAACCACTTTTATGGATTTGAAGTAATAACCAAAATCCCCATACAAAAACCCCATTGCCTTTCCCCCTACGAACCAGCATGCTGGTCATTTCTGGGTAAGCCTAGAAAAATACATCAACCCTGCGATACTCTATTCATTATTAATTCCTTTTTTGTTATTTTTTCTCTTGTACTGTTGCTTTTCTTTGCC
The DNA here is from genome assembly GCF_964638095.1 of Poromitra crassiceps. Taxonomy (NCBI): domain Eukaryota; kingdom Metazoa; phylum Chordata; class Actinopteri; order Beryciformes; family Melamphaidae; genus Poromitra; species Poromitra crassiceps. The sequence goes on from NC_139645.1 coordinate 30,184,693, forward strand.
TTATCTCTAGTTTGCTTGTTTCCTTTCTCTTGTTTTCATCATATTGTTTGCTTTGTACAGATTATTATTAATATTGGTTTTCTGAGGTAGAGACCCTGTATAAACCCATCTTGTGTTTCCTGTCTCTACCCGCACATTGTTTTTGCTGTATTCAATTTGTCTGTTTCTTTATATGAGCAAATAAATAAATAAAATAAAAACACTTCTGCCATCAAGGCTACATTACTAGTTAAATGTCCTTTGCTTTCATTGTTTATATATATTGTTTTCCAGCAACCATGATAAGTCTTCACATCCATCAATGTGTGCTGAAACTCCCTGTCTTGACTCAACATTCACAATATAATCTTTGAATGTTCTAAACTGGACTCTGCCTGCTTTATTCTTCAAGTGAACCAGTGAGTGGGGAACAAATTAACCAGGTGGAAGAACTAGTTTTTAGCTGTCATTAGTGTATCAGCCTCAGGAGATGCTTGTGTGGTAGCTACACTGTATCAGCCTCAGGAGATGCTTGTGTGGTAGCTACACTGTATCAGCCTCAGGAGATGCTTGTGTGGTAGCTACACTGTATCAGCCTCAGGAGATGTTTGTGTGGTAGCTACACTGTATCAGCCTCAGGAGATGCTTGTGTGGTAGCTACACTGTATCAGCCTCAGGAGATGCTTGTGTGGTAGCTATACTGTATCAGCCTCAGGAGATGTTTGTGTGGTAGCACACTGTATCAGCCTCAGGAGATGTTTGTGTGGTAGCTACACTGTATCAGCCTCAGGAGATGCTTGTGTGGTAGCACACTGTATCAGCCTCAGGAGATGTTTGTGTGGTAGCTACACTGTATCAGCCTCAGGAGATGCTTGTGTGGTAGCTACACTGTATCAGCCTCAGGAGATGTTTGTGTGGTAGCTACACTGTATCAGCCTCAGGAGATGCTTGTGTGGTAGCTACACTGCTGCTGCTGCTGCTGCTGCTGCTGCTTCTGTGTCTTGACCAGTGGGCATTTCAGCCTGCCTATTTTTGACGCCTATGCGGAAATTGCATTCTTTCAAATGGCCAGTGGGGGTCGCAGCTTGTGTAGCACTCCCGGGAACATCCATTCAACTATATGGGAAACGAGCCAACTTCTCTCTCGGTCTAGGTCATAAATAAACACTTTCCAAATTAGTGTATGGTCTGAAAAAACAATTTCAAGTCTTTTTCATGCTCTAACGCACTCCGTTTTCCAAATGATAGCCCCATTTTGAGGAAAATTGACGACAAATATCGGATAATAAGAACAGTAATACTTCCGACCGGTAGAGGCAGCAATGTGCCGCAAGGCATCAGGTAGCAAGTAATAGTTGAGCAAATTATCAGAAAATAGCGTTACTTTATGATATTTTAATAATGTTAGTAGACACACGTAACTATATAGATACCATACATCTAACGTCCATAACATGGTGGACCATTTAACGTTATTTATACCGTTAGATAAAGCCTTAAGCCTTCTCTGTATTCAGACATTCAGACCATTGGATTCAGCACAGAAACCGGAGTATGTTATAAGGTTTTAAATAGAGTCACGTTATAAACAACTAACCAACGTATGGAAACAGTGTTACTCGAAATGGTTAAAAGTTAAATCAATTTGGTCATTCAGTGCCGTTTTACTGCAATGTAAAGTAAGTAGCGTTAGCCGATACATTAGCCAAAGTAGCTGACTACCCATAATGCATTACGGCGATAAGGGAGACAGAGCAAATTCGGAAACTCCCCTGGCAGCCGCTAGGGGCAGCCGCCCCCTCCCCTCGTACTTCCGTGTAGCATTCATTCATTCAACCAATCAAACGAAATCAAACAATATCCGGAAGTGAGCTTCATTTTGCTGTGTCAAAGTCAATGAGCTATGTTGGTCCATTATATATAGGTCAATGGTCTTGACTGACATTAGGTGAACGTTGCTCTCCTGACTGATGAGGCTGCTTTAACATCTGCCAGGCCCCCATGCCCCACAGAGAACACACGGCGACATCATCTAGTTGGCTTGTCAATCAAATCTGATGCTCTAATACAAAATAACCCTAACCCAACAGGATTGTTGTTGCTAAACTCACCCACTCAGTAAACTGCCATTGTTAAAGTTAAAGGTGTTAAAGTCAGTTTGAAGCGGGTCAGTCCCGTTTGTGGCTTTTTGCGCTATGAACTCTTTAGGCTACTACTGACTATTTACCTTTGTAGATTTTCATTAATATTCATTTTCATTTTCTCTGGAAGTGGATCACCACTTATTTGTGCTGTTATGGTTATTAGCTTAGGGACTGTTCGTTATTTATGAGAGGGGGGGGTATGGTGCAGGGGCGACTTTGTTTTCGTTTTGTTCCTTCACCCTCCCCAGATCTATAAATATTTTCCCATGTCCCTCCCTGAGTGACTGGAGATAAATGCATCACCCTCCCTCCACCATAAATAACCACACTTTATCATATTCACACCAAAGGTAGTAGCCTACTGAAGAACGCTACGTTTGATAGCGCCCGACATCGGGGGGGAGAGGGGGCGGGGGGCATATAACGTTAATAGTACCCAGCCCAATATGGCCTCATCTCCTAGTTATAAAGCCTACAGTAGCCTAGCCAACTGCATATGTGTCAACAATTCCAGCTCTGAAACAATATAGGCTAAAGCGATGATAAACGTTTCCAGTCAATGCACCAAGCAAACTGCAGGACCAAAACAACCTATTCTGCACACACACACACACACACACACACAAAACATACCGACACGTGCATATTAATGACTGTTCTCCCAAATGTACTGAATAGGCCTGTACACAGTGCATACTGTAGGAGCAGCGTCCACAATATTGGCACGGCGGCCATATAACACTTACCATTTGATGGTCGCATGACAACGAAATCCCTGGAGTTGGGGGGAAAGTATAGGTTTTCTGTACCAAATCCTGGGGTACGTTTTTCATCTTGAAGGATAAATCCTCACTTTCAGTTTCTGTGTTGTTTTTTCCCGCTATCTTGTATTTGGTACCACCCACTGTACAACCCTATCTACCACTTTCTCATGTGCATATAAAACACGGAATGTGCGCACGGCGGCGCAACCACAGTAATATAAGACTCACAATGTATTTAGCCTATAGCCTATATCATCAGCAGATTCACAACTTAACAAAGGCTAGTTGTTGTTACGAGCTGTTGGCAAATAAAGCTTGTTTACCTTTCAGAAGTGGACACCAGCGGGGGCTGCGTCAGCAAAGGTCTTTAAATAAATCCAATCATCCTCTATTAGGATTCTCTCTGCCAGTTCATTTTATATGGAGATTGTTGCCAGTCCATTAAGTCTGTCTTGTTTCATTGTAGGCTACTACTGCAGAGGTAGTTTCAACTTTGAGAAACTTCAGATATTGTATTTTGGTCTCTCCAATGAATGGGCAGGCAAAGTGCGCACTGCGCGCTGCACAGGGAAACAGATTGTTTTGGAACCCAGAAACAACGTTAGAAATATCGCGCTTATTTACTGATTACACTAATACTGGTACACACATATGAGCACATGGCCTAGGCTACCTTAACCCAAAGTTAATGATGTAAATTAGTCTACTTGTAGGCTATGTCATTTCATTTACTCCGTGTCCCTTTTCCTCATTCAAGCGGGATGGAGAAGACATGATGACCCGCCCTCCTCTGCCTCTGATTGGCTAGTAGTAGTGCTTGTTTAGGCATGAGGAGTGATGATTGGTTGGGTTAGGGTAAGAATATCAGGGTAGGCCAATCAGAGGCATAGTAGGGCGGGCGGTTCGTGCCGCGGACAGCGGCGAGAGAATGGATCTAGCAGGGAAGAGCATGAGAGGCAGAGCGCTGGAGAATATTTGGAGAGCTGCAAGTGAAGGCGCACAAGTGCCGCCCTAGGCGGTCGCCTATATGTTCGAACCGGCCCTGAGCCTAGCCAACTGCATATGTGTCAACAATTCCAGCTCTGAAACAATATAAAGCGATGATAAACGTTTCCAGTCAATGCACCAAGCAAACAGCAGGACCGAGTGAGGGCCTGTACACAGTGCATAGGAGCAGCGGTTTACGTGAAAGGAAGGAATGGGAGATACCAAGTCCAGTCACCATACAGGTAAACCATAGATATAAATAGGGGAGTAAACACGAATTTTGGAACGAAAAAACGCATTTAAAATATATACAAAATACAAAAAATGAATGTTGTATAGCCCTCCCTAAAGCCAAAATAAAAAACACAAGTCCCTCCCCAGTACTAAAAAAAATATTTGATATCCCTCCCCCTTTCTGCACCATACCCCCCCTCTCATAAATAACGAACAGTCCCTTAGTCACTCACGTCTACACTAGCTTCACTGCTGCTACTTTTAGCTAAATCTCGCTTCACCCAAAATGTTATTCACATAAAAAGACTATATCCACAATGTTAATTATTTTAGAGGACTGCATCTTGAACTGGAGACATCAAATGGAATTGACGGTTTTGCTAACTACAGTATGACCTGTGATGGTGGTGGTAAAAACAGCTCACTGCCATAACAGCTCTACATGACATGTAGCTAAGCAACACGATTGAGGGATGCCTAACATTCATATGCTAACTGTAGCTGCCTGGTAGCCAACAATGCAAACTATGCCTATAATAACTGACAGCATTTAATTTTCACACGTTTGAAAAGGGGGATTGATGCTCTACTACTAATGCTCTACTGCCATGAATTTTGTAAAACAAATATTAATAATCATATAATCATAATTATCATAATGATTTTAGGGTTGTCCCGATACTGGCCTATTTTGCTGTACTCGATACCACTTTACACCTATGGCTCACACAGCAGAGAAGCTTGGCTGTAGTGTTCACTATGACAGTGTGTTTGTTTGCATCTCTGCCTGGAGCGCTTTGTGAGGAGAAATAAAAAGCTATCAGGTCAGTAATCAGCTGATGCCTGCACCGCATCACTCGCCCATTCACTGTCTGAGGTCAGACTACTAGCAGTTAGCCGCGTAGCCTGCAACAAGATCGAACACTTTCTGTTCAATTTGTGTCCCGTAATCCATACTGCCTTAAAGTTTAACGTTTTAAAAGTGGAACGTAAGGCCTAAACGTTAATGTCTGTGAAATTAGCGACAATTTTTACAATTTCACTTCCGGTTTATTTGTTGTTCCTTCAAAATAAAAGCACGATAAAGTTCGTTTTTACAATAAACATTAAAGTAGTAATCTAACTATGAACATAATGAACATGAGGAACCTCTACCTCTAGTTTAATGTTTGAATGAAAATAGACCAGCAGAACAAATACAAAGGAAATGCACAGATATGTGGTTCAAATGGTTGATTCATAGCATACTTTATTTAATGGGAAACCTTATTTCCTTATTTAATCAGAAACTTTTGATTATAAGGCATCAAGAGAAGAGACAATCAAGTATAGCCATTATGCGAAATTTGTGTGGTCTTGTGAAAACTAGGTACTTCTGCAGATATATACTAAAGAAAATGACTAAAACCCATAATATTTAATAGTTATCTTTTAATTAACCATAAGGGATAAAGAAAACAACGTTGTCAACCCAATTAATACTCCGTATCGGTATTGGGTATTGGCAAGTACCCAGATGCCAGTACTCGTACTCGGTCAGCAAAAAAGTGATATCGGGACATCCCTATATATACTGTGTATATATATATTATATATATACTGTGTGTGTATATATATATATACACACACATATAAGGCTGTACATGCATGTGTACATACAGGCTGTATATACATATATAAGGCTGTGTGTGGCTGCTCTAACCTGCTAACATGGCCGCCGAAATGAAAACCAACAGGTTCCACCAAACACATGCTGCTCATGCAGGATGTGTCCCGGGTGTTACAGTGTAGTTGGAGCAATTTAACTTCCCAAGACATTAACATCTGTGTGACTTCCATCGCAGCCACACGTCATCATTCAATCAGAATCCTACCTGAACAGGTGATTACATTCACCTGTGTCACTCACAGGCTTCATTCAGCTGCCTGCTGCTGCTCAACACAAACGCATGCGTGATTCAACAAGAGACCCTTCTCATGGGGGCCATTTTGTGTCAAAAAGGCAGGATAAACACAGGTGCAAGCAAAACACTAATGATGGTTTCAAACTTCCATGATTGGAATTTGGAGTTATTTCAGTGGGTGTGAGTACTTGCCTCCTTCAGCCAATCAGTGTCGCCAAATCCAGTCCTTAAGCCAATCAGTTAAATCAAAATCCAAAATCCACTTGGAAGATCAGTAAAAACGTAGAAACTCCGCTGTTGCATACTCCTGTGTCCTGTTGTTGTGTCATTGTTGTTATTGAGTCTATTTCTACCATAACTGCACTTATCGCTGTCTAAACTTGACGAACGTTGATGTTACTGCTCGAGCCGCAAAGCCCTGGGAGCAGCCATTACTGCTTTGCCGATGATTGGCCGGTTACGATGTCAACTACGAGACGGCTCCCTGATTGGTGCACTATGGAATTTCTGAAAACACCTGCAGCCCCGGTCCCACAGAAAGAAAAACAAAAAAGAAAAGTGAGTTGACGTGAGCGGATGGTTTACCAGGCTAGGAGTTCACTAGCTGTCGTAGACAAATGTCCAATGTGGGAATGAGACCATGAGCGTTTTGCTGGAGTTGTGGCGCGCTCCCGTCATCTCAATCGTTTGGTGTAAATACAAAGACAAGTCTTTTTGATTCTCAGTTGATTTAATATGCTATTACATTGTTATCCATTTACATTTTCACACTCTTTTACAAAACAGAATGACACCAATAACATCATAATTGGTACAGTATGTAAATGTATCCCAACACGTCTGAGGAATGTGACTTTCCATGAGTCCCTGACGCGTTTTCAACAGTTTGTTGTTTACACAGTATTTACACATCTGAACTGAGCTAACGGGCACCTGGACCCGGCACAGGAACCACGTGTTTGTAGCCATCTTATGCCGCCTTCCAGTTGTTCTGGGAACTAGGAATTTACCAGCTCACTTCACGGGAACGCCCCCGTGAGTTACCTGAACTGGGTTTTCCTGCTCTGAACTCAAAATCCAAAATGGCAGCTCCGTGCTTCAACAGTAGTGAAAACGGTAGTAATAGTAGTTTATTAGTACTTCTGTCTTATTTGTCTAATTAAATCACTTGTACACACGGTACTGTCTACATTGTATCTATCTTGCTACCGTGTTTGTATGTGCAAAATACTGCGTAATGCATTGACCTGGCTAGAGCTAACCCTGGCTGCTTTTGCGACTGTTTTACTGGGTGTGACGTCATTCAACTGTGAAATTCCTAGTTCCCAGTACAACTGGAATGCACCATTAGTTTGGAGTGTGTGCGTCTCCTTTGTGGATTTAATGCAGGGGAAAATCCCAGCATGCACAGCACTGGGACAGGACAGAAAGTGCAGTCCCTCCTCCAACCTGCTATTTTTGCTTCATGTTTAAAAGGGCACTGGCCCAAACCTACATGTGTTCAGTTCAACATACAACACAACCAGCCTACATGTGTTCAGTTCAACATACAACACAATCAGCCTACATGTGTTCAGTTCAACATACAACACAATCAGTCTACATGTGTTCAGGTCAACATACAACACAACCAGCCTACATGTGTTCAGTTCAACATACAACACAACCAGCCTACATGTGTTCAGTTCAACATACAACACACCCAGCCTACATGTGTTCAGTTCAACATACAACACAACCAGCCTACATGTGTTCAGTTCAACATACAACACAACCAGTCTACATGTGTTCAGGTCAACATACAACACAACCAGCCTACATGTGTGCAGTTCAACATACAACACAACCAGCCTACTACATGTGTTCAGGTCAACATACAACACAATCAGCCTACATGCGTTCAGTTCAACATACAACACAACCAGCCTACATGTGTTCAGTTCAACATACAACACACCCAGCCTACATGTGTTCAGTTCAACATACAACACAACCAGCCTACATGTGTTCAGTTCAACATACAACACAACCAGTCTACATGTGTTCAGGTCAACATACAACACAACCAGCCTACATGTGTGCAGTTCAACATACAACACAACCAGCCTACTACATGTGTTCAGGTCAACATACAACACAATCAGCCTACATGCGTTCAGTTCAACATACAACACAACCAGCCTACATGTGTTCAGTTCAACATACAACACACCCAGCCTACATGTGTTCAGTTCAACATACAACACAACCAGCCTACATGTGTTCAGTTCAACATACAACACAACCAGTCTACATGTGTTCAGGTCAACATACAACACAACCAGCCTACATGTGTGCAGTTCAACATACAACACAACCAGCCTACTACATGTGTTCAGGTCAACATACAACACAATCAGCCTACATGCGTTCAGTTCAACATACAACACAACCAGCCTACATGTGTTCAGTTCAACATACAACACACCCAGCCTACATGTGTTCAGTTCAACATACAACACAACCAGCCTACATGTGTTCAGGTCAACATACAACACAACCAGCATACATGTGTTCAGGTCAACTTACAACACAACCAGCCTATGGACAAATGTTTAAAGGGATAGGCCAACTTTTTGAGAGATTCACATATTTGCCATATTGCCCATACATAAACAAGATAAATACCTTTACCATCACTCTGCATACAGTGCACTGTGAGGCACAGCCATCCAGTTAGTTAGATTCGCAAATGCGCTGTGTACAGCGCCTCATGGCAAACAAGGAAGTAACTTGAGTTACTCTTGCTTAGTTTGGCTAATCTGTTTAGTTCGGTGTGTGGATTTACTATCAAAATCACCGTTTCACTGAAATTTGGATTATTATTTCATCAATTGGTGAGTACACGAGTCACAACATGTAAATGTGAGTGTTTGTGGCGCTGTTGCAATGTGTATTTTAGGCGACTGAATGGGAGTATGCAGCTGTACCGGTCACCCCCGTTGTAGCGCTAGCTAAGTAGCAGCGATGTCTACCGCTCTTTGTAGGGCACGCAGATTGAAAATAAAACCATTGACAATATGATAATGGCCTAAACTCCCAAAATGTTGGCGTATCCCCTTAAACCTGATATATAGGCTAACTGGGTTGGATTTAAACACACCTGAACACCAATTTATCCGCTGGATCATAGTAAGTCATATGGCACAAAAATAAGTTAGTGGTACCATATTAAGTCACTACAACCCTACTGTAGTAAGTCAATGGGACAACAGGAAGTCAAATTGACCATAATTCAGTTGTACCAGCGTAATTCATTGGGGGCCATAATAAGTCATGGGACCACAGTAAGTCAGTGTGGCCATAGTAAGTCATGGGACCATAGAAAGTCCATAGGACCATAATGAGTCACTTGGACCATAACAAGTCAATGGGGCTGGATAAAGTCAATAGTAAGTTCATAGGACCACAGTAAATCAGCGGGACCATGATATGATACGTACATGGGCCCATAGTAAGTCAGTGAGAGCATAATCAGTCATTAGGGCCTTATGAAGTCAGTGAGACCACAGGAAGTCAATGGGACCACAATAAGTGAATGGGACCATAATGTCAGTGGGACCATATTTTATTTGACCTTTATTTATACAGGGTGAGGCCCTTGAGAGCAAGCTCTCATTTTCAAGGGTGCCCTGTTACAATAAACATTTATAAAAACCACAATATGTCAATGGGACCACTAAGTCAATGAGGCCACACAAAGTTGGTGGGACTCCAATAGGTCAATGAGACCAAAGGAAGTCAGTAGGTCCAAGGGACCATAGTAAGTCAATGTGACCAATGACCATAGTAAGTCAATGTGACCAATGACCATAGTAAGTCAATGTGACCATAGTAAGTCAATGGGACCATAGTAAGTCAATGGGACCATAGTAAGTCAATGGGACCATAGTAAGTCAATGGGACCATATTAAGTCAATGGGACCATAGTAAGTCAGTGGGACCATAGTAAGTCAATGGGACAAGGGTCATCGTAGTGATGAGGTGCCTCTGGGAAATCAAGTGCTGTAGATGTGGAAACAGGGCCACTGCCAGCCAGCAAATGGCAAACATTTCTCAAATAACATCCATCTATCTGTCAATATGGCTTATGCTAATGTTAAACACAGCATGTTTAGTGGTAAGTACTGTATCATGATGTTAAACACAGCATGTTTAGTGGTAACTAAGTACTGTATCATGATGTTAAACACAGCATGTTTAGTGGTAAGTACTGTATCATATATGGTCAGCTTAGAAATCTGTCTAAGGGTGCTTTCTCACTGGCGCCCCAGCACACTTCTCCCCAAATTGACCCCAGTTTCGGAACGTTTGATGAGTGTGAACATTGCATTCCGCTCCCGGGAAAAAGTGGTCCAGACCCCAGACCACCTTGAAAAGGTGACCATAGTATGTAAGTCAATGGGACCATAGTAAGTCAATGGGACCATAGTAAGTCAATGGGACCATAGTAAGTCAATGGGACCATAGTAAGTCAGTGGGACCATAGTAAGTCAATGGGACCATAGTAAGTCAATGGGATCATAGTAAGTCAATGGGACCATAGTAAGTCAATGTAAGTCAATGGGACCATAGTAAGTCAATGGGACCATAGTAAGTCAATGGGACCATAGTAAGTCAATGGGACCATAGTAAGTCAGTGGGACCATAGTAAGTCAATGGGACCATAGTAAGTCAATGGGACCATAGTAAGTCAATGGGACCATAGTAAGTCAGTGGGACCATAGTAAGTCAATGGGACCATAGTAAGTCAATGGGACCATAGTAAGTCAATGGGACCATATTAAGTCAATGGGACCATAGCAAGTAAATGGGACCATAGTAAGTCAATGGGACCATAGTAAGTCAATGGGACCATAGCAAGTAAATGGGACCATAGTAAGTCAACATAGTAAGTCAATGGGACCATAGTAAGTCAGTGGGACCATAGTAAGTCAATGGGCCCATAGTAAGTCAATGGGATCATAGTAAGTCAGTGGGACCATAGTAAGTCAATGGGACCATAGTAAGTCAATGGGACCATAGTAAGTCAGTGGGACCATAGTAAGTCAGTGGGACCATAGTAAGTCAGTGGGACCATAGTAAGTGGGACCATAATAAGTCAGTGGGACCATAGTAAGTCAATGGGACCATAGTAAGTCAATGGGACCATAGTAAGTCAATGGGACCATAGTAAGTCAGTGGGACCATAGTAAGTGGGACCATAGTAAGTCAATGGGAACATAGTAAGTCAATGGTCCGGGCAGCGCTTTGGCGTGCCCGGGAACGGAACACTTGCGAATGTGAACGCCAACTGTTCCGAACCACATAGCCAACACACGGGCGAGGATACACTCCAGGCGTAGTTGATGACACAAGTGCACTCTTGTTCCGTTTCCAAGCGCGGAAGAAATGTAATGTAAAAGCTGACCAGCGGGGGAGAGGGGAGAGGGGACAATCGTGGCCGGGCGCGCAACGGAACGGAACGGAACGAAAGCAATCGCTCCCAGTGAGAAAGCAGCCTAAAAATCTGCGGATGGTTCAAATAACATCCATCTATCTGTCAATATGACTTCTGCTAATGTTAAACACAGCATGTTTAGTGGTAAGTACTGTATCATGATGTTAAACACAGCATGTTTAGTGGTAAGTACTGTATCATGATGTTAAGAGCACCTTGACAAAGTTCACAGTGGTATGAGAACATTTCCAAACATCAAGCTCAATACAAATAGAGGGGCTCAACTCAGAAAGCAAAGGAAGACACAAAGAGAGCTGAAAAAGACTTGAAAACCTTTAAGAATAGCCAGCCTGTGTTCTAAAGACACAGCTTGTTCTTTAGAGATGGCTATTCTTCTCCAGTTGACAGAAACAAGTGTCATTTCTCCCCCTCCTCCTGTCTCTCTGTCTTGAAAATATTGATAGAAAAGACAGCGAAGATGAGGAAGTGTCATAAGTGTGGCTGCTCTCTCTAATATTAACATGAAGGCACCTGCAGCATCTCTCAGAGGAGAAAGAGAAGGGATAGAGACACTGCAGAGCGCGTCATCATTCAGACACCACGCCCAAAACGGGGGGAAACAAAAACTCCCCCACCAATCCTGACGTTCTCCTATGTCACGTGTTGCACACAAAGATCATATATACAGAAGATGAACACCTCAACTAACTTCCTTGACAGCTAGATCCACATTGTTCTTCTCGCAAATTCTCAATGGCTTCCTTGTTTTGCTCGGGAGTACAAAAAAACGTTAATTGTCGATTTTCTTACATTTGTTGTCTGTGCAGCCCACCACACAACAGCTTTTAGCTATGTTTAATTCAAGGAAAATGACGCTGGTGTATGGAAGTGAATGGAGAGGTTTCCCCTGTGATGGGCGTGGCCTATTTCATGCAGTGTCTCAATGCAAAGAGTAACGGACAAGAGCACAGGGCGTGTCAAGCAGAAGGAATGGGCATGAGATAGCTAAAGACACAGAGCATCCAAACTAGACCAACAAGAAACATTATGTGGAGAGTTAAACAGAGCAGCTGCAGTAATAGAAGAGTATTGCTAAGTGCAGTCAAATCCCTGTATATTCCCCCCATAAACGTTATTCAGCAAAATGTATTACACACGCAAACTAACCACACAGGCCAATCCAACATAGCAAAATACAATGCTCCCACATTTCAATAAGGCACAATAGCGCAAGTATTTTGTTTGACTAAAAAAAAGTACCAATCTCGGAAATGAAAGCAGAATTTTAAAAGATGAAGGCTCCTTGAATGAGGAGAAGGGAGAAGTTCCACATGACAGAGTAGACTTGAGATTCTGCTGAGGGGGAAGGGGTGGACGGTACCAACAATCCAACAAATAAAGATCTGTCTTAGCTGGATGTCTGAACCTCCATATGACCATCCACTCCCTTTATACTGGGGGTCAACACAGATCCATTCAAATTGCATCTGGACAAGAACAAGGGTGAAGCCATCTCTTCACCATTCAGGAACTGACCAAACGTAAAAGGGGAGAAAGTAATGAAAAGGTATGGAGTATTGGCAGGAAGGAGGGAGCTCTTGGTTGACCGCAGTGCTCAGTCTTCGGCTTTGGAGGCGGTGAGGCATTCGGTCTCTGAAGGGTCTTCCTGAGGAAACACCACGTAACACACCTTCTGGCCCATGTAGGTGACTCTCTCTGCAACACAACAGACAAGAACAGCACTTTTACTGGACAGAGAGGGGTAATACAGTTAAAGGAGAATTCAGGTTTTTTTTACAACCTGTACCTTATTTCCGGATTTAAATATGATTTTTAAGTCAACCACTAAGCCAGGGGTGGCCAAACTTTTTTCGTTACAGAAAAATATAAGGAGTCGTGGGCCAAACAATATTAAGCGCGGCAGTTTTCGTGGCAAACAAATTTGACCAGAAAACCCTTGTGCCATCAAAAATTTAATTTCTACCTAAATAAATATATGACACATTATTGATGTGCTCACCTATTACAATGGGTATTTCTGTATGTTTTCAAATGTTCTTTTCCTGTGCCAACAGGACAGAGATAATTTAACATAACATTAGTATTAAATATATATATATATATTTTTTTTTAATAAATAGACCAGGTCAGGGTACTCAAGTATAACCCATTTTCAATGGTTTTAAATTGAAAAAACGAAATGGGGGAATCAGTTTGTTTTTTCGTTTTCGTTTTCCATTTTAAACTTTAAAACAGAAAAAGGTTTTTAGCACTTTTTTTTATTTTTTTGGTACTAAATTCATGGTGGGCCACTTAAAAAAAGGCAGCGGGCCGCAGTTGGCCCGCGGGCCGTAGTTTGGCCATCCCTGCACTAAGCTAAGTTAATCTCAGCACAAGAGAGAAGAATCACTCTTCTGATTAGCTAAAGCTACATGGTGCAGACCGACTCACCGACCACTCTGTAGACCCATTTGGGTTTTTTCTTCCATTGAACACCCAGGAAGTAGACGGGGACGCCGGTCAGCATGATGACCATTCCCAGACCGCAAACCACCGGCTCAGAGTACAGACTGAAGCCTAGCAGCACCGCCCAGAACAGCATGTAGCTGATGGGAATCAACATGTTTACCTGCGAAAAACAACAAAACACACACATATCAACATGATCACCTGCAAACAACAACAAAACACACATTTCATGCTATTTTTTCATGTTGTGTTTCTTTGCAACTCCATCTGGGATGCACACACATTCATATCTCAATAGAATAAAACATGTCTGCACATTATTTCTGCTTGTGTGTTACGGTATATAGAACTAGAAATACTACATTGTGGTTGTATGTCGCCGCCCACAAGTCAGCAGTCTACACCCAGTCTGTCCAGCACTTCCCCCTTACTTGGACCAAAACGTTAAAAAAAACAGCGGATTTAAAGAAAATATTTTTTCAATGTAGTTTTTTTTAAGTTTTGGTCAGAGTGAAATGTTGTATGGTCTCTCCCGATTCTAAATATAGCTGAACCGTTTGGTTTGGCATTTTACAAAATGTCTATGGGAAAATAAATCTCTGGTACAGTGCCGAAGCAGGAAGTAGGGGGGTCACTTTGCCTCTCTATTGGCAGGCTGTTGTACCTTGATGGGTCTCATGAGGTTGGGTTTCTTCCAGCGGAGGTAGAGGAGCCCGGCGATAGTCACCCCGTATGACAGGTAGTTGATGAAGGAAACATAGTTGATCAGGTTGTGTGTCTCTCCAATACACATGATCACTATGGTGGCACTGCACTGTGGGAGACAGTACACTTTTAGTTGTCTGACATAAGAGCTGATCTTCTCTGGATACCTGTCTGTGATTTTAACTTTGGCTTCAGTGGGTAAGTGTTTTAAGCTGTGTTACTTATGTCTGCTATCTTCTATTCTAAAAAGTAGTTGCTTTTAGGCTAGTTTGTGACTCTGAGTGAAACTCTGGGCAGCTGGTGGATTGCTCTCAGGTGACATCACTTCACCCCTCCTGTGAACGAGCGGGGCTGATTGGATAGGCGTGGCTTGTAGCCCTGTTGAACCAGTAGTTCTGAACACTGTCAGTCTACAGCGGCAGCGGTAAGCGGCACGTACCCTCGCGGCACAAAGACAAGGGAGTCTTTCTGCGGGAGTCCATCGAGGGGAGGCCAGAGAATAGGGTTTTTTGCTACCTCTCTTATTCTACCTACTCATCTACCTAACTATGTGTTTTCTTCCCATCCCTGTTTTAACCTCAGCCCACAGACGCCGTAGACACGGAAGCTTCAGGTGTAGTAACTCCGGTAATCTCTCCTACCCTAAGCGCGCAAACAGTCCTTTTACTATTGCCGGAGGTCTCTGGAACTGTCAGTCGGCTGTTAAGAAAACTGAGACCATCTCGGCTCATGCTCTATCTCAAACCCTCCACTTCCTAGCTCTCACAGAGACCTGGATCATTCCTGAAAACACTGCTACTCCTGCAGCTCTCTCTGCTGCCTCTCGCACACCCCCAGAGCCTCTGGCCGTGGCGGAGGCACTGGTATCCCCATCTCTCCCAAATGGACCTACACTGTCACCTCTCTCTCTCATCTGTCTATCTCATCTTTTGAGTCCCATGCAATTGCCGTATCCCTACCCATCAAGCTCAACATTGTGGTAATCTACCGCCCGCCTGGTCCGCTTGGTGACTTTCTGGACGAGCTGGACACCCTCCTCTCCGTCTTTCCTGAGGATGGTACTCCACTCATCCTTCTGGGAGACTTCAACATCCAGCCAGTAACCTTACAATCTCTGCCTTTCCTTAACTTCTTCTCATCCTTTGACCTTTACCTCTCTCAATCTCCTCCTACTCACAAAGCAGGGAATGTGCTTGACCTGGTCTTCACCAGATCATGCTCCACCTCTAATCTCACTGTGACTCCTCTTCCTGTATCCGACCACCACTTTATCACCTTCTTTCTTCCCATCCCCCTCCCCTCCTCCCACCCATCTCCCCCTCACTCTACCACCACCCGACGCAACCTAAAAACTCTCTCACCCGACTCCCTCTCTTCTACCGTCCTCTCCCTGCTTCCCCCTGCCGAGCAATTTGCTCTCCTGTCCACTGACGAGGCTTCCACCACTCTTCTCTCCTCTCTCTCCTCCGCTCTTGATTCTCTTTGCCCACTCACCACTAAGCCTGCCCGATCTTCTCCCCCTTCTCCTTGGCTGACTGAATCTCTGCGAACTTATCGAACTGAGCTTCGGGCAGCTGAGAGAAAATGGAGAAAATCACATCTCCCTGAAGATCTCTCTTCCTACCACCTTATCCACTCCAACTTCACTGATGCTGTCTCCAAAGCAAAAACCTCCTTCTTCATCTCTGAAATCCAGTCCTCTGCATCCAATCCCAGTAAACTGTTCTCCACCTTCTCCACGCTCCTCAACCCTCCCTCCCCTCCCCCTCCCTCCTCCCTCTCTGCTGATGATTTTGTAACCTTCTTTACTAAAAAGGTGGATGACATCAGCTCCTCCTTCCATCCTCCAGGCACCCTCACTAACACTCCCGACTCCAATCCTGCTCCTCGGCCCCCTGTCCCTGGATTTCCTTCCTTCTCTCCCCTCTCTCCTGATGAAGTGCTTAAACTCATCAGCTCGAACCGAGCCACTTACTGCCCCCTCGATCCTATCCCTTCCTCTCTCCTCCAAACCATCTCACCTAACATATCTCCCTTCCTCACTACCTTCATTAACTCCTCTCTGTCCTCTGGTCTTGTTCCGCCTGCTCTAAAGACTGCAAGAGTCAAGCCTCTGCTTAAGAAACCCTCCCTTGACCCTACTGCTATTCACAACTACAGACCTGTCTCTCTTCTCTCATTCCTTTCCAAAACCCTTGAACGAGCAGCGTCCGAACAACTTTCTCTCTATCTCTCCCAAAATGACCTCCTGGACCCTCTGCAGTCCGGTTTCAAGGCCTCTCACTCCACTGAGACAGCTCTTCTTGCTGTCACAGAGGCCCTTCACACTGCTAAGGCCTCATCCCTCTCCTCTGTTCTTGTCCTCCTTGACCTGTCTGCTGCCTTCGATACAGTCAACCACCAAATCCTTCTTTCCACTCTGTCTGACCTCGGCATTTCAGGTTCTGCACTCTCCTGGTTTGCTTCCTACCTCTCGAACCGCTCATACCAGGTCTCATGGAGAGGGTCCCTCTCCAGATCCTGTCCTCTTACCACCGGTGTCCCCCAGGGCTCAGTCGTGGGCCCCTTACTTTTCCTTCTCTATATCAGATCTCTTGCCTATGTGATCTCTTCTCATGGCTTTTCTTATCACTGCTATGCTGATGACACCCAGCTTTTCCTTTCCTTCCCCCCCTCCGACACTCAAATCGAGGCTCGCATCTCTGCATGCCTCAAAGACATTGGCGACTGGATGTCTGCCCACCACCTCAAGCTCAACCTTGGTAAGACAGAGCTACTCTTCCTCCATGGAAAAGACTGCCCTCTCGCAGATCTCTCCATCTCCATTGACAACACCACTGTACTTCCCTCCCAAACAGCTAAGAACCTTGGGGTGATCCTTGACAACCAGCTGTCTTGCTCTGCCAACATAGCTGCTACAGCACGCTCCTGTAGGTTCTCTCTCTACAACATCCGCAAAATCCGTCCCTTTCTCACAAGAGAAGCGACTCAACTCCTGGTCCAGTCTCTTGTCTCCTCCCGCCTGGACTACTGCAACGTGCTCCTGGCCGGCCTACCTGCCACCGACATCCGACCGCTTCAGCTCATTCAGAACGCTGCAGCCCGTCTGGTATTCAACCAACCCAAATTCTCTCACGTCACTCCCCTCTTCCAGGAGCTCCACTGGCTTCCCATCTCGGCCCGCATCAAATTCAAGACACTGGTACTGGCCTACAGGGCAGTACACCAGTCAGCTCCCCTGTACCTGCAATCCATGGTCAGGTTCCAAACCTCTCAGCGCTCCCTTCGCTCCTCCACCAGTGCAGGTCGCCTCGCCCCTCCTTCGCTACGGGGGCTCAAAAGTCGCTCATCCCGATCTCGACTCTTCTTGTCCCTGGCACCTCAATGGTGGAACGAGCTTCCACCTTCGGTCAGGACAGCTGAATCACTGCCAATCTTTCGGAAAAGGCTAAAGACACACCTTTTCAGGCTCCATCTGGGCCCTTCTTGATCTAACTTCGTTCTCTCTCTTTCCTTATTAAAAAAAATAAATAAATAAATAAATACTAACCTAAACTTGTACCACTAACCTAAACTTGTACCACTGTTCCTTCAGAAGTTGTAGTTGTCATAGACTGTGCTCCATAGTTGATTGCTCTATTGCTGACAAAAAATGTGTTATTGTAAGTCGCTTTGGATAAAAGCATCTGCCAAATGACGTAATGTAATGTAATGTAAAATGTAATGAGACAGAGGAAGGGTCAAAGGTCAAGCACATTTTAAACTGTTGGGCTGAAAACATGCAGAACAGAACCACTAACAGGCAGAACAGAACCTTGACAAAAACAGAACTGTGGAGTGCACAGGAACGAGGAGACAGATCTCTGGATCGTGGTGTGTGGACTTGGTGTGCTCTGTCAACAACGGAGTTGACTCAAACTTGTCAAACTCGCCCAATAAGAAGTGCATAAACGATCTTATCAAGGTGAGTAAACGCTATGTCGTATTGAAAAAGGTGTGTAAACGGTGTTTGCATGCGTTTAGCCTCCACTACAGCACCCCCTGACTACACTGACCAAAGACCCTCCTCTCACTAATATAATTACGGTAGCTGACTTGGTGGTGCAGTACTCACACAGACCAGCAGGGCGGGGATAGGAGTGCAGTTCTTCAGGTGGATCATAGCCAGCAGGTAGGGCAGGTGACCCTCTCTGGCCCCTGAGAAACACAATCTGCAAATACACATAGTGTATATCAATATTAATATTATAATGGATATGGTGATATGAGTCTTTATCTTAGACATATCTTATTATGTTCCTGTAATATGGTGATATGGCATAAGTGTTGTCTTTTAAAGGCTGCAGTCAGTAAAGTGATGTCATTTTCTGAACTTACCAGACTGTTCTAGCTGTTCTATTATTTGCCTTTACCCACTTAGTCATTATATCCATGTCACGGAAAAATAGAACTCTTCACTGAACTGAATAAAAGAAATGTCCAAAGACGAGAAAATATCTTTGTTGGTTTTTTATTTATCACACAGAGTATAAAAGGTTGCCGCTGTCTGTTTCCTGTCCGACCCAAACTGCGTCTGGGTATGAGGGAAAGAGCAGCAGCTGCACTCAGAGGCAGTCTCTTATGGTGCATCATTACAATACAATAATACAAGAGTTAATGCAGTTATCATCAGTACAGCAATATCCCAGAGCACATGATTTTCATAATGACAAACAGTACAATAGCCCCATGTCCTGGAAAAGGGGAAGTTTCAGCTAGGTCAAAAGTCCACCCCATACACACATGTATTTCCCGATTAATTTGGTAGACATAAACAATGGGCCGATGGAGACCCCCTCCTGCAGAAGTCTGGCTCAGCACATGACACCCATAAGTGTACCTGACTCAACCGGACACATAACCAAGCGGACAGAGAGGGAGAAAGAGCTAAGGAAAGGGGGGCCCATGATAAGGAAGTGGGGCTATCTATTAAACAATATGCAAGCTCAGTCAGGGTAATAGTTAGCAGTGCCCTCCTTATTATCTCAGAAGGAGGAAAGCAGAGTAGACAAATTATATTGGGTTTAGGCCAGGCCCGACCATAGCTTTACCTCATGATACAGAATTTGTTCATACAACACACTGAGTATATGAGAAATAAGAAAACTAGGTAAATGCAAATACATGTTAATACAATGTGTAAAATGTATAAAATGTATAAAAGTATAAAAGGTATAAATGTAAGTAAATGTATTAATGTATTAAAGATAAAATTAGTAAGAATAAGTAGATGTATGAATAGGAAAAATATAAACCCCTAAAGGGAAATGGAGATTTAATTTCGCCATTACAATCCACATTGTATATCCCTACAATATTGTCCCAAAATCAGTATTGAGGTATTTGGTTAAAAATATTGTGATACTTGATTTTGTCCATATCGCCCAGCCCTACCTATGCTATTAACTCATTGAGTGCCAAGGACGTTGATCGACGTCAAAGTAAATAGTGACGTAGAGTGCCAAGGACGTCGATCGACGTCAAATGCGTTTTTTGACGGTGGGACGTGGATCAAAGCCTCAGGCATCTCCTGTACAAATATGGGAGCTATTGAAGGTGTATAACCTATTTTACGGACTCATTAGGTGGCGACAGTGCTCTCCAGATTAGAGAAAGGTCCGGAAAACAGCTGGAAAAAGCCGTGATCAAAGAGAAACCGATGCATGCTGCAGCCAGAGCCATATAGATTGCTCTGTCTGGAGCTGACGTTGGCTGCGCACAGCAGTCAATCCGCTCCCACAACTGAGCCCCCCCTCTGCCTCTGTCTGTCTGTCTGCATAGTTTCTCCACACGATTAGCCGCCAGAAAGGCAGCACCCGACGCCGAAGGGCCAAACCTTTCCCTGCAGTCCGGTTTGGCATTTCCGTGTCGCGCTGGGAACAAAAACGGCGCGCTCCGAAAATAGAGTGGGTGCGTGTTGGCTGTGTGTTAGTGTGGGGAGGAGTTTGCAGCTGAGGGGGGGAGGGGGGGAGAGGGGGGTGGGGCATGCAGGGCACCACACAACTACACCACGTCACTACATCAGAAAATATTATCTTCAGAGTCAGTGAATGTGCTTGAAATGCTTCATTTCACAAAAGGCGGAATATCTCAGCTCATAATTTGAAACGCCTGTATTTGCTCAAAACGACCTATCTTCTCCGGCTCATAACTAAAGAACGGAAAATGGTATCAATAAACTTTTTTTTGCTGATGATACAATAGAGCCAGCTCGTTCTTTGTGCGTGTTCGGTGTTTACATAGTAATATCACACAATATTCTGTGGGCCTCGAGAAATCACTGAAAACGCTCTGAAAACTCTGGCACTGGGAGCGTCCGTTCTCCAAAAGTGGCTGGCACTCAATGAGTTAATAATAATAATCATCATCATTCTGTGTGTGTGTGTGTGTGTGTGTGTGTGTGTGTGTGTGTGTGTGTGTGTGTGTGTGTGTGTGTGTGTGTGTGTGTGTGTTGACCTGGAGGAGGTGAACAGGTATCCATTGATTCCTCCGAAGGTGGACAGAGCTACAGAGATGGGCATCACCCAGGAGAACATTCCCAGCAGCTTCTCACCAAAGGTCTGGAACAACACAACACAACAAATGAAAGTTAACGTTTAACTTAAGTTCAGGAGCTGGGCCACGCCTCAACCACTCCCCCAACTTCCTAACCACCCCTCTAAACCACTCCTCTAATTACGTGGCAATATTACTACACCTGGTTAACCTGCCTCACCCTGTTTGTCTCGATCTCTCGACAGACAGGTTGTGCAGGCAGCACACATACATCACACACTTTACACATCAGTAAACTTTGCCAAACGCTGGAATTACCATTTCAAACAGCCAAACTCACCGCAATCCAGATCTGCAATCCACCCGATTCAGACGGCGACTGCGTGATTTGCTACCGATTAGCAGCGTCCACCAGACATGCTATCGTCACATCACAGCCTCCGTGCCAAAGCAGTCTCCACGGCCAGCCAGATGGCATCATCAGTCAATATTCCTGGGCCAAATCGACTCGACAAACGCGGAAGGCGATCCATTCCAACGAGGCAGCGCATCTTCAACTACGTGTCCCGGTATCATGCCGAATCCCCTTCAACACGGCGCACCCGGGTCTTCACGTGCCAAACTCCACGTTCACACAACGGAGCCGAATACAGACTTTACCGTCACCTGCACCTAACGTTCCAGAGAAGGAAATGCATCCCCTTTCAACATAAGAGAGAGAGGAAAAGCGATAGTAATTCATGCCATTCAGCATTCATCACAACAAACTTTCCGAGCAGACAGCGCTTCCGGGTCCTGCTTGGCAGAGCCAATCCAGAGCCAAACCTGCGAGAGCCATGAGCCAATCACTGTCAGCGCTGTCCGGTTTGATGTCACAGAAGCTGCAGACTGCTGCAGCCAGGTTGTATATTCCCTGGCTCCCTCTGCCAAACATTGACAGCCAGGGCCGCTGCTGGCCATTTGGGTGCCCTAAGCGTAATTGTTTTGTGGTGCCCCCCCGCAAAACTTTCAATAACTGTCAAACGAAAGACTGCAAAATCATTAATTATGAACGATACTAGTGTATCGCTGTGAATCACAGCTGATCTCATCTCTTCATGTATTATTGTTACATTCATTCAAAACATGATATTCAAGTCATATCCCGTCCATCACAACAAACTTTCCGAGCAGACAGCGCTTCCGGGTCCTGCTTGGCAGAGCCAATCCAGAGCCAAACCTGCGAGAGCCATGAGCCAATCACCGTCAGCGCTGTCCGGTTTGATGTCACAGTGCCACTGAAGCTGCAGATGGCTGCAGCCAGGTCGTATATTCCCTGGCTCCCTCTGCCAGACATTCACAGCTGATCTCATCTCTTCATGTATTATTGTTTACATTCATTCAAAACATGATATTCAAGTCATATCCCGTGCCTGCTTCCTATGTCTCCCATCTCTCTCAGCTGATCTCAGCTTCCCTCTCATCCCAGTCCCGCAGGCTGCACAAAAACCCTGTACACATGCATCCTTTCATCCCTTCATCCCTCAATTCCTCTAACTCTCATTCAGCCAAGAACAGCAACATGGCTTCTGCCCCCACTTTCTCTGTCTCAGCCAACACGGCTTCGGCTAATCAGCCCAACCCTCCTCTTTTCCCAACTGGTCTGTCCTTGTCACCCCCCCCCCCCCCCCCCCTCAACCCCCCCTCCCTTCCCCATCACCCAAATGTATAACTCACCTGGCTGTCTCTCTAACCATAACACCTCCACAGCTGATCCCTAGCCTTACCTCAGCGCTCCTGCCTTCGGTCATCCAGCTTCAGCATAGCGCTGTCTACAGCAGGTTCTCCAGCCTTCACCACAGCACCACCTACGGCCGGTGCTTCAGTTTATTACTACAGCGCCACCTACAGTCAGTCCCCATCAGAACCGATATTGCCGCTACCACAAGTTTCAAGTTCCAATACTTCATTGCCTTTCATCATCGTTGACAGGAATTTAATTTAGTGAGCTCAATCACAGAACACAACAAGACACGACAACATACCACAGGACGGTCGTCGTGGTCAACCCGCTTCACTCAGGGAATGACACAGAGCCCTGCCATCCAGTTCCAGCATTGGCAGCAGCCAATCTAGGCAGGAGCACCTGGCTACAGGAGGCCACCCCCCCGCAACTTACATCGAGCAATCGCTGGACTCCTTCATCCCTCATCCCTTCATCCCCTCGACCCCTTCATCTCTCCTCACATGGCAACAGCCCGGCCCACATGGCAACAGCCCGGCCCACATGGCAACAGCCCGGCCCACATGGCTTCAGCCTGGTCCACATTGTCTATCCTCACCAGTCTTATCTGTCAGCTGCTACAGACGCAGTTTTCTCCAACAGCTACTGCAGACGCAGTCAGCCTCATCTACTGAACAGAGTAGAGTTCACTCCATCAGCTACTGCAGACGCAGTCAGCCTCATCTACTGCACAGAGTAGAGTTCAATCCATCAGCTACTGCAGACGCAGTCAGCCTCATCTACTGCACAGAGTAGAGTTCAATCCATCAGCTACTGCAGACGCAGTCAGCCTCATCTACTGCACAGAGTAGAGTTCAATCCATCAGCTACTGCAGACGCAGTCAGCCTCATCTACTGCACAGAGTAGAGTTCAATCCATCAGCTACTGCAGACGCAGTCAGCCTCATCTACTGCACAGAGTAGAGTTCAATCCATCAGCTACTGCAGACGCAGTCAGCCTCATCTACTGCACAGAGTAGAGTTCAATCCATCAGCTACTGCAGACGCAGTCAGCCTCATCCACTGCACAGAGTAGAGTAGAGTTCACTCCATCAGCTACTGCAGACGCAGTCAGCCTCATCTACTGCACAGAGTAGAGTTCAATTCATCAGCTACTGCAGATGCAGTCAGCCTCATCTACTGCACAGAGTAGAGTTCAAACCATCAGCCACTGCAGATGCAGTCAGCCTCATCTACTGCACAGAGTAGAGTTCAAACCATCAGCCACTGCAGATGCAGTCAGCCTCATCTACCACGCAGAGTAGTGTTCACTCCATCAGCTACTGCAGACGCAGTCTGCCTCATCCACTGCACAGAGTAGAGTAGAGTTCACTCCATTAGCTACTGCAGACGCAGTCAGCCTCATCTAATGCACAGAGTAGAGTTCACTCCATCAGCTACTGCAGACGCAGTCAGCCTCATCTAATGCACAGAGTAGAGTTCACTCCATCAGCTACTGCAGACGCAGTCAGCCTCATCTAATGCACAGACTAGCCTCATCTACCGCACAGAGTAGTGTTCACTCCATCAGCTATTGCAGATAGTCTGCCCCATCAGTTACGGCACAGAGCAGAGCAGTTACGCCGTCAGCTGTCGAGATGCAGTTAGCTCCATCTGCCACCGCAGAGTGCAGTTCCATTCATCAGTCACTGCACAGAACGCAGTTCAATTCATCAGCCGCTGCAGACGCAGTTCACTCCTTCAGTCACTGCACAGAACGCAGTTCAATTCATCAGTTGCTGCAGATGCAGTTCACTCCTTCAGTCACTGCACAGAACGCAGTTCAATTCATCAGTCGCTGCAGACGCAGTTTACTTCTTCAGTCACTGCACAGAACGCAGTTCAATTCATCAGCTGCTGCAGACGCAGTTCACTCCTTCAGTCACTGCACAGAACGCAGTTCAATTCATCAGTTGCTGCAGACGCAGTTCACTCCTTCAGTCACTGCACAGAACGCAGTTCAATTCATCAGTTGCTGCAGACGCAGTTCACTCCTTCAGTCACTGCACAGAACGCAGTTCAATTCATCAGTTGCTGCAGATGCAGTTCACTCCTTCAGTCACTGCACAGAACGCAGTTCAATTCATCAGTCGCTGCAGATGCAGTTCACTCCTTCAGTCACTGCACAGAACCCAGTTCAATTCATCAGTCGCTGCAGACGTAGTTTACTCCTTCAGTCACTGCACAGAACGCAGTTCAATTCATCAGCTGCTACAGACCCATCAGCTGCCGCAGAGGCAGTTCGCCACATCAGCCTCAGATAGGCCATTTTTTGGGGGCACGTAGGGTCTGGGAAGTCCCAACTCATCCACCCTCACTCCTCCTAACAGGAATACAGACTCTTCATCTCAGGAACAGCCACGTCATTCTACTAGCTCCTAGAAGCCATCTTAAAAGGCCTCTTACTCGCCATTCTCTCTCCACTCAGCCTCTGTATCAGTTCTCTACATTCGGTCAACATATCTTCAATGGTTAAGCTACCGTACTTATAAATCCACGCTTACGCCGGATTCAGGCTGCGGAGGTCCCCCGAATTACTGACCTCACCTGCCTATGGTCTTCTCCTCATCCCAGTCTATCGGTCATAACTACCTGCATTTGCCACTCCAACGGAGCAATAGATTATCAGAGAATCGGTCTCCCGACCTACTTCCACCTCAACTCCTATCTTAGTTATACAAGCCAGCGACTAAATACAACAGTTTCAGGCATGCCACAGGCATCACCTCAACATCCACTCTCTTCATGGAAACAGGAAGAATTGCCACACTATTCTGGTTCCAGAAGTACCTACACCGAGCCTCAGCTCCAGGCTTATCTCCAGAACACTATTCAAGCCACTCCTCCATAGACGTCAGACTGAGCACATCGAACCAAACCATCGAGCCCCTCGACCCTTCATAATCTCTCGCATGTCGCTTCTGCATCCTGAATGATCTTAACGATCTCCATGATCTTAACGATCTCAATGATCTTAACGATCTCAATGATCTTAACGATCTCAAGGATCAGTCAAGCTCACGTGCAACTCAGCACAACTTAATCCGACTTATTTTGGGGGCCTGAAATCTGCTCGGGCTGAAACACGCCTCACGCCAGACCCGCTCGGGCAGACCACGTCTGAGACGGAACCCCCACCCTGAGTCTCCCTCTGCCCCGGTCATCAGGACGTTCCCCCCGGAACACGTGACCTCCTGGAACAGACGGCTCATCACGCACCCACACTACACCATACACAACTCATTCTCTTCAGTAAAGAACCTTAACGATACTCTTGTTGTGGCGTGGTCCTTGCTAGTGAACTGACATGAGTTTAGTGATGGATTGGTACATTGATTAATTGACTAAGGAGTGACTGACGTCTTCCACAAATATTGAATACATATATTGAGACATATATTGAATATGTGAAGATGTCCTCACCACTGCCACGGCGTTGGAGGCCAGGAGCTCCTCAGGGCTCATGGAGGAGAAGTAGGCGATGTTGGTCAGGGTGTAGACCAGGGTCACCAGAGGGATGGAGATGTAGATGGCACGAGGCAGGTTCCTAATACAAATAATACACATTTGGTACATGTTTTGTGTGTGTGTGTGTGTGTGTGTGTGTGTGTGTGTGTGTGTGTGTGTGTGTGTGCGTGTGTGTGCATGCGCGCGCGCGCGCGTGTGTGTGTGTGTGTGTGTGTGTGTGTGTGTGTGTGTTCTCCATACTTGCGTGGCTCCACCACCTCTTCGGTGACGTAGTTGAGGAAGTTCCAGCCGCTGAAGGCGAAGGAGGCCTGGAGGAAGGCCAGGGCGATCTGTCCCACAGACGGCTCTCTGATGAACTCAAAGGCCACGCTGGGTACCAGGGCCTCATAGTGACCTGGGGGGGGGGGGGGGTTGTGAAGAGTATCATGCTGAAACTAAATTCACATTCCCATAAACATTTGTTAACCACAGACCTTATTTATATGCATTGAAGTGAAATCCCCATTCTAAAAGCCCATAGACTTTTCCACTGAAGAACCAAATGGCAGCGATTTCTGGATAAAGCCTACAAAAATCCCTGCAGTACTCAATTCCCCCTGCTGTCCGGTCGTTGCTCCGCCCCCTCTGCTGATCTGGGTTGTAGACTAGCACATGCTTCCTCTGATACATGTGCAGTCGCCAGCTGCTTCTTTTCACCTGGCAGCGAGGAGTTTCACCGGTAGGACATAGCATGTGGGAGGATCACACTATTCCCCTCGGTTCCCCTCCACCCGAACAGGCTCCCCGGCCAACCCGTATGGATGCCCGACCGAGCCGGAGGTATCACAGGGCCTCGAACCTGTGACCCACGTGTTGGTAGGCAGGGAATCTACTGCTGCACTACCCAGGGCTGTATTACTGAATGGGCGTACCGGGCCCAGGCCCAGGGGCCCGAGAGCTCAGGGGGCCCATGAGCTAGAGTCTCTTCGCAGGCCGCCTAGAGACTCTAGCTTATGGGCCCCCTGAGCTCACTTTGCAGCTGAGACTCTAGCTTATGGGCCCCTGAGCTCACTACGCAGCTGAGACTCTAGCTTATGGGCCCTGCGAAGAGACTCTAGCTCAGGGGTGCCCAAATTCTTTCCCATGAAGGGCCAAAACTCAATCTGGGTGGAGGGCCGAGGGCCAAAAATAAACGTTGTGGAATTACATTAAAATGTATTGTGTTTTATAGAAAATTAACATTCTAAATCTAAAATAACATTTCAATATAATAATCTACTTTTTATCTGTTTGGTAATTGTAATAATTTGCAATTGGTTATATATATTTAAAAAAAAACATCTGCATTTGTGGGGAGCTTAAACATTTAATCAGTAAACACCCAGTTAAAAACAGTTGTATTTTCCACCTTTGTAATCAAGAGAGAAATTTGACTTAATTCACAACTTGAAAAATCCTCAAGGTACTTTGAAAATCAGCTTTATTGTCCATCTTTTGTAAACAATTTGCCATGACAATTTGCAGGGATGCAATCTCAGGAGTGAACACAGTATATCCGCAGCCACATTCAGACACTGTTTCACAAAGTCACCACATGAAAAAGCGTGTCCACCCTTTGCAATCAGTGCAGATATCTGATAACTTGCCCGAGTTGCATTCTGGATTTAAAAAAAATTAGGGCAATTTTTTTTTTTTTTTTTTTGGCGCTGTGAGGGGGGGCCCGTGAGGGGGGCAGGCCCAGGGGCCCGTGAAGTCATAATCCGTCTATGGCACTACCCAGGCACACCAAAGCAGACGTTCTCTCTCACCAGAACCTGTGTGTGTGTGTGTGTGTGTGTGTGTGTGTGTGTGTGTGTGTGTGTGTGTGTGTGTTTACCTCTACAGATCTGGACCAGTCCAACCATGATGATGAGTCCCAGAGCAAGCAGCTTCCCGATGGTGAAGACGTCCTGGATCCTCGTCGCCCAACGCACACTGGAGCAGTTTACCCAGGTCAGGAACACTGCACACACACACACACACACACACACACACACACACACACACACACACACACACACACACACACACACACACACACACACAGACACACACACACACACACACATACATTTTAATATATTTATTTGTATCCAGTCTGAGTCTATGATACAGCAAAAACCACCTCCTTATTGCAGAAATAGAGCAGAATTTAACCAGTGCCTTCCTTGGCCTTTGGTTTGGGCAATCCTGCCCTCTGCAGGCCACTTACAACCAGGCTGTGGACGTGACCTAGGCCTCCAAATATAAATACAAGCGTTACATTTGTTCCCGAGCAGTATAAAAGCAGCCCTGAGCACTTGCTACCATAAAACCTCCGCCTGTAAACAAAAGTACATCCGACTTCCTGAATAGTGACCTCTCGAGACTTTCCACTTGCATTGAAAGTCTGTCGGCAAGCTCTGTGAAAAGCTGAAGAACACAGCTCCTAAGTGGGCAGGGTCTTGAGTTTGAAGCATGCGTGTGTGTGTGTGTGTGTGTGTGTGTGTGTGTGTGTGTGTGTGTGTGTGTGTGTGTGTGTGTGTGTGTGTCTTTGCGGGCGTGCAGGTGGGGGCGTTATCCACCATGTCATCCATTACTGGGTCAGGGCTCCCCTCCTACTACTACACAACTGTGAACAAACTGCTTCCGCTGCACGCACACGCACACACACACACATGCACGTGCACACGCACACACACTAGTGGATTGTTGGCAGTAGGTTGGGTGGCACCGGGCACCTCGGGGGGGTTGCGTCCGTTTCCGCCAAGCCCCCACCCCCGCCTCTCTGTGACCCCCCCCCCCCCCCCCCCCCCCTCCCGGTGTTGACCCGGACAGGAAGGAAGTGGACGTGGCTCTGGCTGGGACAGAGCAGCAGGTAAATCTGGCTGCTGCTGTCAGAGCAGCCTATTGAAGGCAGCCTCAGCACCCGAATACTAAACCAATAACAGCTTTTAGCCTTTAGCATTCTGATCCCCACCAGCTGGGATGGATCACCAACGCCTTCCTCTGGTCCAGGATCAGCTCCCTGAAGTCACTGAGCCGGCAATAACTGCCCCCCCCCCCCACACACACACACACACACACACACACGCACACGCACACACACAACATCATGAGTGAATTTCTCCCTGTCATTTTGTCATTTCTCGAGGCCACCGGTGCGGTGCTGACAGGAGGAGGGGCTCAGGGGGGTTGTTTCCTGGATGAAAACGGCGTGGCATTTCCTGGTTTGGTTTAGGCTAGTCTGAGTCACAGGAAGCAGGCTGCGGGGATCAGCTCTGCCATTGGCTCCGGCTGGCGATCAGGGAGGCCCGCCCACCCTGAGACCGCCCGCCTGGTTGCCTCAGGAAGCCTTGCTTCTGCAGCATCGCTCTTCAAAGAATAAATATAACGTTGATTCGCTGCTCTCCACCTAACTACATAACATAACATATATAACTACATAACATAGGTCTGCATTGAAACGTTATATCATGCAAGTGTAAGACAATAGTTTGCACCATTCACTGCTAGAAGTTTGCCGTTTGCATTCTATCGTCGAACTGAAAGCCACTCTCCCATTGGTTGCTACCAGTGTTACTTTCATTTGAAGGTAATAAGTTACTTTACAATATTACTTTCTGTGTAGAGTAACTCGTTGCTTATTACACTACTTTTGCATTACTTTCACCAAAACAACAGCAGCAGCAGAATGACATTGCCACCACGGAACCATCCGGAAAAATTATTTCAACCGCCTTGAAGTCAGTGTAAACAATCCAAAATTCAAAATTGTATCCTTTTCCTTTGTTGTCATCAAGAGTGGTTATTTGCATACATCTACATATGTAGTGGTTATTTGCATGAAAACACACAGTTTGTTTAGGAAATGATTGTATCTTTATTTAAATAGGTGCTTTGATTAAAAAACATTAACTCAATTTGTAACTTGAGTGACTTGACAAAGTAACTGGTATAATATTACTGAAATCCTATAAGTAATAAGTTATATTACTGAGTTACTGCTAAAAGTAATATATTACATGTAATATGTTACTTTTGTAATGAGTTACCCCCACCACTGGTTGCTACAACCTGTCACTCATTCAATTTCAAACCCCCTAGACCCGCCCTCAAACTACAGCTGTGGCTGTTAAAGGGCACAGAGTCATTTTATGCAGAGACTGGAGTGTGAGTTGCTCCTACAGCAGGAAATCAGGTCTGGCATTCCTCTGTGATGACAGGAATGTGCTCGTACATTTTCTCCACCGTGTGTTTGACACAGAGCTGAGAATAGAACACACATGTTTATGATGTGAATTCAGGAGAAGCTGCAGCTTCAAAGTGTGCAGGGCTGTGTGGGATTAAAGACATACGTGCTCTGGTCTGATGATACATTTACACTTCAAACTTCAAAATGCTATCACAGAGCCAATACGATGTGGCAATGAGTATATGATTTTGGGACTTGGCGGTGCGAAGTAATACAAAAAAATGTACTATGCCAAAAATATTAAAATGTTACTATGCTATTTACCCACAGTCACCAACTACCTTGTACAAGCCAGTCAGATTTTGCTCCAGTGTCTATGTACTGTAGACACTGGAAATGTGGTCTGAAATTGACCAATCAGCGCTAAGAGTAGGGCGGGCCTTTGCCAGCCAATCAGAGCAGTAGCTGGTCTGGTGACCTACCATGATCCCTCAATCAACCTCTAAATGAGTTCTGTGCAGCATTCAATGAAACAGTCATGTGATTTTCAAGAGCATTTAATATATAGCATGTCCAGTCTGACTGTGGACACTCCTGACAACATTTAATCTTTTAATCACTGTTAATATGAACTACTACAGGAGTACTACAACAACAACAACAACAACAACAACAACAACAACAACCACCACCACCTTGTTTAATTTTGTCCACAAAAAGACATGCCTAGTGTGACGCTCATTTCAATCATCCAGGTATAGTAAGATCAAAACAAAAACTAGAAACTAATTAGTGACATCTATCAAAAGCATGAGGGGAAACAGAACATAAGGTGAGTGTTTATGTTAAGTTATTTATTTGATTTGATTTCTTAATGGTCAAGCCCAGTGGTTCCCAAACTGCGCTACGCGTACCCCTATAGGCAGTGGTTTGAGCCTTTTTGAGCCCCCGAAAAAACTTTAGGTTGGGGTTCGTGACCCCCCTCCCACCACTACCCAACCCAACAACAGCACGCACAAATTCACAGACTGATTTCACTCACTCACTGAAGTCGTTTTTTTTTATAGTTTATAGCTTTATATTGATACATTTAATTATCAATGGAGAAAAAATATTTCCTTTTGCTTAGATCATCATGCACAAGCAGAAACCTGAAAGTCCACCTGAAAGCTTAAAACACTTATTTTACCATTCATTCAGTATGAATGCTGCCATGTTGATTACAGTCATGTCTACGGACATCACATGTGGGGGATGCAGCTCAGAAGAAGCTCTGTTCATGTCATCTTATGGGAAGAATTGGATGACAGACAGAAGTTGGAATGCCAACATCGAAAGTCTTCGTCTTCTTCTTCTCCTTCCACCCATCCCACCCCTGATTGTGTATCCCAATAGAGAAAAAGACAATAAAAAAAGAAAGGCTAATATATTCTAGCAAAATAAATGCATACATCGTTTTGGGTTATACGCACGGGGATTTGAGTTTGCTGAGATACATTACTGAGTTCCAGGTGAAGTAGAACTGCTCTTTGGACCCTCTGGGTGTGTATTTCATTTGGATCAAGTTTGAAGTGGAGCATCAGATCACTCGTCCATAGTGAGGAGTTTGCTGGTTTGGAGGATGTCCAGTGCAACAAGATCCTACGGCCAAGCAGAGTCATGAAGGTCATCATGTGCTCATGCTTATTAATAATCTGTTGGTCAGTTGGTCAGTTGATGCAATGCCAAATAGTGCTGAAGAGACATTAGGTTGTAAATGTAGGCCTCTGAGGAGGTCTTAAGCAGTAGGATTTTGCTGGTTGTGGCTTATAGAGCTCAACAGTCACATGACTTTCCATGACGTTTCTTGCCCCGAAAGAGAGTTCCCCATTCATTTTCTCCATGGACATTTTGGAAAATGCTTATGAGTTTTAAGGCTGGAACCAACAGATTGACCTTGAACTTTGACATTTGACCACCAAAATCCTTGCGTCCAATTTGACATTGGAGCCAAATTGGAAGAAATTCCGTCAAACCATTCCTGAGATATCATGTTAACAAACTTGGAAATGGCATTCATGAGGTCACAGTGACACTGAACTTTGACCTTTGACCACCAAAATCGAATCGGTTCATCCTTGAGTCCAAGTCGACGTTTGAGGCAAATTTGATGAAATTCCGTCAAGGGGTTCCTCAGATATCGTGTTAACGAACATCAGACGGACGGACGGACGGACAAGCCAAATCTATAATACGTCAAGCCTGGCTATCGCCGGCGGAGGTATAACAAAGGCTCCATACTGCTCGTCTGGCGTAATCCAAGTCTCCAGAAGCCCCGAGATGCCAAGTTGACTTGAAAAGACATCATGTGTTTAGTTGAAAACTGCACTGTAGGAGAATTTAGAATTGAATTGTATATAACTGTATTGTCCACCAAGGTAGAAAATTGTCTTTAGCTCACCAAACACAAAAAATAACAACACAAGAGGCGAGAAGGTAATTAATGAGACAAAAAATATAAACAGGCATTGACAGGGTTAGATCACACATTAAAAACAGTTCATGTCTGTCGTTTAGGACAATTATTTTTTTCCTTATTACCATTTTTGGCTACATTTCTTTTACCTTTGAATGTAAAGTTTGCATGATCATGTATGGGTTTCAAAGAATTTCAAAAAGTCATAATTGTCAGTAATGGCGGTCCAGTCAGGAAGTCTATCTTCCGATCAGGAAGTAAAAAAAAAAAAAAAAAAAAAAAAAAAAAAGGACGGAGGCTCAGTGGTTAGTACTGTTGCCTCACAGCAAGAAGGTTCCGAGTTCGAACCCCGGTCCGTCCCAGGTCCTTTCTGTGTGGAGTTTGCATGTTCTCCCCATGTTTGTGTGGGTTTTCTCCGGGTGCTCCAGTTTCCTCCCACCACCATGTATGTATGTTAGGGTTAATACTCCTGTCAGTGCTCTTGACCAAGACACTTGCAAAAGAACTGGAGTTGGTCCCCGGGCGCTGCACTGCGGCTGCCCACTGCTCCTAGTTCTAGGAAGGTTCCTAGTAGAGGATGGGTCAAATGCAGAGGATGAATTTCCCCACGGGGATAAATAAAGGATAACTTAACTTAACTTAACTTCTGCATGCTTACAGTAGCTTGACGTCTCACACCATCCTGCCATCTCTCACAGATGCCCTCTCATAACTCTTGCTGTCATTTCCCGGCTCGTCGATCGAGATATCAGCTGCTCACATCAGCTGGTCACATAGCACAGCGACACACCTCCATTGTTAGCCAATCATCTTGCTGCTTCTTAATATGTTTCTCACTCCACTTTAGTCCATTCATGCTGCCGTTATCACCCCCCCCCCCCCCCCCCCCCACACACACACACACACACACACACACACACACACACACACACACACACACACACACACACACACACACACAGACACACACCATTAACTGCCCCACTACTGTACTTAATACTTTGCTTGTCTCTCATGATTGAAATGATGATTGTCCATCATTCCCGGGGAAAACATACATGTACTTTTTGCAGATTGGCATTTGGGTCTTTTGGCAGTTATTAATATGAATATATGAATGAATATATTCATATGAATATGTTAATGTGTGGTGATGTGATGAGAGCAGTGCTACTGAAATGTCCTGACACGGACACATGACTGACCAGGCTCCTATTCTTAGAAGTTCTTAGAACAGCCAGGCGTTAACTGGTCCCGACCGGCTCACACACACACGCACGCACGCACGCACGCACGCACGCACGCACGCACGCACGCACGCACGCACGCACACACACACACACACACACACACACACACACACACACACACACACACACACACACACACACACACACACACACACACACACACTGTTGGTAATGTAACTGGATGTGTTCTGGACTCTCATTGAATACATTCATAGGGGAGGGAGATAGCGTGTGTGTTTGTGTGAGTGAGCTGAGCACATATCTAGACTGACTTACATTCAGAGCGCTAAACTAAAAACAGTTTAGTCGGCCTGGCAGAGGTCCAGAACAACCAGTTAATCCTGTCACCTGATTGGCTGTTCCAGCAGCCAAACACTCCCACCAGGAACATGTCTGTTTTTTTTTGTTTTTTTTTACAAAAATCACTTTATAGTAAATCGACTTCCAATGCCAATTCCCTTTGCTTAGGCCAGGGGTTCCCAAAGTGGGGTCCGCGGAACCCCGTCAAAGAGATTATTTGTATTTTTTATTTATTAATATTTTTTGGGGTGCTGTATCCACTAGCGATTTGACCGGGGCTAGTGAAGATGTGTATCATATGAGACTAGAAGACCTAAGGCATCCATTGCAGCAACTATATCATGCTAGCAGCTAGCTTGTTGGGAAGGGGGCAGTAAATACAGTACAGTAATACAGTAAATTACGCTCCAAATTCAGGCTAAAGTACTCGAGGGGGAAAAACCGGCATGGCCATTTTCAAAGGGGTGACTTGACCTCTCACCTCAAGATATCTGAATGAGAATGGCTTCTATGGGGACCCACGCGTCTCCCCTTTACAGACATGCCCAAGTCATGCTAATCCCATGCAGTCATTTTAAAATGTCAGGCCTAATTACTATCAGATTGTGATGATGACTTGTTATGGTTTCTTCAAAGCTACAGCAGCAGAATCTGACTGTGTGGTTCAGTTCCTCCATATTGACCGTGCAGCAACTGATCACTGTTGTCTCAGGGTCCAAACACCAAACACTTGTTTTTCTGCTGGCTTATTATTCACTTTTCTGCCATGTTGGCACAAACTCCTGAGTTGGTACATCACAGAGACGTTTGGCACAATGACAGATATTACGAGCTCCAGAAGTCTGACCTCAAGCTGGGCAATAATATTATGTCAATAAAAAAATCTAAAATCTAAAAAAAAACATTTAAAAACAGTCAATGAAGATGCCAAATTGCCAATGGGATCCTCCCTCACTGATTTGCAAGGTGTCCTGCCCACTTCCTGCTTCCATGGTGTTCAGTGACGGGGTGTCGTCATGGTAACCGCTGTCAAAACAATGCACAATGGCCAGGACACGCCCACTCATTAGCGGTGGCTACAAAGGCTGGCACCATTATGTAGGCTGACACTGACAACTACACACAGACACAGACACACGCGCACGCACACGCACGCACACACACACACACACACGCACGCACACACACACGCACACGTAACATTATGCCTCTCTTGCATGTTACATTAATCATTTGAGCTTTAAATGGTTACTGTGTCCAATAGAAAAATATTGTCACGCATTTTATGAAGGTATTTGTGTTATTTGCATATTCATATGCTGTTATTTTATATTTCCTGGCTACACTGTATCCATGGTAATGACGCAGCTATAAAGCCTCATCACAGGGGGAAGTTCCCCAGGAGTTTGACTGTTTCATGAAAAGCTGTAAATAGTGACGTAGCCTATCTGAGAGATACACTAACTATTGTCTATTGACATCCAGACTGATTATCTACTGATCCATCTGTATCAGTAGTGTCTTTGTGTCATTTAGATTAGAAGTCTTTGATCCTGGTCAAGGTTAGCCCTATAACTGATCAGTTAATGGTTACTGGGCTTGTTTACAGAAATCATCCATTAGGGTTGTAACTTTCCTTGAATTATTATCATCTTCTTTTATACTGAAGAGTTCAACTGAGACCAGGCTTCATAAGTTCTCTCATCGTAAACACATGTCTCCTCGTTGGAGTCAACTGTCAGCTGTTAGTCCGACACATCATCAAAACACAACTCATCTCATACAGGTCTGTACGGTCACACCATATCACCTGCAGCAGGGACGCACCATGATATCACCTGCAGCAGGGATGAACCATGATGTCACCTGCAGCAGGGATGCACCATGATATCACCTGCAGCAGGGATGTACCATGATGTCACCTGCAGCAGGGATGTACCATGATATCACCTGCAGCAGGGATGAACCATGATATCACCTGCAGCAGGGATGTACCATGATGTCACCTGCAGCAGGGATGCACCATGATGTCACCTGCAGCAGGGATGAACCATGATGTCACCTGCAGCAGGGACGCACCATGATATCACCTGCAGCAGGGACGCACCATGATGTCACCTGCAGCAGGGACGCACCATGATGTCACCTGCAGCAGGGATGAACCATGATGTCACCTGCAGCAGGGATGTACCATGATGTCACCTGCAGCAGGGACGCACCATGATGTCACCTGCAGCAGGGACGCACCATGATGTCACCTGCAGCAGGGACGCACCATGATGTCACCTGCAGCAGGGATGCACCATGATATCACCTGCAGCAGGGATGTACCATGATGTCACCTGCAGCAGGGACGCACCATGATGTCACCTGCAGCAGGGACGTACCATGATATCACCTGCAGCAGGGATGCACCATGATGTCACCTGCAGCAGGGATGAACCATGATATCACCTGCAGCAGGGATGCACCATGATGTCACCTGCAGCAGGGATGTACCATGATGTCACCTGCAGCAGAGATGTACCATGATGTCACCTGCAGTAGGGATGTACCATGATGTCACCTGCAGTAGGGATGCACCATGATATCACCTGCAGCAGGGATGTACCATGATGTCACCTGCAGTAGGGATGTACCATGATGTCACCTGCAGCAGGGATGCACCATGATGTCACCTGCAGAAGGGATGTACCATGATGTCACCTGCAGTAGGGATGTACCATGATGTCACCTGCAGCAGGGATGCACCATGATATCACCTGCAGAAGGGATGTACCATGATGTCACCTGCAGTAGGGATGTACCATGATGTCACCTGCAGCAGGGATGCACCATGATGTCACCTGCAGCAGGGATGTACCATGATATCACCTGCAGCAGGGATGCACCATGATGTCACCTGCAGCAGGGATGTACCATGATGTCACCTGCAGCAGAGATGTACCATGATGTCACCTGCAGTAGGGATGTACCATGATGTCACCTGCAGCAGAGATGTACCATGATGTCACCTGCAGCAGAGATGTACCATGATGTCACCTGCAGCAGGGATGCGCCATGATATCACCTGCAGCAGGGATGAACCATGATGTCACCTGCAGCAGGGATGTACCATGATGTCACCTGCATCAGGGATGTACCATGATGTCACCTGCATCAGGGATGAACCATGATGTCACCTGCAGCAGGGATGCACCATGATATCACCTGCAGCAGGGATGTACCATGATGTCACCTGCATCAGGGATGCACCATGATGTCACCTGCATCAGGGATGTACCATGATGTCACCTGCATCAGGGATGTACCATGATGTCACCTGCATCAGGGATGAACCATGATGTCACCTGCAGCAGGGATGCACCATGATGTCACCTGCATCAGGGATGCACCATGATGTCACCTGCATCAGGGATGTACCATGATGTCACCTGCATCAGGGATGAACCATGATGTCACCTGCATCAGGGATGCACCATGATATCACCTGCAGCAGGGATGTACCATGATATCACCTGCAGCAGGGATGTACCATGATGTCACCTGCAGCAGGGATGAACCATGATATCACCTGCAGCAGGGATGTACCATGATGTCACCTGCAGCAGGGATGCACCATGATGTCACCTGCATCAGGGATGAACCATGATGTCACCTGCATCAGGGATGTACCATGATGTCACCTGCATCAGGGCTGTACCATGATGTCACCTGCATCAGGGATGCACCATGATGTCACCTGCAGCAGGGATGCGCCATGATATCACCTGCAGCAGGGATGCACCATGATGTCACCTGCAGCAGGGATGTACCATGATGTCACCTGCATCAGGGATGTACCATGATGTCACCTGCAGCAGGGATGCACCATGATATCACCTGCAGCAGGGATGTACCATGATATCACCTGCATCAGGGATGTACCATGATGTCACCTGCAGCAGGGATGTACCATGATGTCACCTGCAGCAGGGATGCACCATGATATCACCTGCAGCAGGGATGTACCATGATATCACCTGCAGCAGGGATGTACCATGATGACACCTGCAGCAGGGATGTACCATGATGACACCTGCAGCAGGGATGTACCATGATGTCACCTGCAGCAGGGATGAACCATGATATCACCTGCAGCAGGGATGTACCATGATATCACCTGCAGCAGGGATGTACCATGATGTCACCTGCAGCAGGGATGAACCATGATATCACCTGCAGCAGGGATGTACCATGATATCACCTGCAGCAGGGATGAACCATGATGTCACCTGCAGCAGGGATGCACCATGATATCACCTGCAGCAGGGATGTACCATGATGTCACCTGCAGCAGGGATGAACCATGATATCACCTGCAGCAGGGATGTACCATGATGTCACCTGCAGCAGGGATGAACCATGATGTCACCTGCAGCAGGGATGCACCATGATATCACCTGCAGCAGGGATGCACCATGATGTCACCTGCAGCAGGGATGTACCATGATGTCACCTGCAGCAGGGATGAACCATGATATCACCTGCAGCAGGGATGAACCATGATATCACCTGCAGCAGGGATGTACCATGATATCACCTGCAGCAGGGATGAACCATGATGTCACCTGCAGCAGGGATGAACCATGATATCACCTGCAGCAGGGATGTACCATGATATCACCTGCAGCAGGGATGAACCATGATGTCACCTGCAGCAGGGATGTACCATGATGTCACCTGCAGCAGGGATGAACCATGATATCACCTGCAGCAGGGATGTACCATGATATCACCTGCAGCAGGGATGAACCATGATATCACCTGCAGCAGGGATGTACCATGATGTCACCTGCAGCAGGGATGAACCATGATATCACCTGCAGCAGGGATGTACCATGATGTCACCTGCAGCAGGGATGAACCATGATGTCACCTGCAGCAGGGATGAACCATGATGTCACCTGCAGCAGGGATGTACCATGATGTCACCTGCAGCAGGGATGAACCATGATATCACCTGCAGCAGGGATGTACCATGATATCACCTGCAGCAGGGATGAACCATGATGTCACCTGCAGCAGGGATGTACCATGATGTCACCTGCAGCAGGGATGCACCATGATATCACCTGCAGCAGGGATGTACCATGATATCACCTGCAGCAGGGATGAACCATGATGTCACCTGCAGCAGGGATGTACCATGATGTCACCTGCAGCAGGGATGAACCATGATATCACCTGCAGCAGGGATGTACCATGATATCACCTGCAGCAGGGATGTACCATGATGTCACCTGCAGCAGGGATGAACCATGATATCACCTGCAGCAGGGATGTACCATGATATCTCCTGCAGCAGGGATGAACCATGATATCACCTGCAGCAGGGATGCACCATGATATCACCTGCAGCAGGGATGTACCATGATATCACCTGCATCAGGGATGTACCATGATGTCACCTGCAGCAGGGATGTACCATGATATCACCTGCAGCAGGGATGCACCATGATATCACCTGCAGCAGGGATGTACCATGATATCACCTGCAGCAGGGATGAACCATGATATCACCTGCAGCAGGGATGAACCATGATGTCACCTGCAGCAGGGATGTACCATGATATCACCTGCAGCAGGGATGAACCATGATGTCACCTGCAGCAGGGATGAACCATGATGTCACCTGCAGCAGGGACGCAACCTGATGTCACCTGCAGCAGGGATGCACCATGATATCACCTGCAGCAGGGACGCACCATGATATCACCTGCAGCAGGGATGAACCATGATGTCATCTGCAGCAGGGACGCAACCTGATGTCACCTGCAGCAGGGATGCACCATGATATCACCTGCAGCAGGGACGCAACCTGATGTCACCTGCAGCAGGGATGCACCATGATGTCACCTGCAGCAGGGATGAACCATGATGTCATCTGCAGCAGGGACGCAACCTGATGTCACCTGCAGCAGGGATGCACCATGATATCACCTGCAGCAGGGACGCAACCTGATGTCACCTGCAGCAGGGATGCACCATGATATCACCTGCAGCAGGGACGCAACCTGATATCACCTGCAGCAGGGACGCACCATGATATCACCTGCAGCAGGGATGAACCATGATGTCATCTGCAGCAGGGATGAACCATGATATCACCTGCAGCAGGGATGAACCATGATGTCACCTGCAGCAGGGACGCACCATGATGTCACCTGCAGCAGGGATGCATCATGATGTCACCTGCAGCAGGGATGCACTATGATGTCACCTGCAGCAGGGACGCACCATGATATCACCTGCAGCAGGGATGAGCCATGTCATCTGCAGCAGGGATGAACCATGATGTCATCTGCAGCAGGGATGAACCATGATATCACCTGCAGCAGGGATGAACCATGATGTCACCTGCAGCAGGGACGCACCATGATGTCACCTGCAGCAGGGATGCATCATGATGTCACCTGCAGCAGGGATGCACTATGATGTCACCTGCAGCAGGGACGCACCATGATATCACCTGCAGCAGGGATGAACCATGTCATCTGCAGCAGGGATGAACCATGATGTCACCTGCAGCAGGGATGCACCATGATGTCACCTGCCGCAGGGATGAACCATGATGTCACCTGCAGCAGGGACGCACCATGATGTCACCTGCAGCAGGGACGCACCATGATGTCACCTGCAGCAGGGACGCACCATGATGTCACCTGCAGCAGGGATGCACCATGATGTCACCTGCAGCAGGGACGCACCATGATGTCACCTGCAGCAGGGACGCACCATGATGTCACCTGCAGCAGGGATGCACTATGATGTCACCTGCAGCAGGGATGCACCATGATGTCACCTGCAGCAGGGATGTACCATGATGTCACCTGCAGCAGGGATGCACCATGATGTCACCTGCCGCAGGGATGAACCATGATGTCACCTGCAGCAGGGACGAACCATGATGTCACCTGCAGCAGGGATGCACCATGATGTCACCTGCAGCAGGGATGAACCATGATATCACCTGCAGCAAGGATGAACCATGATGTCACCTGCAGCAGGGACGCACCATGATGTCACCTGCAGCAGGGATGCACTATGATGTCACCTGCAGAAGGGATGTACCATGATGTCACCTGCAGCAGGGATGCACCAGGATGTCACCTGCAGCAGGGATGCACCATGATGTCACCTGCAGCAGGGATGCACTATGATGTCACCTGCAGCAGGGATGCACCATGATATCACCTGCAGCAGGGACGATAGTTGTGATATTTTGATGTGGGGGTGTATGAGGTTAGGTACTTGCCGACAGTCAGTGTACTACATGCAGCCGGCACAGTCCCAGTTTGGAGAAATGAGACCGGCCGCATCAGACAAGTCTGCTGAGTGTGACCAGGGTCACCAACAAAAACGTAATTAAAAACTGAAAGGAAAAAAAAGCTTCCATACTGCTCACCTGGCATCATCCAAGTCTCCACAAGCCCTGAGATGCCAAGTTGACTTGAAAAGACACCGTTTACATCCTGTTTTTAGCTAATAATGTAGGCTACAGCATGCAATATTTTTTTTCCCATGATGGCGAAGGCTAGGCGAAGGCATGACCCGCCCCTCTCTGCCTCTGATTGGCTGACTGTACTAGGCTGCTCCCACCTTCTTTCCAGGTGAGCCAGAAGTATCTCAAACATGAGCAGCAGGTGCAAAAGAATAATTAAATCAACAAGCATGAGATACTTCATTATATGGAACGTTACAATTGCAAACCCTATATCTGAGTTATTTAGGCCTACTTAGCCTATTGCACAGACGTGTAATTTTTTCTTGTCATTCCAAATGAAATCACATTGTTGCTCTGATTAAGTAGAAGTACAGTTATTTGTGTAAAAAAAAGACTGGCAAAGCAAAAGTACTGATTCAACTTAATTAGCTTACTCAAGTAAAAGGAAAAAAGTACAGGCTCGGAAAAGTACTCAAGTATAAAAGTAAAAGGTGTTGTGCGGAAGGCGAATAGAAACTCACGTCATATCAGCTTATTTCTATCAGTGTTCAAACTACTGGTGATGATAAAGAAGGATCACTGCTGCAGCTTATAATGTGAGTACTTTTTAGGCCGGTGCTTGCACTGGCCTATAGGACCATGTGTGTCCCAATCGCTTCACACACGGCTTCATACACGACTCCTGGCACCCTTTCATCAAGATGGGCTTTTACTTTGAAATTTGTTTTATTTGACGAATGTCCGGTTTCGGACTTCCTGTCTGCCCTGATCTGATCGTTCAGCTTGACAGAGGTAAAATAGAATCGAGGCTATCCTGGTTTTCCAGCCAATTCTCCACCACAACTTTTTTGCACGCCACAAGTCACGGTAAGTCCTTTGTTCCCATTCCTCTGTTTGCTGTGTAGCAAGGCCAGCATTCATATTTGTGGCGAGTGTTAGTTACTGCTTTTGTTAGCTGTTAGGCTAGCTATCAAGCTAGCTTCATAACATTTAAGCATTCATATTTCTGGCGAGTGTTAGTTACTGCTTTTGTTAGCTGTTAGGCTAGCTATCAAGCTAGCTTCATAACATTTTCAATCTGCATGAAGCCTTGATTGCATAAGCCACTTCTAAACATTAAGTCTGGACCATGTCCGACTAGCCAGAGCAGGATATTTTCTGGTTGTATCTGGTTTTACCTCTACACATTACAAACAGCTGGAAATGGTCCATATTCTATTCTCTGCCGATGGCGAGTAGAGTGGCTGGGGGAGGGGGCTGCGCTACGGTTGTCTCTAAAAAGAAATGTGATACTCTTCCCGAGAGGCAGAGGGCTAAGCTAAGTAGCTAACAGCTGAGCTAAGTAGGCTATGGCGTGCCGATCTGAAAAGCATGCAAACACGCGAGTGCTTGTGCAGAACTAAAGAAATGTGATACTCTTCCCGAGAGGCAGAGGGCTAAGCTAAGTAGCTAACAGCTGAGCTAAGTAGGCTATGGCGTGCCGATCTGAAAAGCATGCAAACACGCGAGTGCTTGTGCAGAACTAAAGAAATGTGATACTCTTCCCGAGAGGCAGAGGGCTAAGCTAAGTAGCTAACAGCTGAGCTAAGTAGGCTATGGCGTGCCGATCTGAAAAGCATGCAAACACGCGAGTGCTTGTGCAGAACTAGTGTTGAATGAAAGACGCTGGAAGCTCCAAAAACGCGTTTGGACTGAATGTAGCCTTACTATGTTATCATGTGTTACTGGACACACTAATAACTTTTCAGTCTGAGCCATTTTACATAGCGTGCTGTGCCAGTGCTGCAGTTTATATTTTTCTATTCTGTTTCTATTTTCAATGAGACAGGCAAAGGACCTGTCTCAAACATTGACTGATATCACAGGTTGTTGGGAAGAGTGCAATGTACATGGCTATATCATTTGTAAAGAGTGTAAAGAAAAATATTGTAGTAAGAGATAACTAGAGATAGGCCTACATAGAGATAGCCTACATCAGTGGTTTCCAAACTTTTTGTTGATCTGATCAAGTCTGGTTCCTTACTTATAGATGCCTCGCGGGAAGACCCACCGTCGCGCGCAGGCTGCAAAATGGAACCGCCCTTCACAGGCTGCCGCTGCCAAGAGGAAAGAGCCACAGCGCAGCACTGTGGATGTTGATCCCCAGCACCCGACCACTGCTAGCCATGCCAGTATGTTCTTTGAATCAATGTTTAGGCCGGTGCTTGCACTGGCCTATAGGAGCATGTCTGTCCCAATCGCTGCAGTCACCACTCCTGGCACCCTTTCTGGCACCCTTTCATCAAGATGGGCTTTTACTTTGAAATTTGTTTTATTTGACGAATGTCCGGTTTCGGAGTTCCTGTCTGTCACGTGTGGCTAATTTTAGCGGCTAACTGTTACTTTTCGTTACTTTACATGGCAGTAAAATGCCACTGAATGACAAAATTGATTTAACTTTTAACCATTGCGATTTCCACTTTCAATACGGACCCCCAGCATTGGTTAGTTGTTAACGTCGTGACTATATTTATAACGTTAATAACGTACTCCGGTTTGCGGGCTGAATCTGTGTGTTGCGCAATAGCTACAAGTCGCACTCTGGCTGTAGACCCGAGTTATAAACTGGAAACCGGAGTAGCCTACGTTAT
This sequence comes from Poromitra crassiceps, assembly GCF_964638095.1. NCBI lineage: Eukaryota > Metazoa > Chordata > Actinopteri > Beryciformes > Melamphaidae > Poromitra > Poromitra crassiceps. Next base: position 30,229,435 of record NC_139645.1, read on the forward strand.
AAACGTTATAAATATAGTCACGTTATAAACAACTAACCAATACTGGGGTCCGTATGGAAAGTGGAAATCGAAATGGTTAAAAGTTAAATCAATTTGGTCATTCAGTGGCGTTTTACTGCCATTTAAAGTAACGACAAGTAACAGTTAGCCGCTAACACAGCGCTTACCCATCAGCGCAGCGTCATTTGACGTCAGCACACTCTTCTAAACAGCCTTGTGTCTGGATGATGTGTGACCATCTTACATGGTCTTTCTCCAAAATTAAGAGCACTGTTACTGAAAATTGCACACCATTGTACTGTAAGACGATGATTTTATGTTGGACTGCTGCTAAACTCATTTGACATTGCACAAGGGTTTTGGTATTCCTCCTGAAAGTGACTTGAATTTAATTTATTCTACTATTTCATTTTGAATTGCACTATATTCATTTTATTTGAGGACAAGCTCTTGCTTTAATTTTATTTGAGAGATTTTATGTTTGACTGTTAAAGAGAATGAGATGGTTAAATAAAATACAGAAATTGAGAAGTTTTTGGTTATTTATTTGTTTTGGGTAAATTTATTGTTATATAATAAAAAAATAATTATAATAATAATCGTTAGATTAATCGACTAATCGAAAAAATAATCCTTAGTCGAATCGATAAGAAAATAATCGTTTGGGACAGCCCTATAGCCGTGTCCCATAATGATTCCATTACAAATATTGCATTGCACACGTGACATGTTATTTTACTAAAAATTATACATTTTACCATCATTTCAAGTAGAATGATACCACCCAAGCAAGAATATTTCAAGTGTTTCAAGTGCTTTACTGAAATATTTGGACCATATAATGATAATACAATTATCTCAACCTTAAAAGGTTACATATAGGTGCCAAAAAGCCATAAATTCAAATCAAAGAACAAAGAAAAACAACAATTATAATTAAAGTTTAAACAGTAAGTGTGCAGCTGCAGCATTTATAAAAAAAAAAAAAAAAAAAATCTTTATCCTGCATCCCTAAACACAAACAGGGAAAAAAGGTGGAAAATCAGATGACGGCTTAGTGTTATGTTGATTGTTAAAATGTGTATGGGTATGACGATCTGCACCGGCCGTATGCCAGGTTTCGACCTGGCCTTGTTCCTCATAGTTTTCGTCTACGAAATCAACACTGCTATGGATGCATGTCTCCACCTAGTGGTGCACTCCTCTTCCAAACTCACACACACTTTTCCACAACTACACCATGTATCTGAAACAATGTTTACTTACTGTCAATCTCATCAAAGTTTCTGAAGACCATGTCCACGTGATCCCACTCCATAAAGCTGCATTTCCCAATGAAGGGCTGGGCAAACACCACATACTGATATATATTTCAATTCAAATACATGTCACTCTTGTGTTAGAATGAGTAAATGGGCATTGACACTGTTTTTATATAACCCTTGATCAATTCTCATTAATCTTTTATCTTTTCTTTTTTATTTATCTGTAGGCTACATACGTGCACTACCAAGAGTAGCGGCAGCATTATAAACCAGAGACCAGACTATATCAAAAACATAAACACACAGTGGCGTCTTTCATGCATGCTAGCAAGCGAAACTGCTGTCTGTCTGACCACAGACTGTAGAAAGAGACGCAGGATAGCCAAGCAAATGTGATTGGATGAACGTTTGACGCTAGGCCAATCACAGGCAGAGAGGGTACCTCCAGCCTTCGCCATCATCCGAAAAACAATATGGCCTACAGTATGGGGAGCAGCTACAGTGCAGTCGTTCCAGTGGACTCAGTCCTGACTCAGCCATTTCTTTGTCCATAATGTGAACGTGCCAAATGAACTCTGACCCCTCTAAAACAAAGCACCACCCCAGGAGATGGTTAGTGGTTTGTTTGTGCTGGCTTGACTTGACTTCATTAATTCATGCTTGCAGAAAAGTGTCCTGAAAACGACGCAGAATACAAAACCACTAAAGTCATACATCATATTCATAAACATAAAGAGAGCACATTTGTAACAAGACAAAGTACAAAAATAAGGCGCGTAGCGTGGAGACTCTGGAGAGATGATGCGCCATGGCTGCAGTTATGGAAATCGCCCGCTCCGCAGCCTCCCAAAATTGTGACTGACAGACAGACAGAGAGACAGACACCGCCCACCCACTTAGGCGCCATCATGCAACTGTGCGCCATCGGCTTATACTACATCACAGTTGCTCGAGTGACATCACTGATGACATCATAATCGGGACTGACACCGCCACAGACACCGCCACCGTGACCACACCACTTAGCCAATTTTAACGAAGATGTCTGCGATTCTCAACCTAAGTGACAAATTGGAGACAAAATCAGAGAAGACTACCAGACTACAGTGAAAGGTGTTAAAACTGGGTTAAAATGAGTGAGACTGTGTGGGACTCACAGATACAGACGGTGGAGAGCAGTCTGGTGGCCATGTATGGAGGCACGCAGTTCTGGAAGGCCGGCTGCAGGACGTAGTTGGAGAAGGTGAGGGCGATGACGGCCAGCGTGGTGGGATACATGATGAGGACAGCACTCCATAGCAGCAGGAAGCTACAGGGACAAGACACCAAGGGCGGTTTTAGCATCAGAGCTTTGGGTGGGCTCAGCCCACCCAAAGGTCATGGACCCCTAGGGGGGTCCGGGGGCATGCCCCCCCGGAAGAAAATTTTGTACAGTTTCAAGTAAAAATGGATCAAACTGGCGCACTTTGAGATCAAAATGAAGAGACTAGATCTATGAAGAACTACACACATCAATATCTTCTTTACCGTTCTGTGGTTTTACAGCGATGAAAAAATAATTGTTTCCCTATATATACTATATATATTCTGCATACAGGTTACTATATGGTAGAATTAAGCTTGCATAAATAATACCAAAATCACTTCAGGGGAGTTTCAAGTAAAGTAACATTTTGCTTTGTAGGCAAAACAAAAGTAAAATTAAATCAAAAGGGAACTTCCTAACTTATTGGCTGGAATAATATTCCGACAAGATAATAATATACTGTAAGCACTAAAGCAGGAGTTTGCAGTCAACTAGTTGAAATTAATATGTGGCAGTATTTGTGGGGGTCAAAATCTATGTAGGGTGTTCCACCACAAATAGAGAGCCCCAGGGATGACGTATTTTTGTAGGCTGAATGCGGAAGTCCCAAACTTCCTGGTTCTTCACTGTTTCTGTCTATGGGATTTTTGAATGGGTTGTTGGCGCGATGCTTCAAATAATGTCTGTGGGCAACGCAAGTTTAATCAAACGTGAACCAAGGTTCAGCGGGATAATCTTCACACATGAGGACCACTTTCATGAGTTTTGAAGCATAACTGCGAGCCCTAGAGGTAAAAAGCTTGTGCTAAGCTAATCCAGAAGTACACACAGTGTCGCATAGGCGTCCACGCGAAGGCGCGAGAGAAAGAATTTCCGCGTTCACTCGTGAGGACGTATAATATCCGCATCGACATTGTAGTCTCATTTAGCCGTTTGCTAGCTAGCCACCCTTTTAACGGCACATAAAAGCTTCAAAACTCATTAAAGTGGTCTTCATGTGTGAAGATGATGTTACTAAACACTGGTTCGCGTTTGATTAAGCCAGCGTTGCCCAGAGAGATTATTAGAAGCATCGCGCCAAAAACCCATTCAAAACTCCCATAGGCGAAAACTGTGAAGAACCAGGGCTGTTAGCATCGATGATTTCCAGACTCGTTCCTGGGGCTCTCTATAGATCAGTGTATGGGAAACACTGACTATTAAATTGTGTGACTAGAAAGACACCAATAAATCTGAGAAAATGTACTTTAATCTTGAACAACAGCACTACAACGGTGGCATTACAAATGGTAGGCTATTATGAAATGATTGTGGGAAAAAACAAGAATGCCACTTTTTTTCATGAACTTTAAGCAGAAAATTAAAAAATAGTTTTAAAGCAAAAATAAATAATAAATAAAGATCATTTTAACAGAAACTGCTACTAATGACCACCATGGATTTGGAGAGAGAGAGAGATTTTTTTTTTTTTTGGGTGGGCTGAGACTATTTTTGGGTGGGCTAAAGCCCACCCAAAAAAGGCCTAGAACCGCCCCTGCAAGACGCCAAGGGTTCATATGTAGGGGCAAGACGCTAAGGGTTAATATGTGACAAATTATTAGCCCTTTAATGACACATCCACATGAAGCTGACAATTCAAACACATTAAAGGGGCACTCCACCGAAAAACTATACTGATTTATTTGCACATGATCTCTCACACATCTCTCTGACACTGTAGGCGTGGCCCCTGAGAGAGCCTGACACTGTGGGCGTGGCCCCTGAGAGAGCCTGGCACTGTGGGCGTGGCCCCTGAGAGAGCCTGGCACTGTGGGCGTGGCCCCTGAGAGAGCCTGTCACTGTGGGCGTGGCCCCTGAGAGAGCCTGTCACTGTGGGCGTGGCCCCTGAGAGAGCCTGGCACTGTGGGCGTGGCCCCTGAGAGAGCCTGACACTGTGGGCGTGGCCCCTGAGAGAGCCTGGCACTGTGGGCGTGGCCCCTGAGGGAGCCTGTCACTGTGGGCGTAGCCCCTGAGAGAGCCTGGCACTGTGGGCGTGGCCTCTGAGAGAGCCTGACACTGTGGGCGTGGCCCCTGAGAGAGCCTAGCACTGTGGGCGTGGCCCCTGAGAGAGCCTGTCACTGTGGGCGTGGCCCCTGAGAGAGCCTGACACTGTGGGCGTGGCCCCTGAGAGAGCCTGACACTGTGGGCGTGGCCCCTGAGAGAGCCTAGCACTGTGGGCGTGGCCCCTGAGAGAGCCTGACACTGTGGGCGTGGCCCCTGAGAGAGCCTGAGTGGCTGAATCTGTCCGCGGTCGGTCTCCTACTATTCAGAACAAGTGGAAGCTGTTCGAAAAATGGTGCCTGAAAGAGGACCACATTCCTTATCTGTGTCAATGGAATGGAAGCCATTGTGGTCGTTTTACAGGACTTAATTTAGAAGAACCGGACGAACAAACCAGTCTCACATGACACCCATTGTACAACACGTGCCAGCCACACACACACACTCATGATGACGGTGGCCGGTGAAATAGTCTCTGCATGTATCCCATCCAGGTTTGTCTTTCCTCTTGGGGGCAGCGATGAGCAGTGTCCAGCTTTCTAGTGTACAGCGCCTGAAGACCAACTTCTGTTGTAGTCGTCGCTGGTCAGTTGATGATCTTCTGCATGTTTTTAGTGTGGGTCCATACCGATGTTGTATGGAGGAACCCCAGGGGAGCACAGGGAGAACATGCAAACTCCCCACAGAAAGGCCCTTTTCACAAGATACCTCACCTGGGCACTATAGTTGGTTTCTTTGATTTCGTTGTCCAGTTTTAAACACAAGTTGTCAGAGGTTCTTGTCTCGAGCTGCTCCTGTGGCAACATTTAACTGCCACTGTGCACTTTGTCTCTTTATGCACTTTATGCCTCTCGTAGCAATATTTAAACTCCTCTCTGCACAATATGCCTCTGCACTTTATGCCTCTTTTATCATCATTTTATGACTATGATTTTAGGATGTATATCGTAATATACGATTTTATTTCGTATGCTTTTTACTATTACTTCTGATGCAGTGTTGGTGTAGCCTGTGCTCTGTTTTAATTAGTTTTTGTATCTTGTATGTAAATGTGTGTATGATCTGATCTGTAACTTGCTGCCTTCTTGGCCAGGTCGCAATTGTAAAAGAGATTTCGTATCTCAATTTGTTTTACCTGGTTAAATAAAGGTTATAATAATAATACTGAGGGCATGCGGTAAGGGGGCATGCCCTGGGGGCCACAGCATCCTAGGTGGGAATCGAACCCAGGTTCCTTCTTGCTGTGAGGCGACAGCGCCACCGTGTCCCTAACGATATTACCGTATTGTGTAATTTCATGTTACAATGATTGAAATCACCTAGTCCTGGATGCCATTTTTGCTGTTTTGGTGTTTGCTGTTGGCTGACTGGCTGCTACAACTTAATTGATGATCTATTGATGATCTGGGGGTACGGTGGCTCAGTGGTAGAGCTGTCGCCTCACAGTTAGAAGGTCCTGAGTTCGATTCTCGCCTGGGACACTGTGAGCGCTGTGGTTGTGTTCCCCCCCATATCTTCAGTGCCTACTGCCCAGGTGGGGTATCTCGTCGTAATGGCCTTTCTCTCTGTGTGGAGTTTGCATGTTCTCCCCGTACCCCCCAGGGGGTTCCTCCGTACATAACCCCCCCACTAAAAATATGCAGAAGATCAGATCGTCATCGTCATCCGACCAGTGACGACAACACCCGAAGTTGGTCCCTGGGCGCTGTACGAGAAAGCGACCACTGCTCCTGGCCTGCCCCTCGGAGGAAAGGACATGCCTGGATGGGTTAAATGCAGAGGACACTTTTCACCGGCCACCGTCAGCATGAGTGTGTTGTGGCCACATGCATGTATTGTGGTGTTTGTGTGACAATAAAAGACGGTCCGTCCGTTACGAAGACTTCCGTGGTTGTTTGATTGTGGTCCGAACATCATTTCAGACAAACCCTTTTCGCCACCAGAAGAGGAGAGGAGACATGAGAAGACAAGAACATCCTGGATCTCGGCGTGTCTCACCGCAAAACATTAACAATCAGCTGAAAACAGTCGCTCACTTGTAGCCAAAAAAGGCTCCAGTCAATAGCCGCAATTACTAGCCAAGTAGCCAGAGAGCTACAGCCAGGAGCTTTTGGCCCAGCTTTAGGTTTCTCTCTGCCTGTGGCGGCTCGGGCTGATTCAAAAGTTAAATCAACTAGATGGATGTTAAGACGACGATATCAACTGTGTTCAAAGCAGGACTGCTCTCTTCACTTTGCTTGGTTTGACGTGAAATGCTCTGATTAGGCTCTTTGGCTTTTTGATGCACAAATGTTTGCTCTTTCCGTTTCCCCTCCGTTTGTGCAAATGAATGAATGAAAGGAGACAGAAGAAGTGAAAGGAGTGATCCGTCCCACAGCAGAGGAGGGCCTCTATGACTCTCTCAGACTAACAGTGCTGCTCCAGGGTCACTTTACATATCACATGACCACATGAGCTTCACAACACATTCACAGCTGATTGGTTCCAGATGAAGAGACCGGCTAAACTGAACCATTCTCCCTGCATACATCTGTATCTCGACTGCTGTATAACAAGGTCCACACCAAGAGGTGAGAACCTGAGATTCATAAGCCCAGAAGGTCCCACAGAGGACCATGTAAATGACGTAAAATTGAAGTGACGAGGTTTTCACATGACAACAGTGTAACATGTTGTCTCATGTTGTTATGAACATACTGTATATTGTGTTAAAGACAGACCAGCATCCAAAACTGTACACCACCAGATAGGGGTGTCAAAAATAATCGATTATAAGATGCATCGCGATGCGGACGTGCACGATTCTGCATCGATTCACAAATGTCAAAAATCTAAAATGTAAAAAAAATAAAAAATAATAATAATCAAATAAAATATAATGGAAGTACATGCAGTTGTTTATTTTAATTATGGATCATAATACAATGCAATTCCAAATGCACTTTTATTTTAAAAGTAGGCACACAGTGAGAAAAAATAAAGTGAGAAAAAATAAATCATGTATTGGGGAAAAAAAGTGATGCATCGATTTAAGATGCATCGAGATGCATCGAGATGCATCAATAATCCTAATCGAATCGAATCGTAGCCCTCTGAATCGTAATCGAATCAAATCGTGAGGCCAGTGAAGATTCACAGCCCTACCACCAGACGTGTTGAAATATGACAACTACTCACCCCACCAGCCCTCCAAAGATCTCCGTCACGTAGGAGTAGTCTCCTCCAGACTTGGGGATGGTGACGCCCAGCTCGGCGTAGCACATGGACCCCAGGGCGCAGATGCCCCCTCCCAGCACCCACACGATGAGCGACAGCCCCACCGAGCCCGCATGTTCTAGCACCCCTTTGGGAGAGATGAAGATCCCAGAGCCGATGATGTTCCCTGGAGAAGGTAGGGGAGAGAGGGTGTGGAGGTTGTAAAGGTTAGGCGTAGTTTAACACAGAGGATGATCAAAATGTGTGCCTAAAACTTCTCCGACTTTATGTTACACCCAAATCATTGACGTACAGTTCAAGCGATTTCTTGATCCTGAAAAGACATAATATGCTACATCTGTCTGTCAAATTTCAGCCAAATACATGTTCACATTTATTCTTTAATATGCTGCTGAAAGACTAAAGGTAATAAGACAAAAAACACAGACTCAAAGAAGCTTCTGAAGGCATCCCAGCTCTTAAAATAAAACCAGGAGGGATTCGCTGATTCAACTCCGTTTTGTTTCAACTACTGACTGTTCAAAAACCACCTTATCATTACCATCAAGTCTCCTGCCTCAGCTGCTTTTGGGGTGTGTGTTGGTCTTCAACCTACAATTACGTGTTACGTTTTAGGCATCTAACTGACAGTCTTAAGCAGAATGAGGCAGCAATAGGGCTGACAGCACCCAGACAAGAGAACAGATCTTCCTGTAACCTTAAATGATCATGGATGAGAGAAGTGAAGGGAAGACATAAGAACGGGTCAGAAGTAGCTGCTAAACCATCCGGTCACGTGATCTCACATTGTTTGGTTCTGAGGGACCGTCTGGCCTTCAGCCCGGGGCGGGCCTTTTCAGAAATTACAAAGTGCACAGGCCAATCAGGGACCTGCCTGGTATTTGAAAACATAACCAGCCAATCAGGGACGCCGCGAAACAGTAATGGCTGCTCCCATGGCTCTGCGGCTCCCGAAGCAACGGGCACGGGCAGTAATGTTAAGGTTGGTAGAGTTTACACGGCCGTAAGTGTAGATATTGCAGAAATAG
>NC_139645.1:30243289-30250789 GCF_964638095.1 Poromitra crassiceps
CAGAATGTGAGGGATACTAGACGAAGGGTTACGCACATATAGAAGTAAATCGTCTGCGTACAATGAGACTTTGTGTTCTGTTCCCCGTCTCCGGATGCCCAAAAATCGTTTCTCAGTTTTCAGTGCTATCGACAGTGGTTCAATGGCGATGGCAAATAAGAGCGGGGAGAGCGGGCACCCTTGGCGCGTCCCGCGAGCGAGGGGAAAGAGCTTAGAGCGGTTGGTGTTTGTACACACTAATGCCTGAGGAGAAGTATAGAGTAATCGGATCCAAGAGATGAAATTATCCCCAAAACCAAATTGTTTTAATGAGGAGAATAGATAGGCCCACTCCACCCTGTCAAAGGCCTTCTCAGCATCGAGAGACACAACGCACTCTGCATCAGAGGAGGACGGAGTATGGATGATGCCAAGAAGCCTCCGAATGTTAGTGAATGAGTGTCGTTGTCTGATGAACCCTGTTTGATCCTCCGAGATGACCGAGGGCATGATGGATTCCAATCGGCGTGCAAATGCCTTTGCTAGGATCTTCACGTCAACAGGTAAAAGTGATATTGGACGATAAGAAGAGCAATTAGTAGGATCCTTGTCCTTCTTAAGGATTAAGGAAATAGAAGCCTGTGTGAGAGTCATTGGCAATGAACCCTGCTCGTATGACTGTGAAAAAACCTCTAACAGTAACGGAGCCAACTTCTCAGAGAACTTTTTATAAAATTCCGACGGGAATCCATCTGGTCCTGGGGATTTTCCATTATGCATTAATTTAATTGCTTCAGTAATTTCAGAGAGTTGTAGGGGACTGTCCAGTGATTCTCGGTTCTCGTCCGAGATCTTGGGCATGTCTAGCTGAGAGAAAAAATCAGACATCTGGGCGTCATCATTGGAGGACTCTGATGTATAGAGTTGTGAATAGAACGTCATAAAAACATTATTAATTTCGCTAGGGTCGGAAGTAAGAACACCTGTGTTATCACGGATCTGAGTGATTTGATTTGAAGCGGTCTTGGCCTTCAATTGATGGGCGAGGAGGCGACTAGCTTTGTCCCCATACTCATATAAGGTTCCTCTGGAACGGAGCAGATGCTGCTCAGCCTCTCTTGTTGTTAGAAGATCGAGTTCTGTCTGAAGTTTCAGCCTTTCTTTATACAAATCAGGTGTTTGGTTAGTTGCATATCGACTGTCTACACTGGCAATAGACTCCTCTAGCTCTTTTTGACGCATCCTGCGACACTTATTAACATAAGAGGTGTATGAGATAATTTTACCTCTGATAAATGCTTTTAAGGTTTCCCATAGGAGAGAAGGGGGAGGGTTTTCCACTCTGTTAGTCTCCATAAAAAAATCTATTGCCTCAGAAACATGAATACAGAAATCTGCATCAGATAACAATAGAGGGTCCAACCGCCAAGGTCTGAAATCCTTTGGTTTAAGGTCAAAACGGAGATCGATGATTACAGTAGCATGGTCTGACACAGCTATTGGTGAGTATTGTGTGGAAACAATTGAAGGGATGAGAGTTTTATCAATAAGGAAGTAGTCAATACGTGAATACGTCCGATGCACATGCGAGAAAAAAGAGTACTGTTTTGTATTGGGATGTGAGAATCTCCAGGGGTCGATGTATCCGTATTGTTCCATGAAGGCAGAAAGGGTCTGTGACATTCTAGAGGGCGCTACTGTCCTGTTGCTAGACTTATCGAGTAGGGGGTCAATAACACAGTTCATGTCCCCACCCATGATTAGTATACGAGAGTTAAGATTGGGGAGAGATGATAACAACTTACTCATAAAATTATGGTCGTCCCAATTGGGAGCATATACAGACACGAGTGTGACTGGTTTCTGATACAACATACCCGAAACAATGACGTAGCGTCCGTTCACATCCGTGAGAACATCATCTGGTATAAACTGTACATTCTTCCTAATTAGTATAGCTGCACCTCTTGTTTTTACATTAAATTTTGAGTGGAAAATATGTCCTATCCAAGGTCTACTTAGCCTCTGTTGGTCTGTGTCAAGTAAGTGTGTTTCCTGAAGGAGCATGATATCTGCTTTTAGCTTTTGAATGTGGTTGAAGATCCTTGCACGTTTTACTGTTGCATTGAATCCACCAACATTCAAGGATATAATCCTTGCTACCTGCCCGCCACCACTCCCTGTATTAGCTACATTAGCCATGATGTGTTATTTGGTACAATGTGCACTGAATCATTACTACAATCTGCGTGGTATAGTATGCCAAGTAAAACAAACAGTAACAGGAAAAACAAAAGAACAGAGAGAGGAAGGGAGAAAAAAAATATAAAATAAAACAACAAACAAACACAAACACAAAAACATCCACCCCTTACCTGAGAACCCCCGACATTGAACATGTCCTATGTAACCCTTAAACTCTTCCGGTCTCAGCGCCTAACATATCCACTTCCCACAAACTAAATGAGATGGTTTGTAAACAAAGCCAGTATAACCAAATTGCTACTGCTACATAAGTGGCCATTAGTTTTCACCTGAAACAAAACAAAAACCCAATGCAACTCCATTAACTGCTTCTGTCATGTGTTATAGTGCACAGTATGGACTAGAAAAATAAGTTGCAAGGAAAGGGAAAAGAGAGAGAAACAAACAAACAGAAAAAAAAAAAAAAAAAAAAAACATCCATGTGTATGTACACACAAGTAAATGCAGTCCAAGTAAGCTCCCCTGCCTGCCCATTCGCTCATGCGCGCGCACACATGCATGCGCGCATACACGCACGCGCACACACGAGTCATAACATACGCGTAGTACTAGATATCAAGTCAGCGCTCAACCTATGCAAGCAGCAACTATAGAAAGAAAGAAATAAAAGTGGGGGGAAAAGTGCTTATCAGAACCTTAAATAGCCTATAAACGCAAAATAAATAAAAAAATAAATAATAATATATATATCTATGTCTAGTCAAGTGGAGTAAGTAACGGTGTTAACACCAAAACAAAGAAGACAGCAAACACTCCCATTATCCTTACTTTTACGAGTAGTCTATAGCTATTATTCATACACAAAGTGATTTTAGCTCACTGCTAGTCAGTAACCATTAGCTGCTAACTTATCGCCCAACCTCCAGCCGAAGCTAATCCACCGGGGTGTTCGGATCGCGTCGCCGCCGTGAAGCGATGTATTGGCGGGCGTCTTGGACGTTGGAGAGCCGCTTCTTTCCCCCTGCTCCAGTCGAGACGAAAAGCCTAGCTGGGTAGTGGAGGGCCGGATGGCAGCCCAGCTCGTACAGTTCCTTCATGACGTCCCGATACACAGAGCGCTGTTCCAGTACCTCTGGGCTGTAGTCCTCAAACATGTGGATGGGATTGTCCATGTATTTCAGCTTGCCCCTCAGTTTCCGAGCCGTCTGGATCACTAGCTCCCGGGTCTGGAACTTGTGAAAACATATCACTACTGATCTGGGTTTTCCCCCGGGGCCCGGCTTGGCAGTCAGGGCCCGGTGAGCCCGGTCCAGTTCAGGGGGAGTTGAGAGAATCTGATCACCCAGGACGTCAACCAGGAGTTGGGAGAAGAACGCTGTTGAGCGGGGACCCTCGAGGCCCTCTGGAAGACCCACCAAACGTATGTTACACCTGCGGCTTCTGCCCTCCAGATCGATGAGCTTAGCTCTTAGCTTAGCATTATCTTCGGTTAGCGTAGCTACAGTTGCTCCCATGTTATGCACGTCTTGACTGGTCGTATTAGCGTGCGTTTCCAGAGATGCGATTCTTTGTTGGTGGTCTGTTAGGGTGGTCTGAATCTTGTCCAGCTTCGCGTCCAGTTTTCCAAACGTTGAATTAAACTCTTCCGAAAGCGAGGCCTTGTGTTCAGCTAGCATTGTTGCTATAGTGGACAAGCAGGCGTCAGTTTCACTCGATAGCATGATAGCGCCAGGCTCCACTTCCGCCATTGTGCTTTCTTTCTCTTCTTCCCTGTCTTGCTTGCCTCTCTTTGGCCTGCTTTTGGACTGATTCTTGGGCATTTCTTCACTGACTAATAGTGTTAATTGTGTTCTGTTAGTTATATCCGGTTACATCGTTAAAGGCAAACCAGAAAAAGTAGAAACGATTAAGGTAGTGGGAGCGCGGAGAAATGCGACTACTCCATGCTGCAGTTGGCCCGGAACTCCTATATAAACATTTTGACGAATAAAATCCAGTGAAGCACGACGCCCCCCATATCCCCCCCCCCCCCCACACACACACACACACACACACGCACACGCACACGTACACACACACACACACACACATACACACACACACACTCTCTCTAATGATCCAGAGTGAGCGAGGGCCCGCGGCGGTACGTTAGCACTGTCACATGTAATTTAGGAGGTTACATAACGCCTGTTTATGTTTGTGCCGTCACAAGCTTCGGCATGACAGCTGAATAGCTGGACTGGAGAGTCCTCCTGTCCTAACCTCTCTGCACTAACTAACTAAGGGCTGCACAATTCATCCCATATTAATCATGATTCGTGATCAAGATTTTGCCTTTCCCACAACAATCATGAAAACAAGAGAATCACGATCAAATTGAGATACTGTAAAACGTGTCGCATTCCGTTTAGCATCAGCTCTCGTTTTGTCTCGTGTTGTAAATCCAACGCACCCCTTTCCCTCGCAGCGGTGCGCTCGGCCCTCTAGAGAAGCATTCTAATACCTAAGGTGCGTTTGAAACAACCTCCTAAAAGCTGAGGGATAGTGTATAAACACATGCAATTGAATTGAAATCCTTATTCTATTTGAATGATTTGTCGTTTATTTTTCATAACAGGTTAGTTTGTGATCTTCGAGAGACTATATGAGTAATATGTTTCTTTTGTATAAAGACAAATAGTCTGTTGATTTATGGTATAAAACAAAGCTAAGAACCTATCGTCTCATAAAAGACAGTGTGTAGAGCCTTTATGTGAAGTTTGATTTGGACAGACGAAAAAGGTCCCTGTGTGCACAGTTGTGCCGTCTGTGTGTGTTCTGGAACTCTGCCCCTGGCACTGTAGACTAGTAGGTTTAATGCTACCCCTGAAGAAGATAGACTTTGTTTGCTTTGTGACTTGTCTGAAATTGAGAACGAGATAAATTTTCTGTTCTATTGTACAGCTTATGATGATGCAAGGGAGATACTCTACAGTCAAATGTCCTCTATTTATGTTGAATTTTCTTTGTTGGATGATGATGAGAAACTAACCCTAACCCTAATAACTAGAAAATATATCATATCTCAGTAGTAGCCTACTTAAGACACTACTGAGAAATACTGAGTAAAAAGTACTAATATGTCTTACATTAACCTGTTTGTTTCTTTATGATATAAGCCTCTCTGCTGCCGTTAGTGTTAATGGGAGTAATAGTGCTTTAGGTCTTGACAGTGACAGGGAAATCCAAATATAGAGAATTATAGAGAACAATTATAACAATTATAGAGAACAAAAAAGACGTATCTCTTAAGAAAAATGTGCAGGAAAAATAGCCAGTGTTAGCTTTAGCATGCGGGCTCGTTATCAAGTCCTGACAAAGAACAATACACATGACCTTGGCTAAAAGATAAGCTACTGAAAATGATAACGAGCATGAAAGTGCCATGGTCAGGTCTTACCACAGTAGAAACTGGAGGACCTGGGGTGCCATGGTCAGGTCTTACCACAGTAGAAACTGGAGGACATGGGGTGCCATGGTCAGGTCTTACCACAGTAGAAGCTGGAGGACCTAGGGTGCCATGGTCAGGTCTTACCACAGTAGAAACTGGAGGACATGGGGTGCCATGGTCAGGTCTTACCACAGTAGAAACTGGAGGACATGGGGTGCCATGGTCAGGTCTTACCACAGTAGAAACTGGAGGACCTAGGGTACCATGGTCAGGTCTTACCACAGTAGAAACTGGAGGACATGGGGTGCCATGGTCAGGTCTTACCACAGTAGAAACTGGAGGACCTGGGGTGCCATGGTCAGATCTTACCACAGTAGAAACTGGAGGACCTGGGGTGCCATGGTCAGATCTTACCACAGTAGAAACTGGAGGACCTGGGGTGCCATGGTCAGGTCTTACCACAGTAGAAACTGGAGGACCTGGGGTGCCATGGTCAGATCTTACCACAGTAGAAACTGGGGACCTGTGGTACCATGGTCAGGTATTGCCACAGTAGAAACTGGGGACCTGTGGTGCCATGGTCAGGTCTTACCACAGTAGAAACTGGAGGACCTGGGGTGCCATGGTCAGATCTTACCACAGTAGAAACTGGGGCCCTGTGGTGCCATGGTCAGGTCTTACCACAGTAGAAACTGGAGGACCTGGGGTGCCATGGTCAGATCTTACCACTGTAGAAACTGGGGACCTGGGGTGCCATGGTCAGGTCTTACCACAGTAGAAACTGGGGACCTGGGGTGCCATGGTCAGGTCTTACCACTGTAGAAACTGGGGACCTGGGGCACTATGGTCAGGTCTTACCACAGTAGAAACTGGAGGACCTGGGGTGCCATGGTCAGGTCTTACCACAGTAGAAACTGGGGACCTGGGGTGCCATGGTCAGGTCTTACCACTGTAGAAACTGGGGACCTGGGGCACTATGGTCAGGTCTTACCACAGTAGAAACTGGAGGACATGGGGTGCCATGGTCAGGTCTTACCACAGTAGAAACTGGAGGACCTGGGGTGCCATGGTCAGGTCTTACCACAGTAGAAACTGGAGGACCTGTGGTACCATGGTCAGGTCTTACCACTGTAGAAACTGGAGGACCTGTGGTGCCATGGTCAGGTCTTACCACAGTAGAAACTGGAGGACCTGGGGTGCCATGGCAGGTCTTACCACAGTAGAAACTGGAGGACCTGTGGTGCCATGGTCAGGTCTTACCACAGTAGAAACTGGAGGACCTGCGGTGCCATGGTCAGGTCTTACCATAGTAGAAACTGGAGGACCTGGGGTGCCATGGTCAGGTCTTACCACTGTAGAAACTGGAGGACCTGGGGTGCCATGGTCAGGTCTTACCACAGTAGAAACTGGGGACCTGTGGTGCCATGGTCAGGTCTTACCACTGTAGAAACTGGAGGACCTGTGGTGCCATGGTCAGGTCTTACCATAGTAGAAACTGGAGGACCTGCGGTGCCATGGTCAGGTCTTACCACAGTAGAAACTGGAGGACCTGGGTGCCATGGTCAGGTCTTACCACAGTAGAAACTGGAGGACCTGTGGTGCCATGGTCAGGTCTTACCACAGTAGAAACTGGAGGACCTGTGGTGCCATGGACAGGTCTTACCACAGTAGAAACTGGAGGACCTGTGGTGCCATGGTCAGGTCTTACCACAGTAGAAACTGGAGGACCTGTGGTGCCATGGTCAGGTCTTACCACAGTAGAAACTGGAGGACCTGTGGTGCCATGGTCAGGTCTTACCACAGTAGAAACTGGAGGACCTGTGGTGCCATGGTCAGGTCTTACCACAGTAGAAACTGGAGGACCTGTGGTGCCATGGTCAGGTCTT
>NC_139645.1:30255789-30430789 GCF_964638095.1 Poromitra crassiceps
AGACACACACACACACACACACACACACACAAGTACAAGACCAAGTGCAAAGAGCAGCTACATCAACGCAAAGCACCTGATACTACCCAGAGATTTATCTCTGAGTTTATTAGTACTGCTTGTTAATCGGCGGAGGACCGGGGTCAGGGGTCAAACCACAGTGCCCTGGACCTCTTTGCTCAACCTGCTCAGAGCACAAGAAGAGGGGGTGCAAGATGGGTGTGGCTGACTAGAGCTCGCAGTTGGAGCCCTTCTACAGGCGAAGATTAATCTTCGCAGCCCCACTCAGGCGAGGCGTACAGGCTGGGGGGCAAAACGCTGGTGAACCTGAGATACCTGCTGAGGATGTAGAAGGGTTTCCAACGGTGTGAGTGCTCTGGCCAAACTCTCACAAAGGAATACCGCCGTGGGGGCGGCATGTCGTGGCTCCTGCTGTTTCTGCTTGTGGCAAGGCATCTTTGATGTGAAGTGAACGTCAGGGGTGCTTTGCTGTGGGCGGGGTCCGCGGGGGCTGCGGTGTGTTGTCCTTGCGGTGGTCCTGCGGTTTCTGCTTGTAGCGGAGCATCGTTTGATGTTTACTGCACCTGTAATATCAAACACCACAGAGACATACAGGAGTTAATGTGTAATATCAAACACCACAGAGACATACAGGAGTTAATGTGTAATATCAAACACTACAGAGACACACAGGAGTTAATGTGTAATATCAAACACCACAGAGACACACAGGAGTTAATGTGTAATATCAAACACCACAGAGACACACAGGAGTTAATGTGTAATATCAAACACCACAGAGACACACAGGAGTTAATGTGTAATATCAAACACTACAGAGACATACAGGAGTTAATGTGTAATATCAAACACTACAGAGACATACAGGAGTTAATGTGTAATATCAAACACTACAGAGACATACAGGAGTTAATGTGTAATATCAAACACCACAGAGACACACAGGAGTTAATGTGTAATATCAAACACCACAGAGACATACAGGAGTTAATGTGTAATATCAAACACCACAGAGACATACAGGAGTTAATGTGTAATATCAAACACTACAGAGACATACAGGAGTTAATGTGTAATATCAAACACCACAGAGAGATACAGGAGTTAATGTGTAATATCAAACACCACAGAGACATACAGGAGTTAATGTGTAATATCAAACACTACAGAGACATACAGGAGTTAATGTGTAATATCAAACACCACAGAGACACACAGGAGTTAATGTGTAATATCAAACACTACAGAGACATACAGGAGTTAATGTGTAATATCAAACACTACAGAGACATACAGGAGTTAATGTGTAATATCAAACACTACAGAGACACACAGGAGTTAAATATCAAACACTACAGAGACATACAGGAGTTAATGTGTAATATCAAACACCACAGAGACATACAGGAGTTAATGTGTAATATCAAACACCACAGAGACATACAGGAGTTAATGTGTAATATCAAACACCACAGAGACACACATGAGTTAATGTGTAATATCAAACACCACAGAGACACACAGGAGTTAATGTGTAATATCAAACACCACAGAGACACACAGGAGTTAATGTGTAATATCAAACACCACAGAGACACACAGGAGTTAATGTGTAATATCAAACACCACAGAGACACACAGGAGTTAATGTGTAATATCAAACACCACAGAGACACACAGGAGTTAATGTGTAATATCAAACACTACAGAGACATACAGGAGTTAATGTGTAATATCAAACACTACAGAGACATACAGGAGTTAATGTGTAATATCAAACACTACAGAGACACACAGGAGTTAAATATCAAACACTACAGAGACATACAGGAGTTAATGTGTAATATCAAACACCACAGAGACATACAGGAGTTAATGTGTAATATCAAACACCACAGAGACATACAGGAGTTAATGTGTAATATCAAACACCACAGAGACACACATGAGTTAATGTGTAATATCAAACACCACAGAGACACACAGGAGTTAATGTGTAATATCAAACACCACAGAGACATACAGGAGTTAATGTGTAATATCAAACACTACAGAGACACACAGGAGTTAATGTGTAATATCAAACACCACAGAGTCATACAGGAGTTAATGTGTAATATCAAACACAACAGAGACATACAGGAGTTAATGTGTAATATCAAACACCACAGAGACATACAGGAGTTAATGTGTAATAGCAAACACCACAGAGACATACAGGAGTTAATGTGTAATATCAAACACCACAGAGACACACAGGAGTTAATGTGTAATATCTCAAGCCAGCAGTATCAGTATAAATTTAGACTGGACCTAATTTAATAATATGGCATCAGCCGATCCAGTAGCTCAGATATAAAATCAAATAGCTGGTGAATAAATGAATAAACTCAGTCCTGAACTGCTGAGCGGGCTATCTCAAGCCAGCAGTATCAGTATAAACTTAGACTTGACCTAATTTAATTTAATAATATGGCATCAGCCGATCCAATAGCTCAGATATAAATTCAAATAGCTGGTGAATAAACTTAGTCCTGAACTGCTGAGCGGGCTATCACAAGCCAGCAGTATCAATATAAACTTAGACTTGACCTAATTTAATAATATGGCATCAGCCGATCCAGTAGCTCGGATATAAAATCAAATAGCTGATGAATAAACTTAGTCCTGAACTGCTGAGCGGGCTATCTCAAGCCAGCAGTATCAGTATAAACTTAGACTTGACCTAATTTAATAATATGGCATCAGCCGACCCAGTAGCTCAGATATAAAATCAAATAGCTGGTGAATAAACTTAGTTCTGATCTGCTGAGCGGGCTATCTCAAGCCAGCAGTATCAGTATAAACTTAGACCTAGACTACCTAGACCTGAATTAGCAGTATAATATTAGTCATCCTAAATAATCCTAATAAATTTTGATTTGACCTAATTTTATTGTTGTCTATAGAGTTAGTTCCACCTCTGCGCAGATTCCCCCGCTCTCTTCTCTCTCTCCCCCTCAGGTGTCCTTCATTGGCCTGACGTACACCCCACCGCTGCAGCCCTAGGTCCGGCCGTCATCGCCCTAGCCACCTGTCGTCACTCTAGGCCATCTACCCACTACTCCTTCTACTGTCTGACACCCCGGGCTCATCACCATCACCGACCCCTATCCTCATCATCCTGGTCACCTGCTTGCCTAAGGGAAGGGGGGGGCGCCCCCCCAGCCCCCCCCCCCCCGCCGCCTCATCATCACCTCCAACTCCTATCCTCCCCTCCTCTTAATCATCACCTCCGACTCCTATCCTCCCCTCCCCTCCTCTTAATCCATGTCACCAACGCGGACTCATGGATTCCTCAGATCATCCTCATGGAACTCCCAATCTTGTTACCCCTTTTTTCACCTAGCTAATTAACTAGTATTCTCTAAACCTACGAACACTGAGGTCCCTATTCTCCCACAGGCCTTCGGCGCTAAAACGGGCCTTAAACGCAAAAAAACGTGCCTTGCGCCTGTTTCGGGAAAATAGCAATAGGCTTTAGGCTGCCAAATGCGCTTTAGGCCGAATGGGCGTGGCGGAGTCCCTGAATGCGCCAAAGTGGGCGTGTCGGCGCTAAATACCGGCGTACTCGTATCTTCCAGCCATCTTCCGACCTGGCCTACTTTTAGCGCTTTGCGCTTTTGAAAAGCAGGCCTATTCAGTCCTCTGTCACCCTTCTGTGTGTCACTCTCTCCCTCTCTCCTACTGACAGGAGCAGGCATTGGTGTGCGTTTACCAGTTTATTGTGAAATAAATCCTTCCGCGTTGAGTTACTGTCACAAGCCAGTGTGACAACGCTTCCAGCCTGGGTAAAACAACTCCGTCCATACCGCTTTGAGGCTGCAGGCAGTCTGACAGGCACAATACGACTGTCTCTCTCTGACTGCCTGTGAATGCCCCAGCATGCAATTGGGTACTAAATTTCGCTACAAAATAGCAACCAAATGAGGCGAAATAGATATAAAAGGTCGATCTAAAATAATGTGTAATGGTAACACAGCCTGCAATTGTAGAACATTTCAATATTGGACCAAATAAATCATCGAAATTAAAACACCACCCTAAGTGAAACATATATGTCCTCCTGGGCCTATATATATCCTTTGTCGATTTAACGTCATTTAGATAAGTGTCAGCGGAACGCGCTTCAGAACGCGCATGTGCTATACTGTGATGTCCGGCCCAACTTCACATTTAGTTTTACAATAAAAACACATTTATGCAATGACTTTACATAATGTAGGGTATATTTATGTGCATCATTCTACCTGCAGCAGGGGAGAGAAAACGATATCGTTCTGAACAAACTTTCACCAATATAAAATTAATCTCATCATATAGGGATAGGCTATATTTTTGTAGCTGATGCCTTTAGAACATTATTTTCACTTTGATCTTGCTATAGTGTAGCGTATTTACATGCTTGCAGTATTGAAACTGCAGTTAGATTGGTTTGAGAAGCATAATAATATGGAATAATAGCCTATATATGGAGATAGACAGACCGGATGAAGGGAGGGGGGGGCGGCGGAGCCCTTGGCTTTGTCTGGTTTTACCGGATTTATCCAGGAATTGGAGCTTAAAAGGCAAGCGTGTGTCTCTTCCCTGCAATTCTCCAATGAGCGGACAATGCATAATTTTACGCTTAAAAGGCGTGGTTATAATGGTTGAGGCTGAGTTTAGCGCCGATACCAAGATATCAAGTGCGCCTTTCCACGCCCACTGCTTTGCGCTGCGGCTGGCGCTCGGCCTAGAAACTGCGCCGCTGCAACGATAGAGCCCTTAAAGACTGCATTTTCTATTTCTTTTTGGACTCTACTTTTTAGATTTTCAACTCCCTTCCCTGATCTTAGGATAATTTAAAAATTACATTTTTATATCCCTTCTGTTGGACTCTTTTTTTACATTTTCAATTTTCTGTTCTCCTGTACATTTTATTTCCATAATAAACCATTCACAGAGTTTCATTATCGGAAACTCTGTGCATGGTTTAGCCCGGCATCTCTCGGCCTGTCTCGGAGGGGAGTCCCCAGATGGGGGTCCGCTGCTGTGGCCTGGGTGGGCCCGTCCCCCGCGTGGCCTGCTCTCACGCTCTCAGTCACTATGCTGGTGGCTGGGGGCTGGGGGGGCGGGTCGCGTGGGGGCTGGGTCCGCCCGGGCCGCAGCAATTGGCCCCTAGCACAACGACCTCACAAGGTTCCTCCTCAGCCAAGTCACTGGGGCAATCCATGTGGCAATCCATGTGTGGATTGCCACCATATGGTGGACAGGTTTTCTTGCGTTCACTGGAGGTGAGGGGGTGCCGCTGTGTCCCGGCCTGGCCTTCCCTCCCACGCCTTATGTGGGCGGGGGCCGGGTCGGGGGGCATCGGTGCTCTTCATCACTGGTCGAGGGCTGCCGGTTGGTTTAGAACAGCTTAGGTAGGCGATAGATTAGCTACAGCCTAAGGCTGACCTGTTAGTGTTCAGGCTAAAATCAGACTAGAGCAGGGTAGGATAGGCCAGATTAGGCTGTAGATTAGCTAGATACTATGTCCCAGTTAGCTCTGGTTAATGCTTAGAGTAGTCAGTTGTCTGATCTTCTCCCCCCCCCCTCTCTTTCCCCCTTCCCCCGCTTCTTCCCTTCTTCCCCCTTCTTGTTCTCCTCTCTTTCCATGCTCTTTCCTCCCCCACATCCCACCGCCCCCCCTCCCTTCTCCTGCTCTCTCCTCATTCTCCCCCCCTCTGCTCCTTCTCCTCTTCTCCCCTATTTTCCTGAATCCCTGCCACTTCCTGCTCTCCCTTCTCTCACATTCCCCCTGCTCTCCTTCCCCTGCACCCTCCCACCTCTCCTTCTCTGCCTCTCTGTCCTCCCCCCTCTCTCACATTCCCCCTGCTCTCCTTCCCCTGCACCCTCCCACCTCTCCTTCTCTGTTCTCTCCTCCTCCACATTTCCCATTTTCTCTCCACCCTCGCCCTAATCCGGGCCCGTATCCTACTCCCTCCCTCCACCCTAGACCCTACCTGTACTCTCTGTCCTCCCCCCTCTCTCACATTCCCCCTGCTCTCCTTCCCCTGCACCCTCCCACCTCTCCTTCTCTGTTCTCTCCTCCCCCACATTTCCCATTTTCTCCCCACCCTCGCCCTAATCCGGGCCCGTATCCTACTCCCTCCCTCCACCCTAGACCCTACCTCTACTCTACCTCCCCTGTACCCTTCCACCTCTCCTTCTCTGTTCTCTCCTCCTCTCTGTCCTCTCCCCTCTCTCACATTCCCGCTGCTCTCCTTCCCCTGCGCCCTCCCACCTCTCCTTCTCTGTTCTCTCCTCCTCTCTGCCCTCTCCTCCCTCTCACATTCCCCCTGCTCTCCCTCCCCTACACCCTCTCCTTCTCTGTTCTCTCCTCCTCCACATTTCCCATTTCTCCCCACCCTCGCCCTAATCCGGGCCCGTATCCTACTCCCTCCCCCAACCCTAGACCCTACCCCTACCCTGGCTCTCCCTCCCCTGTACCCTCATCTCTCCTCCTCTGTTCTCTCCTCCTCCACATTTCCTATTTTCTCCCCACCTCCCCCCTCTCCTCCCTCCTCCCTCTCCCTCCCTCCTCCACTCTCCTGCTTTCTTCAAATGTTCAAATGTTATCTTTATTCTGTATATTCTTGTTACTGTGTGTTAGCTAGAATCAGCTAGACATACTTTCTGTGAAGCCCTCTGAGACATGCTTGTGAATTAGGGCTATATAAATAAACTTGACTTGACTTGATAATATCAAACACTACAGAGACACACAGGAGTTAATGTGTAATATCAAACACCACAGAGACATACAGGAGTTAATGTGTAATATCAAACACTACAGAGTCACACAGGAGTTAATGTGTAATATCAAACACCACAGAGACACACAGGAGTTAATGTGTAATATCAAACACCACAGAGACATACATGAGTTAATGTGTAATATCAAACACTACAGAGACACACAGGAGTTAATGTGTAATATCAAACACTACAGAGACATACAGGAGTTAATGTGTAATATCAAACACTACAGAGTCACACAGGAGTTAATGTGTAATATCAAACACCACAGAGACACACAGGAGTTAATGTGTAATATCAAACACCACAGAGACATACATGAGTTAATGTGTAATATCAAACACTACAGAGACATACAGGAGTTAATGTGTAATATCAAACACCACAGAGACATACAGGAGTTAATGTGTAATATCAAACACCACAGAGTCACACAGGAGTTAATGTGTAATATCAAACACTACAGAGACACACAGGAGTTAATGTGTAATATCAAACACTACAGAGACATACAGGAGTTAATGTGTAATATCAAACACCACAGAGACATACAGGAGTTAATGTGTAATATCAAACACTACAGAGACATACAGGAGTTAATGTGTAATATCAAACACCACAGAGACATACAGGAGTTAATGTGTAATATCAAACACCACAGAGACATACAGGAGTTAATGTGTAATATCAAACACTACAGAGACATACAGGAGTTAATGTGTAATATCAAACACCACAGAGACATACAGGAGTTAATGTGTAATATCAAACACCACAGAGACACACAGGAGTTAATGTGTAATATCAAACACCACAGATACACACAGGAGTTAATGTGTAATATCAAACACAGAGACATACAGGAGTTAATGTGTAATATCAAACACTACAGAGACACACAGGAGTTAATGTGTAATATCAAACACCACAGAGTCACACAGGAGTTAATGTGTAATATCAAACACTACAGAGACACAGGAGTTAATGTGTAATATCAAACACCACAGAGACACACAGGATTTAATGTGTAATATCAAACACCACAGAGACATACATGAGTTAATGTGTAATATCAAACACTACAGAGTCACACAGGAGTTAATGTGTAATATCAAACACCACAGAGACACACAGGAGTTAATGTGTAATATCAAACACCACAGAGACATACATGAGTTAATGTGTAATATCAAACACTACAGAGACACACAGGAGTTAATGTGTAATATCAAACACTACAGAGACATACAGGAGTTAATGTGTAATATCAAACACTACAGAGTCACACAGGAGTTAATGTGTAATATCAAACACCACAGAGACACACAGGAGTTAATGTGTAATATCAAACACCACAGAGACATACATGAGTTAATGTGTAATATCAAACACTACAGAGACATACAGGAGTTAATGTGTAATATCAAACACCACAGAGACATACAGGAGTTAATGTGTAATATCAAACACCACAGAGTCACACAGGAGTTAATGTGTAATATCAAACACTACAGAGACACACAGGAGTTAATGTGTAATATCAAACACCACAGAGACATACAGGAGTTAATGTGTAATATCAAACACCACAGAGACATACAGGAGTTAATGTGTAATATCAAACACCAATGAGACATACAGGAGTTAATGTGTAATATCAAACACCACAGAGTCACACAGGAGTTAATGTGTAATATCAAACACTACAGAGACACACAGGAGTTAATGTGTAATATCAAACACCACAGAGACATACAGGAGTTAATGTGTAATATCAAACACCACAGAGACACACAAGAGTTAATGTGTAATATCAAACACCACAGAGACACACAGGAGTTAATGTGTAATATCAAACACAGAGACATACAGGAGTTAATGTGTAATATCAAACACTACAGAGTCACACAGGAGTTAATGTGTAATATCAAACACCACAGAGACATACAGGAGTGAATGTGTAATATCAAACACTACAGAGACACACAGGAGTTAATGTGTAATATCAAACACCACAGAGACACACAAGAGTTAATGTGTAATATCAAACACCACAGAGACATACAGGAGTTAATGTGTAATATCAAACACAGAGACATACAGGAGTTAATGTGTAATATCAAACACTACAGAGTCACACAGGAGTTAATGTGTAATATCAAACACCACAGAGACATACAGGAGTGAATGTGTAATATCAAACACTACAGAGACACACAGGAGTTAATGTGTAATATCAAACACCACAGAGTCACACAGGAGTTAATGTGTAATATCAAACACTACAGAGACACACAGGAGTTAATGTGTAATATCAAACACTACAGAGACATACAGGAGTTAATGTGTAATATCAAACACTACAGAGACACACAGGAGTTAATGTGTAATATCAAACACCACAGAGACATACAGGAGTTAATGTTTAATATCAAACACCACAGAGACACACAGGAGTTAATGTGTAATATCAAACACCACAGAGACATACAGGAGTTAATGTGTAATATCAAACACCACAGAGACACACAGGAGTTAATGTGTAATATCAAACACCACAGAGACACACAGGAGTTAATGTGTAATATCAAACACTACAGAGACACACAGGAGTTAATGTGTAATATCAAACACCACAGAGACACACAGGAGTTAATGTGTAATATCAAACACCACAGAGACATACAGGAGTTAATGTATAATATCAAACACCACAGAGACATACAGGAGTTAATGTGTAATATCAAACACCACAGAGACACACAGGAGTTAATGTGTAATATCAAACACCACAGAGACACACAGGAGTTAATGTGTAATATCAAACACCACAGTAGTTGTATTGTGTAGGTGATACAGAGAAACAAAAAAAAAAGATTTTTTTAGGTGGGCGTGGTTTGGGCACCTTACGTCATCAAAGGGGGGTCGTGGGTTCTTTTTGGGTAAAAGTGTTTTTTTCAGTACTTCCGCAAAGGGCACCTCTATTTTTAAACCATTATGTGAAAAAAACCTTTATTCCACTTCTTCCGCAAAGGGCACTTCTGTTTTTAAATCACTTTCATGTCGAAAGTCCATTTTTCGCTACTCTGCAAAGGGTACTTCCCCATTTCCCCCTCATATCAGCAGCTCACAGAAATAGCATCGTTTTTTTTTATCTAGGGGGGTAAAATACAATTTTGTAACTAGTATTTTGTTAACAGCAGCGACCATTTTCACAATCTCAAACATAGCAACAGTCAATGCGACTTCCACATCACGTCTCTCTCTTCGTGACAAACGTGATGCGTGTCCTTCCGTGATGCAATTCCATGACAGGAAACCCCTCCCCTTTATAAGCAGTAGGCCAGTCAGCTGAACGCAAAACACAAACCTCGCTGTCAGTTTTTGAGACCAAGCAGTGGAGACCAGCGCGCAGCATTTTTTGATCTCAACTGACAACAAGCACACACTCTTGTTGTTGTTTTATTTTCTATCGACCCTCGCATCAACAACCATGGATCTCAATGGTAAGAATTGATTTTTTGTTATTAATATTGTTTAATTAGACTATCCATTTAATATATATATATATATATTTATAATTAAGATCCTTTTCCCCTGTTTTTTATGCAATGTTATATTAACAAAAACATTAACAATACAGCTTTTTATATATATAACCCGGGGACCAGATTGTTGGATACCACGCGTTCAGATGAATATGCCACATATCCAGATGATGATCATCAGACCAGAATCTCTCTAAATCGAGGAGCTGTGCTACGAGATATCACTAACAGACCTAGAGGGTGAGAATGAAACATTGTTTGTTTACATAAAGAGTTTGTCTAGAAAAAAATGGGTGTGGTAAACATACTTCTACCAGTTTTTTTGAAATGTTGTTTTTTTACCCCCACAGAACGGGTTCTCACACAGGTGAATTGTTATTTCATCCACAATCTTTGGGAGGGCCCCCCACGAAGACAGACACCCGTCGCCATAGAGGCAAACCACGTGACTTCCATAGATACACCCCGGATGCCCCCAAACAACATCCATCTGATAACGTCACAGCTGAGGACAACGGACTGGGTCCAAATGATTTTGCAGATTTAATCGACCATATGTGAGTACAAACATAATTCAGATATAACAACCATCAATATATATATATATATATATATATATATATATATATAGGCTATATGTATTTTTTGAGATAGACTTATATCCATCGCTATTTTTTTTTTATTTTTTTTTACAGCCAGGAGACAACCCCCAACAGCTCAGCGCTGACCCCCGATGCAGACTTGTATCGACCTTCACCACCAACATCACCTGAACCATCGTTGAATGCCACCATCCAGCCCAACGACCAGACACTGAACGCGTGGATTGCACAGTACGGGGATCAACCTTCACCATCAGACATGCCCACACCCCTCTCCATCAACAACAACCAACCCACGTGGGTGGAACCGGATGTGCAGCTCAGCGACCACACGGCCCCAACAGCTGAAGACACCATCAACAACCAACCCACGTGGTTGGAACCGGATGTGCAGCTCAGCGACCAATCACTGCTAGCTTGGATTGCCGAGTACGAGAGGGTGGACGCTTCAGACACGCCCACGCCCCTCTCCATCAACAGACCACAGTGTAGCGACGAGAACGCGATACCCCCACCCTCGCCTCATCATCAACCCCGCGAGAAGACCCAACAACTCTCAGGTACCTGTGATTCAGATAAACAGAATGTGTATAGACGGTTAAGAAATGGTTATAGGATAGTGCAGCGCTCTCAAAGGAGATTTGAACGTACATTGAGAGCACTCAGACGCACACACACACGGTGGATGGCATCGGCTGATGCCAATTTGAACACAATTTTGATACATCAGAATATACAATGCTCCATGCTTGAAAAATTGAGGAATGTGTAATTTTTTTTGTAAAAGTACAGTAAGGTAGAACAATGACACTATCACCATCACCATCATTTTAAAAAAGTCCATGTATACAGAGATCAATTAAACAGCCAATATGGCTAAGCGTAGGCGACATGCAGATGAAGATAATCCAACACCTCCCTCTAAATTGACTAGATATTTCAACTCTGATAAAGCCCCTCCCCTTAGAATAGACTGGAGTGAGCAAGGCGTCGCTTATGCTTTAGAAAATGGCCTACCTACGGGGGTGGATAATAATAACGACATTAGCGCCTGGGCTAACGCACAGACGCGGATAATCAAACGTTACATAGCTGATTTACCACCCCGGAGAAGCTGCATTGTACAGCAGACCGGTGGAGCTTTGCCTACCCCAACACAACAACATCAACGCGCGGAACCCCAAAATGACGCAGCTGCTGCGTCATCAGAGTCAGTCGACCACCGGGGGACACCCCTACAAATAGATGCGTTATCAGACTGCGACGAGACGTCATCTCCCCCTGCCGACACACTGTCCCCACCCACGTCATCAGAGTCAGTCGATCCACGGGGGACACCCCTACAAATAGATACGTTATCAAACTGCGACGACACGTCATCAAATGCCGACACACTACCCCCACCCGTGACAGTCGTTACACCACCACAACAAATAGACATGTCATCAGACCGCGACGATGACGGCATCACTACACCGTCTGCAGACTCTAGTCAACCCCCAGCTGTCATCTCTCTCAGGGATTATAACGTTAGACATATAGATGCATACAATGCTAGGATATACAGTCAAAATATAGATCTACGTGATATTAACACTGATAATCTCGAATTGGTGCCTGATATGGTCAGACAGAGATTAACAGGGTTAATTGATCTAGTTACAAACGAGGTCCCTACAGGGAGCATTATGGATGTAACGCTGGCGGGTGATAGCCTAGCGGCAGATGTGCATACTATCGCCACAGTCGGGGACAATGCTGGTCCAGAATTTCTGGACCATGTCTCAGACGCAATTCAAAGCAATGATGAGTCAATGATCTCTGGGGACCTATCTCTCACCATCTCAGTTGCAATGAATCAGCAAGGGGGCGGTAGGCTTAGATTGATGGATATACAATATAAAGATATTATTGATCGAAAGATTAATTACCTTTATAATCCTGATAATGGTTGTGGAAATAATCTTTGTTTCGGCATGGTTATTGCCAGACATTTTAACCCTGATTTAAACAACGCTAGTCTATTGGAGAGAGCTCGAGAAATATACACTGAGCTGGGTTTTGACCATATGCATAAAGTATCATTTGCCGACATTGGAACTTTTGAACGTCATTTTGACAGCAAGATAATTATCTTCCACCACAAAGAGACTTCTAAACGCAGACACCCATTTATGACTACAGACGTTCCCCACCCAAAAACAATTTGGCTTTATTTATATGAAGGACATTATTATCTCATTGTGAATAAAAAAGCATTCATTGGGGGTAGTTATGTCTGCGACTACTGCTACCAGGCGTATCAGGAGCCTTATGCACATACATGTAGACACCTCTGTAATGCCTGTTACGGACCTCTACACATAGATCCACCCCAGGCGAACACCGCTGTTAAATGTAATGTATGTATGCGTATATGCAAATCTCAGACTTGCTATGATGCACACATGAGACGGGGCAAGCATAACATCTCCCCCTGCGAGAAAAAGAGATATTGCCCACAATGTAAAACGATCCACATTCACAGACCCAGTTCACCCCACATATGCAGACCATCAATATGCAATCATTGTGGCGTTCCACTAGGGGCGCAAGAGTCTGACCATGCCTGCTTCATACAACCTAGTCCATTTAACACATTGAGTGCCACAGCGCTTCAGTAAAATTGTCTGGAGCCTGTGCCAGATTCACTTCCATTCAGTTGAAAACAGCTATAGAATTTTTTCTATTATGGCTATATTAACGGGGCTGGACTTTAATGAAACATTGAACACTCCTGCTTCTTCCAAAGAAGAAATTTTGTTTCTAGACAGTTCCATTATGAAATGACAGCCTCTCAAAAAAGTGCACTTTCAAGGGTTTTCTGTCGTTTTTTTTAACTTTCCAAGATATAGTCCCTTTTATGAA
Organism: Poromitra crassiceps; assembly: GCF_964638095.1. Classification (NCBI taxonomy): domain Eukaryota; kingdom Metazoa; phylum Chordata; class Actinopteri; order Beryciformes; family Melamphaidae; genus Poromitra; species Poromitra crassiceps. The sequence goes on from NC_139645.1 coordinate 30,269,687, forward strand.
TACCTTTTGCACTCTAATTTCGAGCACATTCACTGACTCTGGCTGGTGTTTTCTGATGTGGTGGCGTGTGGTGTGGTTTCTGTGCAGCCTGTGTGCCACACACCCCTCTCCCCCTCCCCCCCCCCTCTCCACCTCTGAGCTGCGGGCTCCTCCCCACACGCACAGAGTTTGTTTTCTCGACTCCGTTTTTGCCCCGGACAGATCCCAGCGCCCATCAAGGAAATGATGCGCGCTGGCAAACGCGACTGAACGAAAAGGCTTGGCCGTTCGGCTTCGGATGCTGGCTTTCTAGGAAATCGTGTGGAGATAGATAGAAGCATAAGAGCTTAGTTGTGAGCGCGGATGCAGCCGAGCCCACTGTCCGCTGTAGACAGAGCAATATATACGGCTCTGGCAGAAAGCATGCATCGGTTTCCACTTTGATCACGGCTTTCTCCGCTGTCTCCTGTACAAAGTAAAGGATCTGAGGTGGGTGGAGCAGCTCCTGTGACGATGTTTAAGGTGGCGCCGTGTGATCCCTTGAAGGGATTCATGCTCACTGGCTGGGTACGACCTTAAACAGCAGAATTATGGAATAATATGAATTATGATTTTAGGACGTGCACAGACGTCCTTGGCACTGAACGTTACTTTTTTTTAGGACGTGCACAGACGTCCTTGGCACTCAATGTGTTAAGGAAGCCGATGAAAACTATATATTTTATGACATCGAGACAAGAATAAATGGAGAAGGCAAGCATGAAGCAAGTTTTGTATCATCTATGACGCTTAAAAATGACAAGGCTAGAAATTTCAGTGGCGCTGATGGAAAAGATTGCATCGGTGATTTTCTAAAGTTCTATTCCAACCCCCGCTATGCAGAGCACACGTTTATAGCGCATAATGGTAGTGGTTTTGATGGATATTTAATATTAAAACACATGGTGTCTCAAGGACTAACTCCCTCTATCATTGTTAAGGGGTCCAGACTGACCGTCATCTTTTCCACATACAAAAAACAGAGGTTCATAGACTCTGCCAGCTTTCTGCCCATGCGTTTAGCTGAAACCCCAAAAGCCTTAGGGTTTGCTGAATTAAAAGGCTATTTCCCATACAAATTTAACACAATAGAAAATGAAAACTATATTGGAGTCATCCCCTCAAAGGAGATGTTTGGGTATTTTACAATGCGCGAATCAGATAAACAGAAGTTCTTAAACTGGTATAATAATCATAAGTCCCTGATATATAACTTTGCTAAGCAACAGGCCAAGTATTGTGAACAAGATGTTCGAGTGTTACGTCAGGCCTGTATTCTTTATAGGGAAGCGTTCATCAAATGCACCAACGTCGACCCCTTCCGATATGTCACGCTCCCCGGGGCATGCATGGGTGTTTATAAAACCACATTCTTAAAAACAGACACCGTCGCGCTCACCTATAACGGCTGTTATACAGGGCAGAACCGAACATTCAGCGATGCATCTATGCAGTGGTTATCTTATCTGGCACAAAGCCAGAATATTAACATTATACATGCTCTCAACCATGGTGAACATAGAGTCGGGGGTTATTATCTAGATGGCTTCAACCCAGAGACTAATACTGCATATGAATTTGCCGGCTGTTTCTTCCATGGGTGTGATCGTTGTCATATTTCAAATGGCACACACCCCTATAAAAACGCAACGTTTGGGGATTTGTACCATGCTTTCGCTGAAAAAATAAATACGTTAGAATCTATCCATGGTATGAACGTAATCGTTTTATGGGAGTGCGACTGGACCCGTATGAAACACACGGATGCCTCCGTGGTGGCATTCATGAGGTCTTACACACAACCCGAGCGTTTGAACCCACGCCACGCCCTATATGGGGGACGAACAAACGCCTTAAAATTACACCATAAGGTTGAAAACGACGAAACGATACATTATGTGGACTTTTGTTCTCTATATCCATATGTACAGAACACAAAAGAGTACCCTCTTGGACATCCTAAAGTTATTACCAGGGATTTTGATGATATCTCAACCTATTTCGGGCTCATCAAGTGCGTAATAGCACCCCCTAGGTCTTTGTACCATCCCGTCCTCCCCTACAGAGCACACGGGAAACTGATGTTCCCTCTTTGTCGCACCTGCGCAGAAGGGCTCTCTAAAGATGAGTGCAACCACAACGAGAGCGAGAGAGCTCTCAGCGGCGTATGGGTTTCGTTTGAGTTACACAAAGCGATCGAGAAAGGTTATCGTATTATATCAATTTCTGAAGTCTGGCATTTTGAACATCGCACAAAGGAATTATTCCAAGGGTATGTAAAAGCTTTTCTCAAACGTAAACAGGAAGCGAGTGGATTCCCAGCCGACGTCACTACGGATGCCGAGAAAGACGCGTACATTGCCGACTACCAAAAAGTCGAAGGTGTTTTTTTAGACAAAACAAAAATTGTACACAATCCTGCACTACGCTCATCATCTAAATTACTTTTAAATACTTTATGGGGCCGTTTTGCCCTACGAGATGAACAATGTACATGTGAGATAATTAATAACCCGGATCGTTTTCTACAGCTAATGTTCAGTGATCAATTCATTGTGAGTCAATTCCGCTTCCTCACCGATGAGATCGCTATTGTGCAATGGAAACATGTAGCCGGTCAAGGCCCGAAGGGAAAATATATTATTGTCTTTCTAGGAGCTATGACCACCGCATATGCTCGTTTGGAGCTGTATGGAATTATGGATAAACTTGGCCCGCGTGCGTTATATAATGACACCGATTCAATAATTTACACAGCGCGGGAGGGGGAGTGGACCCCACAACTCGGCAAGCATTTAGGACAATTGACAAGCGAGCTTGAACCAGCCGAGTACATTACACACTTTGTATCAACGGGTCCAAAATCGTATGCATTTATCACAAATACAGGTCGCTCGTCAGTGAAATGTAAAGGTGTCACACTAAATACTAGTGTAAATAAAAATGCTGTCACATATGATTCCCTTTTACGCCTGGTGGAAGCGTATGTGTTGGATGCTGAAGTTAATGTTATTAGCACAACCGCTGATCGAATCAGGCGGCATAAATTATCGCTACAGCTAAGCAATCAGTCATTAGTTAAACGCCTTCAGGTCGTCTATGATAAACGCCGCGTTCTGAACGATTTCTCCACGTTACCACATGGATATTAACAATGTCATCAACACGCAGGGGGGCTTTGATGCACGTTTGGTGCACCCGTTTACCATGATTATTTCTGGCCCGTCTGCTTGTGGAAAAACTTTTTTTGTTAAATCCATTATTCAAAACGCACCACAACTGATCACACAAGCGTTAGATAATATCGTCTTTTTATATGGCTGCTGGCAAAAAGTATACGATGATTTATTACTGATTAGACCAATTACTTTTATTGAGGGTATTCCGACCTCATTAGCAGATGATAGTATTTTTCCCCCCGATAAGAGCAACTTATTAATTATTGATGATCAGATGTCTTCTGCAGTTAATAATTCAGAGGTTCAAAATGTATTTACTAAATACTGTCATCATAGAAATTTAAGCTGCATCTATCTGGTCCAGAATCTTTTCGCCCAAGGCAAAGCAAGCCGCACAATAAGTCTCAACACTAATTATCTTGTGTTATTTAAAAACCCTCGCGATAAACAACAAATAAGCATCATAGCACGTCAAATGTACTCCAAAAATTCAAAACATTTCATGGAAGCTTTTCAAGACGCGACATCGAGTAATTATGGATATATTCTCATAGACTATAAACCAACGACACCTGACCTGTTAAGACTCAGAACTGAGTTAACCCCCGAGCGACAGGTTGTCTATCTACCCAGAGGGGGAAGAAGCTAGGTTCTTTTAGAAATGTCTGCTCGTATACATAGGAATTTCGAACTTCTTCACCATCTTTATAAGGCGACCCCCAAAGGACGCAAGAGCATTCTTGCTACAGCCAGCAATGACCTAATCAATGCACTATGTGAGCTTGCATTGAACCTATTAAGAGGCAATATTCCACTTTCTCCTAAACTTCACAAGAGATTAAAGAAAAGCAAAGCGTTACTTAGGTGGTTTGCCAACAAAAAAGTTACACTATTGAAAAAAAAAGAAAAAGATTAACCAACGCGGTGGTTTTATATTCCCTTTACTAGCTGCGGCTATTCCTATTATTAGTGGTCTTTTTAATCGAGGCTGATCATGGAACACACCACCAAAATGTTTCTTGTACCACACAATCAAATCAAGGCTCTTCAGACACGCCCACCTGCTACTCCCATCGCCCCCCCTGACATCAGAACAAAGGCTCAGTGTGATCTAGATCGTTTGATGGCAGAGGTCCTAGATGAACCCAGCGTTGATGTACATAGCAAAGCGTTGAAATATTCAAACATTTTACACAGATATTTGACTCTGGCGAAACAGGCCGATAACGAAAAGAACACGCTAACACTATTGATGCCAAATTCTGAACCAGCTGAGACATTACCACATGTGAATGATAACAATGCGACACCTGCTGACATAACGGATGTATTACAACACATACCAGCACACAGCAAAAACAAGGCCTCACACGTTCTGAACGCTATCTCCAATGCATCGGATAGAATCAGATGGACTGCTAACGGACAGCTAGTTATTGACAATCAGCCCCTCAGGGGAACACACATATTTGATTTAGTCAAGTTTATGACAGGCTCACAGCTGGTTAGAGAGTCGGCTCGCCCATTAGAATGGCGAGAGTTTCTTAAGACACTAGCAGAGATAAATGTCCCCTCCTCTACCGTTACAAATAGGAGTCTCCGTCGTCTGTTTGAACATAGCAAGACAATGCATGGTGCAGATGATGATAATGATAGTGTTATTGTTGATGGTGAAATGTTTAGCCCCGCCAGGACCTCCTGGAGAGCCTATTAGAATTTTCTTTTATACTCTACATTATTATACTTTTATTTTACTCTATTATTTTCTATTATTTTCTATTATTATTAGTATTATTATGCTTTATTATTATTATTATTATGTTTTATTATTATTATTATTATGTTTTATTTCAATTTTTTTTTTATTTTCTATTATACTTTATTTTTTATTCAAATGATTCTAATTGAAAACAGAGCATTCAAATTCTATTTAGTTTATTATGCTTTATTTCCATTTTTATTTTTATTTTTACTCTATTTTTTATTCAAATGATTCTAATTGAAAACTACCGTGGCTGTCTGGTGACATCAAGATTTATTTAATTATGTCGTGGCCACGCATTAGTAACTCGTGGCCACGACTTACTAAGTCGTGGCCACGAGTTACTAAGTCGTGGCCACGAGTTAAGTAAGTTGTGGGAACGAGATAAGTAAGTCGTGGCCACGACTTACTAAGTCGTGGCCACGAGTTACTAAGTCGTGGGAACGAGTTAAGTAAGTCGTGGGAACGACTTAGTAAGTCGTGGGAACGAGATAAGTAAGTCGTGGCCACGAGATGAACAAGGCGTGGCCACGAGATAGGTGTACTGACCAAACTGGTGGGAAACTGCAAGGAGCCAGGTGGCTGTTTGTTGATGTTGCAGTGAAAAGGTAATGTTGATCTTGTATTAATCATACTTTGGCATGCCTATAAACATATAGGATTAGTATTTGTGGGCTGGGGTTATGCTGGGGTTATCGGTTTTAGGATAAAACTATGATTGATGCCTTCTTTCATTATTCCCATTTCTCGTCAATAGACACGTGTGCGCCTCAACAGCAAGAAACGAAACTGAAACAAAACTGGAAGATTCCCTGGGGCTGGTTAGTTGTCGCCAGGGCTGTTGACTGGTAAGTAAACACATTATCATTATAATGGCAATTCATGGCCTGCAGTGCGCATTTCAAATGAGTCAGGCCATCAGCACCAGCACCACAGCAGTGTTTTTTGTGTCCGAGAAGCTGCAGCCGCGCTGGGCCGCATGTGCGGAGCCGCCCCTCCACACAGTGCATGTAGCATCATCCAGAGCATGAATACATGGGGCAAAGACAGACCCGCAGTTTGGTGATGATGTCCCTTCTAAAATTAACTCTCAACAGGGCCAGTTTGGCATGTTTTGAGCTGCTCCTGGTTAAAAATGCAACGCTAGTAAACAATCTCCGTTTCCCTTGATCACCAATCCTCATCACCATTTGCACGTCATGTCATTTCTCCTTTGGAAAAGCAGCGGAAATCGGTTCGATAAGCCGTGGCAAAACCTCCACAGCAAGTGGAAAACTTTGAAGCAACGCTACCTAGCAGAAAGACGAGTGTTGTGCAAAAGCAGAGCTGGGGTAAATAGATCATGTTTAATGGCAGAAATCGGTCCATGGCGACAGGCTGCCTGTGTGCGCACATTTGAGCGGCGAGATGAGTGGGAAAAGCACACACAGGTGCGGTGCTGCTGTCTGAAGTGAATACAGTGACTGTGAGTAATACATTGCACACGTTTCAGGTGCAATGTTATAACACACAACATGATTATTGAACCAAATCAGACTTTTTCCTCCTCCATCTCTAAATCGGACCAGTTGTAGGCTATTAGGCTACCTTTTTTCCTCTGTCTGTCGCGCTCGCATTCACCGCAGCCAGCAACATTTTGCGACTCATTTTCTTTTGAATTGATAATCAGGCACGTTTATATGCGTTGTAACTTCATGTTGTGATTTGCATTGACCATTGTTTGGATTTGAGCATGCAGGGGACGGGATATGGGCAGATCCCCGTGCGTAATCACTGTGCCAGCTGCTGGTAATGGGGAATTGCGTTCAGACCAAACGCAACTTCAATGGAAAGCCTACAAGTCGCAATTGTACATTGTCGAAGTTGTAGAAATATCGCAATTATTTTGCGAAAAACTGTAATGGAAACACAGTGATGATGATGAGTGATCAGGACATCACAAGGAGAGGAGCTGCCTCGTGCCTCTCAATCAAAAACCCAGACAAGTCCTCACGATCGCATAATTTGCAACAAGGAAACAGATAGGCCAAAATAAATAATAGTAGTCTCTCTCATAAATTGTTCCTATTCAGTGTTTTTAGACCTATCGCAACACCAAAGTGGACTGGAGGTGCGCTTTTACGCATCAATGCAGTGACACACACTCCTGCTTCAACGGGCGCGGCCACGCAGCATCGGGAACACGGGACAAGCTGTCCATAAAAACGTCGCAGAGGTCCTCACGATGCATAATTTGGGAAGGAAACAGATCTGTTGATGTCAGTGGAAAAGCGTTAAAAAAACGACTCGATCAAGTTAGGATTTGCCCTTGACAGCAAACTTATAGCAGGCATCATGCTTGTAAGGCTGTGCGCTTTTACACACCACTTGCTTTGCTGCGCCTCTCTATGCTGATTTCTCAGTGGATAGACAGCTAAACTTCTAGGGGTATGAGTAAGTAGAGAGAGAGAGAGAGAGAGAGAGAGAGAAGAAGAAGAAACGAGTGAAAGGATGTAGCAGGAAGATGCAGCAGTCGTCTGAGGCTTGCACAGATATTTTGGAGACTAGTGGGAAAAGGGGGCACCCCTCTCCCAATTATTTATAAAAAAAATAAAATTACATGCAATCAGGCCTTGATTAACACAGGGTAATCACACTTGAAGTGCTCCCCTTCTGGTTCCATGTAAAAAAAATAAATACAACTCATTATGCGGTAACACATTTTTACTGATTAAATTAACCCATTGGCACTCATATTCTGAAAGGAAAACATTTTTACTAGTGGAAATTATAATTGGCTGGTAGCTTATTTAAATAAACTCTCTTATTAAATCTAAATCTACAGCACAGTAAATGTAGCCTTTTAATTTTGCTCTCAAGCACTCTCTCAAAGTGCACCAAAGTCATGCATTGTAGGCTACTTTAAAATATAAAAACATCTTGCGGGGGGGGGGGGGGGGGGGCAAAAATATTTGTTATTTTGGCAACACTGCTTTCATTGCCATATTGGAGTTTTCGTTTAGTTTATATTAATGTACAGTTAATTTGGCGTGTTTTTGAGTTTGTTATATGGCTGGCTAGCCTATTATGCCTATTTTAACGGCGATTTAATGGCGATTAATAACCTCTTGTTCAAAACGCAGGACTATACAGTTCAGCATTTGATCACAACCACAGTTGCAAATTCAAAACAGCAGGTTTTCAGAAACAAGTGTTAAGTTAAGTAGCAGGAGGGAGTTTTTTTATTGTATTTTGGTTTAATTAAATGTGTCCATTTACAGATCATGGAGCGCCAGATGGACCCCTTGCTGCAGTTTCTGCAAGACCGTGGAGTTGAAGAAGAATTCTTAAATAAACTGAAAGACGATAAGGTATGCTATTCTTCAGAGAATATAATGTAGCCTATCATCTTTCTACACAATGAATCTACTTCAAACAGTGATACTTTATGCCCTATACCAGGGATCAGTAACCATATGAAAATAGCAATTTTGTAAATAAATAAATAAACAAACACACAAACAATCTAATTAATTAATTAATTTGGTTTTAATTTGGTATTGATTAATTTGGAATTAATTCATTTGGTATTAATTGGTGTCAATTAATTAATTAATTAATAAAATCAAAGTTATGATGAAGATATAACACAGCCTATGAACCTATAATTACGGTATTTGCCTTACCAATATTGTGGGTGGAGGAGAAAGATAGCACTCTGGACAGCTCCCTGCTATCAGCAAGGATCAGCACCTTGGAGGGCGCTGCTGCATAGGCCTTGACCTAACAGTTTTAGATGGCTACTGTGCAGTGGATTATTTAGGATTTGGTAGGCTACTTGAACTTTTTTCCATTACAATAATAACATATTTTATTGCATTTATATGAATTTATAGACCTACAATAAAGAAAACGGTTTGCATGTTCTGTTGATTTTATAGAGCTGAACTTGACATTCACGTGACATTTCTTGCCCTGGAAGTGAGTTTGAAAACATAATATGTTTTATTTATTATCAAAGCAACATTTTATTTTATGCATTTGCACAAAGACGGGGAAGACTCAAATTGGCCTGCAATACATAGGATAGGCTAAATGCCAGTGGATGTTGTTGTTGTGGTCATTAATTTAGAAATTAATGGCAAACTCACTTCCAGGGCAAGAAATGTCACGTGAATGTCAAGTTCAGCTCTATAAAATCAACAGAATATGCAAACCGTTTTCTTTATTGTAGGTCTATAAATTCATATAAATGCAATAAAATATGTTATTATTGCAATGGAAAAAAGTTCAAGTAGCCTACCAAATCCTAAATAATCCACTGCACAGTAGCCATCTAAAACTGTTAGGTCAAGGCCTATGCAGCAGCGCCCTCCAAGGTGCTGATCCTTGCTGATAGCAGGGAGCTGTCCAGAGTGCTATCTTATCTATGACACAACAGTGTTAATTTCGTCAACGAAAATGTGACTAAAAATGTTCGTAGACTACCTATTTATCTCTGATAAAAACTAAAACTAGACGAAAACTATGAAGGATACAAATGACTAAAATGTGACTAATAAGCATTTTAGTCTAAAGACTAAGACTAAAACTAAATCTAAAATAGCTGCCAAAATTAACACTGTGACACAGACTGTCTCTTATAGACTTATCTACAGATCAGAATGGCAATGACTTGGTAACATGGTCACACAATCCTCCAAAGTTGGAGTAATCAATTAATATTATTATTATGTGGTATTTGTGGCTGCTTGGTGTAAATGATCATTCCTGTTTGAGGATTTTATTGCATTGCATTCTATTGCATGCGGTGCATTCATCTGTTTGTACTGCGCACACATGCACACACACACACACACACACACACACACACACACACACACACACACACACACACACACACACAACACACACACAGTGCATACATACATATTTTCCTTCATTCATTAATTTGGTAAATGTACATGTGTAAATTGGCACAAAGAAAATGTCAGTTTCTCCACCCATGAGAATTTATATTATCCTTTTAACATGTAGTTATTTTGTTTATATTTTGCAGATTGATTCATCAATAATTCCACTGATGTCTGAAGAAGCTCTATCAACGTACATCCCACATTACGGAGACAGACTGGCAGCTGTAGCCTTCTGCCGCAACAGTCATGGAGGAGATTCAGCAGCATCTTCTAGACGAAGTCACCTACTGCAAAATATAAGGGCAAAGTGCAGTGCTCCGGATAGCAAGGCACTTAAAAGACAGCATGCTTTCGACAAATTAAAAGGGAATACAAATGCAAAGAAAGAGAACAGGAGGATAGAAATTGGGTGGATGAATTTCAGTGAAGAAGGCAATAGTTTCAAACAGGTGCGAACTCTAAAAGGGGGTGGCACGCGGCATGTCTCCGTGGAGAGGCAGACAAAAGTCAGAGACATCCAAAAAATGGCAGAGTCTCTTTTTTTCCCTAATGGTTTCTGCAAGTCTCTGAAAATGGCAGACCATGTTCGAAGTATCTGTGACTTTGCACAAAACGAGATTGACCCAGATTATACAGTTGACTATCTGTATGAAAAAAACAAATTAAAAATAGTCAGATTGTACCTCTGCACCAAGAAAAATGTTCAAGAGTTGAACAGCTCTACTGCTACTCCTCAAGCGTCAACCTCAGAGGGCACAAGAAGCCATTCACAGAGTGTAGCACCAAGTCAAGCATCAGAACCAGAAGTCATAACCTTTACTGCTCAAGCATCAGAACCAGAAGTCATAACCTTTACTGCTCAAGCATCAACCTTGTCAACCTCAGACGCCTCAAGAAACCCTTCACAGCTTGTTGAACAAGGTCAAGCATCAGAACCAGAAGTCATAATTGACTTAACTTCACTGCCGGAGCAGTTTCTGATAGACCTCTTCCATCCGGATTCAGAAGTAAATGTGGATTGGGATGATGAAGGAAGAGGAATACATCTTGGAGACATAACACAAAATCAAGGAACCCTTGAAATGACAACAGATAGGCCTATTATTAGGATTGAGCAAGAAGAAGACCAAGGTACAGGTGTATCACGTGCTTTGCCTGCCCATGAGTCAGAAATGCAGCGTAACACATACTATAATGATGGTGAAGTAATTATCGGTGCGTCATTTAGTGGTTCAGGTGAATTGGATGATACTCTGCCTTTGGAGAGCTCAAAGACAAAAGTCATTATTGTGGTGCGTAGGGGTAACTGCCTTGGTGATCTCCTAGCAGCCTTTCTTGACCCAGATATTATGAACAAAGATGTGTTCATAAAGAGGAAACTTCCTAATGGAAAGTTGGAAGATGGTGAAGGCTCAGGTGTACTGCGTGACTGCCTGACAGAATTCTGGGGAGAATTCTATAGTAAATGCACATTAGGTACCAACGTAAAAGTACCCTACCTTGTGCATGATTACGATGTCGCAGAATGGGAAGCAATTGCTAGGATCCTTGTGACAGGTTGGAAAACTGTCAGGTATTTTCCACTCTATCTCCCACTTCCATTCTTGGAACAAGCCCTGTATGGAAAACGTTACAGCAGTGTGACGGAGAGCTTCTTGCAATATGTCTCAGAAGAAGACAGGGAAATTCTTGAGCTTGCATTGAAGTCATTTGAATCTGTAAATCAAAATGACCTTCTGGACGTGTTGGATACATATGGCTGCCACCGACTTCCCACTAAAGACAACATTGCTGGACTAGTGATACAGTTAGGTCAGAGGAGCCTAATCAATACACCAACATTTGTAATTACATGTTGGAGGCCCATCTTGAAAATCTTGGCAGATACTTTGGATCCTCAGAAACTTGTTGAGATAATGGAAGAACTAATCCCAACTCCCAAGCGTGTGAAACAACACCTGAAATTCCCAGAAGACATGACAGCCGCACAAGACAAGGTGGCAAGACATTTGAGGATGTACATCGGCGAATGTGAGAAAACGATGTTGAAGGCTTTCCTCCGGTTCTGCACAGGGGCAGATATCCTGCTTGAAGAACCCATCACAGTTAACTTCATTGCCACTTCCACATTCCAGCGTCGACCTCAGGCACATACATGTGGGTGCTATCTGATGTTACCTGTCAACTATAGCGACTACCTAGAGCTCCGTAATGACTTTGATCGTACACTAACAAGCTCAGTCTGGGTAATGGACTTTGTATAAATCCTTCAAGCAACAACATAAGGAGCCCCCCACCCTTTCACGCAACATAAGGTGCCCCCCCCCCCAATCGCCTCCTCCCCTCTCCATTTTCTCCCAATTATACTAACTTGGCCAAATTCCCCCTTTTCTGTCTTTTTTTTTTTTTTTTTATGTATGACTGACTGCAAAGAGTTTGTGCAACCAGCAGGACATAGCGCGTGGGAGGATCACGCTATTCCCCCCAGCCCCCTCCCCACGAACAGGCACCCTGACCAACCAGAGGGACAGCCAGGACACAGTGAGGCCATTTACACCTGACACTATGCGTTTTCTGTGATCAGATTGCAATCAGATAGTGCTTGGCCACTTGAAAGTACAGGTGTAAACACCCCAAAGACACATTGAAGACGGATTGGAATCTGATTGGTCAGAGACACATTATGACCACATTGAACACAAGTGTAAATGATTGTTCCTCTCAATCTGCTGAGGAGAGGACACATTGCATCCCAATTGTGTATAGGCCCTCATGTTGGTAGGAAGGGAATCTATCACTGCACTTTGGACGCCACAATTACTACTTTAATGTTGACGGTCAACCAAAAGCAGAACTTTAAAGTTGAGTGAATGATCTGCCAATTTGTAGGGACCCACACAACATTCTAGTTCCTTGTTCCAATGTTTCAAAATGTCTATTTTTATGAGAGCTTACAAATTATTGTTTGTAATGACATTTATGTTTATGCATTACAGTTTTAAATACTAAATTCACTATAGGTATAATAGACTCTCAGATGGAAAGTTTGATATAATTTGTTATTTTCAGTTCTGATCTAGTAGCCTACCCAGGGCATTCACGTATGAAATGAAAATGTATTCGTTAAACAATGCTGATTTATTTTGTGCATGAATGACATAACTGGTCCACAAATTTACTCTAATCAACTCTCAATAACTGTCAAGCTAAATGAGTTCCTGCAAAACAGTTAACAGTTAAGTTCTCCTTTAAGGTTTATCTCCATCACTGTGTGCAGTTTTTCTGAAAAGGCAAATGAAAATGAATGAATATGCAATGATATTTGCATAGATTGTCTCCTTCCAGTGATGAAACAAAAAACTATTGGTGATTGATTAAATCAAGTAATTTAACATTGTGTTGAAGGTGAATGTTGAGGTTGTTGGCGTTGATAGGCATTTAGGCCCAAATCTTCATAGCGGCACTAGCACTAAATCGGCACTAAATCAGCACTAAGGCCGTTTGTGGGTGTGTTTGGAGCACACCGACCAGTTAGAGTCGGGTTAGTCTCTGCGCATAGCTGAGGACACTGGATCCAGAGATTCAAGTATAATACGAACATCCTCCTTTTTTGCATTGATCCCATTCTTCAGGCATTTAGCATGCATCCACCTGTAGCCATGTAGTCTTCCAGGTCCTTCCAGCTCCTGCTTGATGAAGTCGATGACTTGCCCAATGTCTGCATATTGTCTGCGTTTCAACCCGTGCATTTTAAGCAGACGAATCAAGTGTCTTTTGCTAATGATGACACTGTGCTGAACAGCAAGAGATTGCAGGATATCATTATAATTCATCCCAAGATTAAAATAAAATGAGATTAAATCAAATCTATCAAACACAACCACAAACGGCCTTAGTGCTGATTTAGTGCCGATTTAGTGCTAGTGCCGCTATGTAGATGGGCCTTAGTTATGTTTGGATTTGCTTGATAGTGTACCTACCACTATTAAAATGGCAGTTCATTTTGACAGTAAAAAAGTTGGGAACGTCTTCAATAAGGCATGCAGGTAGCACTTTATATTACAACTCTGTAACAACATGCTGTGGGTTGGTTAGGCTTAATTGACTGCAGGTGAACTTTGTAAAATCCTATCTTAACCACCAGTAATACCATTAGGCTTTTCTCTCTGTAACAGCTGGTTGTTTATTTGGTAATTACATGGTATTGCCCAATTACTTCTTTATTATTAAATTAAATATACTATTACCCCCTATATTGCCTTGTTGTTACTGTAATTGTATAGAATTTAGCTTTGTTACAGAATGATATGCTGCTCCCATGTTCACAGTTGTTTGAATAAACAGTTTAAGAGTCATGATTTGTGCCATGATTGCATGATCCATTGCAGACCGACATTAGCCTTTTTCACTTCCCACCCAAATCACCCATTTTGTGTCTAAAAGGCAGGAACACAGGTGCAAGCAGAACATGAATGAGGGTTTCCAACTTTCAATCCTTTTGGTAATCCATTGCCCGGGCCCTCATTACTGTTTTGCTTGCCTGTGTTACTTCCTGCATTTTCGACACAAATTGGGTGGATTGGGTGAAGTGAAAAAGTTACTTCAAAGAGTTTGGGTCAGATTGTTAGATGCAGCCCAAATCCAAACATGAATATGAATTAATGCTTAAATTTTGTGACATTAATATATTTCATTAATTGATTATACTGATGGACATCAAAACATTGAACAAATAGCTACCTAATGTAAATTATTCTACACAATATCATTTGAAGGTTTATGAGAATATGAGAAACTAATAGATATTATTATAGAGGTTACACATTGAACACAGTAAAAAAGATCAATTGAATGTAGGATCAATCATCAATGTCTTGTTGTCATGTCATTGTTATTGTTTATTAACATCCCCATAGTTGCCACACATGGTAGCAGCTTCCTGCGGTACACGGTCCACAACATAAAAAGACAACACAGGAATAAACACATCTGACCATATTATATAGCCTACATTACATACAGTATATGTAAATGATGCAAGTTCAACCACATGGAGCATAAACCTAAATCCCATCCAGCCCTCTCACATGTCATAGTAGCTGAAGTAGCAGTAGCAGCAGTCAACTTCAAAGCTATAGCCTATACCAATAATACTCAAATTCACAATTGAGAGAGCAAAACAATCAAACAAAGATGAGGGCGCGAACAGTCTCTCGAATCGTCAGATAAAACTCTTGCGCTTGTGGTATGTTGGTGGGGAAAGTAAGGCCTGACTCCAGCATGATCATATTACAGAGGTCAAATACGTCTTCATCGCAAGGGATGGTTGAAAGGAACTTGCATGCCGGTTTGCAGTCATCGAGGTTGCTGTGTGGAACGACACAATCCTCAGAACCCCACAGCTGTGGCACAGTATACATCACATCAGGGATGCCACTGGGTACATTGGGATTCTTTGAGGGGCGGATGCGGTGGGAATTCCACACTGCCTTGATCTTATCCAGCTCTTCCTAAAATGAGAGAGAGAGAGAGAGAGAGAGAGAGAGAGAGAGAGAGAGAGATTGATATTAATTCCAGTTCGAATGAGATTGTGTTTTTTTAAGGTCAAACAGACGCCCTAGAGACATAACTGACTCGGTCACACTGGAGCGAAAATGCACAGTGTATATTTAGCAGATTTTATGTATGTACGTATGTACCTATGTATGTATGTATGTATGTATGTATGCATGTACGTACTGTATGTACGTACGTACTTATTTATTTATTTATTTATTTATTTATTTATTGTCATATTAGGTAAAAGTGGTGATGATCTTGGCTAGCCTATATGTTTCAAAGCCATGTTTTTGCTTCCACCAAATGTGAAATGACATGCGCAGGGTGCATGTGTTTGCGTGTGCGTGTGTCGTGTGTGTGTGTGTGTGTGTGTGTGTGTGTGTCTTCAACCTCACCTGAATAATGCATCGAAAACTCAGCTGCACAAGGGCTTTGTCCAGGTAGTCACCAAGAAACAGGCCCTCATCTTTCAGTTCACCAAAGAATTGTATCCAGTACTCCATTCCTTCTTTGCGCAGGATCCCCCACCAACTCTCGATTCGTTGATTCGCAGTACTGGCTCCAGCGATGTAGCTCTGATCACCAGATCTGTTGTCGGTGTCATGCCGGCGGAGGAACGTTTGGAAGTCTCGTATAACCACATTCTCAGTTCCCAGATCTGTCCGGGTGATCCGAGGACAACCACCACTCTGCTCCACGGCCTCCAGAAAATAGCCTCCTATGACATGTGGATCGCTGCTTGTGTATGCTGCTTTCAACCAGATGATTTTGCGGGAAAAGCCATCTATGCAACCATTTATGCAAATCCCATAGGGCTTTAATTTATCATACGAATCAATGTGCCAAATATAGTTGGGTCCTTGAGCAAAATACTGCCTGCGGATTAGTCTCCGCGCTCTGCGCATAGCTGAGGACACTGGATCCAGAGATGCAAGTATAATACGAACATCCTCCTTTTTTGCATTGATCCCATTCTTCAGGCATTTAGCATGCATCCACCTGTAGCCATGTAGTCTTCCAGGTCCTTCCAGCTCCTGCTTGATGAAGTCGATGACTTGCCCAATGTCTGCATATTGTCTGCGTTTCAACCGGTGCATTTTAAGCAGACGAATCAAGTGTCTTTTGCTAATGATGACACTGTGCTGAACAGCAAGAGATTGCAGGATATCATTATAATTCATCCCAAGATTAAAATAAAATGAGATTAAATCAAATCTATCCATGTTTCAATTGCTGATAGCCTGGCAGTATGGTGTATGAGCTATTGGGTATAGCCCAGCAGTATGGTGCAGTGAGCCCAGACTGACAACAGATTCCTATATAAAAAAAAAAAAAAAAAAAAAAAAAAAAAAAAAAAAATTAGTAAGTCGTGGCCACGACTTACTTATCTCGTTCCCACGACTTAGTAACTCGTTCCCACGACTTAGTAACTCGTTCCCACGACTTAGTAACTCGTTCCCACGACTTAGTAACTCGTTCCCACGACTTAGTAACTCGTGGCCACGACTTAGTAACTCGTTCCCACGACTTAGTAACTCGTTCCCACGACTTAGTAACTCGTTCCCACGACTTACTTATCTCGTTCCCACGACTTAGTAACTCGTGGCCACGACTTACTGGTGTCAAAACTTAAAAAAAAAAAAAAAAAAAAAAAAAAAAAAAAAAAAATCTTTCTAAGTGTTGACACCAGTAAGTCGTGGCCACGAGTTACATAAGTCGTGGCCACGAGTTACTAGGTCGTGGCAACGAGTTACTAAGTCGTGGCCACGACATAATTAAATAAATCTTGATGTCACCAGACAGCCACCGTAGAAAACAGAGCATTCAAATTCTATTTACTTTATTATGCTTTATTTCCATTTTTATTTTTATTTTTACTCTATTTTTTATTCAAATGATTGAAAACAGAGCATTCAAATTCTATTTTTTATCCTATCATTCAGGTTGAAGCTTTTACAACCTCAGCATTTTTGTTACATGCTATTGTTTCTCATCCTATTTTTATCATATCATGTATTGTTTCTCATCCTATTTTTATCATATCATGATGTATGGTCATATTGTTGTTGTTTTTTCATAATGCTCAAAATATCCTATGTACATATTGAAAAAAATAAAAAGTCACAACCAGCATTGTTTCCAGTCTCATATGATTTATTTGATTGAAAATGTCACATACAGGTCTGTGGTGTTGCACATTGTATACATTTTAAATGATAACTTTTACATGATCCAGGCTGTATTCTGCTTACAAACATACCATATTATCGTTACACAGAGTATCACTAGTATATTTTTTCATAACACTTTGATACGATAGACCTTTTTGGATGTTGATTAAAAAGAATATGCAATGTTGCCCACAGCTGACAGAGGCGCTGTTCTGCACCTGCACAGTTGAATATGTGACATGGCGGCTATTCCGGTCTATAAAACATGCTATTTATTTTGGGAACCCCGTGAAATCAGGACGATTACCATAACTGTCAAAAAACATAGCTTCTCGGGCTGCAGTTATTTATATTCCGAGCCAGTGTTGTCCTGGCTTGTCACTATAGTCGGTGTTAACAATAACCATAGCCGGAAGCGAGCGTACATGTCGCGGAAGTGCGTCGGCTGCTAGTACACCCAACAGTTGCACGCCTTTTGCAAGTTTCTTCCTGAGAATCCGATCAATCTCCATTGTGTTCATAGTGTCCAGGTCTAGTAATAGTCCAATAAAACCTGTCTTTTCCCTGAAATTTCCAAGATGCTGTCAAAGACACTGTAGCAGATTATGTTGATTGTGCGAGTCAGAGGCTGTCTGAATCGGACCTCAAGTTTCACATTGCCTGTTCTAATCAAGCTGACGTTTCCTGTGTTCGCACCATCTGCTTCCAGGTTAAAGCAAAACAAGGTATAGCCACTCCCATATTCTTGGCGTGTAATAGCGAGAGGGCGGTCCTTCAAATGACGACCGGTGGCTTGGAACAGCTCGTGATATTCCCTGACATACTCCCCGGTGGTGAAATTAGGCGTAAATGGCCTCGCAGGGTATGAATGACCATCACAATATAATGCAATAAATTCAGTGTTGAGATTAAGGAAATTATAGGGATTTCTTGCATAATTCCCGCTATGTCCCTCGTTATCAACAAAAGCAATTATTATTAATTTGGGTATCTGACCATTGTATAAGTTTTCATGATTTGTCATTCTGAGACCTCTCCCGACTGTCACTGTCTTCAGTGAAACACGATCCATGGCGTAGCGTGCATTAGCGTGCGTTAGCGCCCTCATGTGGGCAAGCCTGACAGCTGGGGAAATGCTAACTTTCTTCACATAGAGACTTGCGCTAAGTATATTCACCCCGATGTGTTTATCAGGAGTGGGTGACATGAGACAGAATTCATCTTTAGAGCGGATACATTTTAGCCCCACATCAATGCCATTTATCATCAGTTTTTCCTGCATAAATAAATCGGCGTGTATAGGACAGATAAGCTCCAAAGTTTTACTTTCTGCAGTGTAGGTATTCCTACGCACCAGACCAGCATTACCCGAGTTAAGAGCTGTCCCATCCATAGCAGCAGCCGAATCTTTGATGAAAAGGGCTGTGCTGAATTGTGTATCCAATGTATCTTGCCCATAATTAATAAGACATTCCAACAAGGCTCTGTATGGATATGTGTTACTAGCTTGCGTTATAAGTCTATCACCAAGTTGAATGTCTAGCTGTGAGAATAGGCTACCACCTGGATAATTGATCAGGGTAGCTATATCATCATCAGCCAGGGCTACGCCGCCAGGCTTGGTGAGTTTCAGTCGGATATATAAATAGCTGTCATTAAAATCGATATATTGATCGTTTGATCCAGTAATTACGAATTCGATTGGTGCCCCAGTGGTGATTGTAGAAACAGGTGGGATTTCAATCCATGCAGCACGTTCTATGCATGTCTGAGTTGGTGGTAGACGAAAAATATCAAGCTCACTCTTCATACACTCTACCGATTGGTTGTGAAGGAGTGACATTATTATTATTATTATTATTATTATTATTATTTAGAAGATGTCTCTGGTGTGAGTTTTAGCACGTCTACGTGGTTTGGTTGCTGTCTTTGGTCTGCGAGGAGCTGTGCAACGTCTTCGTTTATGTATTCTACTCCTTTTTTTAACGGGGCGATACCCCCTCCGACCACTAGATGGTGGTCTACGATGGGGGTATGCCATAAAACCATTTCCGGTTTGGGGGTCAGGTCTTCCTGTTGCTTTTCTGACGATATTCTGAACTATGTCTCCAGCGATGCCTGATGCAGCAGTTTTAATATACGGTTTAGCAATAGAAAATCCGCGTTTAAATAATGGGACAGCCATCCTGAAAAGACTTCTAAACAGGCCACCTAGTCCCGCGCCATACTGTGTAGCGCTCCCGGAAAACCCCGCTAAATCCCCGCCCGCCTGTTTAACATAGTAATCAAAATAGTAATCCGACGCGTCATTTCCGGCGCTCTCATACGGCGTCATCATTATGCGTCAGCGTTTATAACCAACTGGTCTGAAATGTAATTTGATAAGGACTTTTCCGTATGCAAATGGAATATGCTTGTTTTGATCGTTTTTCAGAACCAGTTCAATGTCATCGATAACGTCCTTTGAGATAGGTGTGTAATGTACGGGATCCAATGATAAAGTGGTCACGCGTCGGTCCGTGTCTGATATATTAATCGTTCTGAGCAGCTGTACATATTCATCACCCACGAGTTGATGCTGGCATATATCTGAGTACACAAATATATTATAAACACCGGCGTCAATATCAGCTTGATAATCAGCGGTCGCCGGTTTAGGAATGCAGAGGTGTTCCACATTTGGTCTCATTCCTAGGATGGTCGCCAGCCTTCCAGTACATATTATTTTTGATCCTGGGACGCCTCCGATTTGTACATAATTTGTGACCTCATTATAGCTTAATACTATAGGTGGGTTAGGGTTATTGAACACAGTCATGCATGTGTGGTTGAAGCGTGATAAAATACTAGGGATTGACCCATAAGTTCCTATTTGCATAGAAACGGTTCTGAAAATCTTCTTTTTGCCTCTAACATCAAAAACCATTATGTCTGCGTCCTCTAATGGAAAGGTAGGCCAAGACTTTGGGTATTGAATTTCTACCAGGCCTACTTCAAAGGCTTCTCTAAACACTAATGGTTTCGCCAGCTTTGTCCGATAACTCCAAATTTTATTATTCGGATATATTTCAATACAGGCGTTGCTAGGTAACGTAACGTAGAAGCCAGCCGCTTCCGGGGTGGCCATGTTGTACATGACGTAACGCGTTGGCTGTCACGGGCAGAGTAGCCTCCTAGCTGTCATCCACCACTATAAATATTATATGTTAATCAAATCACGCTCATTAATCCAGGAATTAAAAGATTCTGGATAACCACGCCAACTGACATAGATTTGTCTTGTGCCCTTTGATTTACGTCGTTTAATTATTCTCTCTATTTTAAACGGTTTGGTCTCGTCAATAATAACCCTTTGCAGTTCTGATTCATAAAAACACCCTTTTAACGCTTCGTCGGCTAGATCTTTGATGCGATAGACCACCGGATGTCTAGCGACTCGCTCATATATTATGAAATATTCTTCGGTATACCCACCTCTGTAGGCTTTATCGAATATCCCTCTTTGTTTTGAGATCCGCACGTTATCTCCGATATTAAACTTGAACGATGGGGTCGGCACGGCGTGTTTCTTGTATAGTCTATTAAAAACTATGCGTTCATTTGCTTTATTTACTTGGCTGGGCGTCATCCCGATCGATCGGTGTTTGGCGTTATTGTAGGCGTAGACTAAATCACTTAGACTATCAATGTATCTTCTCGAGTTGACAGCTGTCAAATATCGCCACATCCGGGATTTTATCGATCTATTCAGCCTCTCGACAACGCTGGCCTTAGTCTCATTAAATGTCGTAAAATGTTTAATGTTGTATTCCTGGGTTAACTTTTTGAAATTACGGTTGAAGAATTCTGTTCCTTTATCTGACTGTAATTTGATGGGAATACGCCCGTCCATGAGGATACATCTGAATGCCTCTGTAACAGCTAGACCCGTTTTATTTTTCAGAGGTTGGACCCATGCAAATTTACTGAATACATCTATACACGTTAGTAAATATTTAATGCCATCATTCTCCATCGAATATTCAGACATATCTACTAAGTCTATCTGAAACTGTTTATCGATTCCAGAGACAAATACTCTATTGCGTTTGAAATTTCTAAAAACCGGAGTATGTAGGGTATATGCATCTTGTTTTAATAGATAATCTTTGACGATGCTTTCATTCACCGGCCCCTCATCGTCATTTCTAACGGCCTCACATAGTTTAGCAATGCTAGAGAAACCCGCGGGGTTAGCGGGGTCTAAATAGATCTTGTCTAATCGCTGCTCCATCATGATCTGACATTATGTCAAACAGTTATATATCTTATATTAGAGCGTGTCATGTGTGGTTATAGTCAACCAGCTAAACCGGATGTCACTGGGGGGCTACATGGTCAGACGCACAGTCCGTACTCAAAAACAACCCGGGGTGAAACACCTGTATCAGATTCGTTCCTAGCGGAAGTCCCGCAATGTTGACTATGAATATACACCTATATATCACGCTGAGACTATATATTAACACCAACAAACAAACGTTTTTTATCTAAAAATGTTTTTTATTCCCTAGACAATGTAAACATTCTTTTCTCATCAATCAATCTCAAATAAGCCATACATACATGTAAATGTTTATCACACAAATAATCCAAAATTAAATCTATGTTATGTCTAATACATACATCGTGCATGAATGCAAATATCACAACTAAATTACCTATGTCAAACACTTTACCCTCCTCAGAGAAAAACGAATCAAATATGACATCTGTAGACATGTTTGTATTATTACACAGTATAAGCATCTCATCCCAGCAAACATTAGAACGTACAAAATTCATATGATTTTTAAAAGTATCATCATCAAATGTATGGAAAATATCCTTTAATCTATTTCTAACAAAACAAACATTATTAGGGTAAAATATATCCGTTAACATACTGACTAACCACCACATGGCTAGTCTAAAAAGATATAGCCTATTATAGCCTATAATAGCCTATAAGTGGGGGGGGGAAAAAAATCAGGGGTTAGACTGCGCCCACACTACAAAACCCTCACCTACAAAATTATCATGTGGGAGGGATGTATTAACACATTGACTGCCAGCCGTTTTTTTCTTGCTGTAGGTAGCTTCTGCCAAGCTGTTTTTTGAGGATTGTGGCTCATTTTACAAGAGCCGAGGATTATTTTCTGCTTGGAGTTTGTGAACATACAATATCTCAAAAGTACTAATAGAATGTGTACTTTCTCTGTCTAAAAGAGTTAGTTTGTAGAGTTAGTAGTTATGTAAGCATTAGCAGTTGAATACAGCATGGTTTTAGCGTCAGAAAAAATATTCAGAGATAAACGGCTTTTTGTGAAATTCGATAGAACTGTCACTTTAACCATTCATTTTTGGCATCAGTAAGACCTAAACAATAGTTTTGAACAGTAATTTCCTCCATAACAGCAGTAAACTTCCCTCTGCTCAACTCCTCCCTCCTGTGGGCGTTCTTTTTGGCTGCAGCGCCATGTCACAAGCACTTTCCTACCTTTGCAAATGCACTTTCTCATACTCTCGACCTCTCAAATAAATTTCTGAATAGAAATTAAATTACTCTAAATTATAGCGAAAAAGAAACAAAAAAGAATGGGTTGAAAATCCCATTCTAAAAGCCTTTTAGAATGGGATTTGTTTCCAATTTGGTGTCGGACTAGGGGGCAGTCCCCGCTTGTCACCAGTTTGCTTTGCTGCTGCTGTGCGGGTGTGAGCCTGTCTGTGCGGCCGCTCTTTGAGGAAGTCTGGTTAGACTCGCTCGCTTCTTGGAGTTTTGGTTGAGGGCTTTGATGAAGCTTTTGCGATTCTGGTCATATTTATGCTGCGTGTTTCAAAGTGTGTCCCACCCGCAATCCACTATGCAAATCTGCAATCCCGCACCGCCAGCAATCAGCGCGAAATGAAAGCGCCTTCGCCAATCCACCTTCATGAGAATGGCTTCAGTCACACTGCTTTTTGCTTGCCTTCCTCTAGTCAGGAAAGCACTGTCACCACTTAGTGGGTCGGTGGAATGGGTTGTACACGTTGTACACGTCCAATACCTATATAAGAGATGTAAAAGGGTTCGATGCACATCCCACCGTCAAAAAAAAAAAATCGATTTTTTTTGACGAGTCAACTCGTCGCTGGCAGTGAACAGCTGGATTGTGTTTGACGACTACACTCGTCGCTGGCAATCAAGGTGTTAATTGGATCAAATTCATCACATTTCCATCTGAGCGCCGTGGGGGGGTCGCACATGTCGGCAATTATGACCTCCGCTGCTCCCATTAATCGCTCATTCGAATGAGTGTCCCCTGTAATCAACCAGACGACTCTAGCTATGGCTGAAACAAGCTGAGGAGAAAACACTAAATCGAATATCTCGCTGCCGTAAAGCCCAAATATGTCATCATCGTATGCAAACACACATGAATGTTGAAGTTGACTGGGGTGATCAATAATGCAGCCGTTGCATAAAAGTCTCGCCTTCGTCCATGCTGCTGCACGGATGCACCGCACAAGAAGGGCCCTGATCCCTCGCACCGCAGATATGTCAATGCGCTTTGGAGGTGGTATGTGCTTTGCGCCTGTGGGGGTTGTCTGGCTGGGCAGTCTGATGTGATGGTCTGAATCCTCATTGGCATGCACCTGGACTTGGGTTGTGATGAATGTGTGAGGAGGGGGCTTGTGGTTGTATAGGGGTCGATACTGGATGAGGTCATCGGTGTTATGATCTGTAAAAACATAAAGAGACAATAGATGAATTAGTGGTTTGTTCCTCCTCCTCCTCCTCCTCCTACACATACACTGTAACACACACACACACACACACCCACACCCACACCCACACACACACACACACACACACACACACACACACACACACACACACACACACACACTAGCCGTATCATACCATTTGTGGTTCAGTTGACTGTTTTGTTGTTGTCCTCAGCCTCCTCGTCACTGGCGTCGCTGTTGCACTCCACATTAAAAGCCAGTCTCTTTCTAATAGAGCTCAGAGCGGCATGTCTCGCGTCTCTAGTAATGACTGCGTTAATGTTATGGCCTATGCTGTGCATTTTGTTCCAGTCGCCAAGCTGCATGAAAAAAATTGTTTCTACAAAATCCTCAGCTGGGATCTCCTTAGGCCCGGGCCTAAAAAAGCCTGTTTTCGGCAGGCCTTCACACAGATCGTTGCCTTTAAAATTATGACATACTCCGAGATAAACAAAACCGTCCAGGATGTCGCAAGGTCCTGAGCACCAGCTACGCACCTCGATTCTAACCCCACCAAAACCGTCCGACGCGCGCCACATCCAGACAGGTCTACTCTTAGCTTTTTTCCCGTGCTCTGCTTTAATTGCCGGGCACACCTCTGTTCCCATTAAAAACATGAATGTACGCCAATCGGTTATAGATATATTGCCATGGGCTTGAGACCCAAATGGACAAGGTGTTCTGCATAGAATAGCTTCATCATCAAAATACCTTGATGCCTGCTCATTCCACGCTTCAGGCGTCATTTGTGAACACGCACTGAAACACACAATGTCCTTTCTGCCAATATCATGAGAAGCTCTTAGCAATAGCTTCTCGTGCAAGTACTCGATTTTGTATTCGTAACCACGAATGCCGTCAAATTGAAATAATGCCTCTAGC
Organism: Poromitra crassiceps; assembly: GCF_964638095.1. Classification (NCBI taxonomy): domain Eukaryota; kingdom Metazoa; phylum Chordata; class Actinopteri; order Beryciformes; family Melamphaidae; genus Poromitra; species Poromitra crassiceps. The sequence goes on from NC_139645.1 coordinate 30,294,939, forward strand.
TGCACAGTGCGCCTGCGCATAGGGGCACTGGGACAGGTAAAAATATTGTTTGCGTTACCTGCATTTGAAGCCATGGTCAATTTTGTATTTGATTGAGATCAAAAATGCCGCGCGCTGGTCTCCACCGGTTGTTGATGCGAGGGTCGATAGAAAATAAAACAACAACAAGAGTGTGTGCTTGTTGTCAGTTGAGATCAAAAAATGCTGCGCGCTGGTCTCCACTGCTTGGTCTCAAAAACTGACAGCGAGGTTTGTGTTTTGCGTTCAGCTGACTGGCCTACTGCTTATAAAGGGGAGGGGTTTCCTGTCATGGAATTGCATCACGGAAGGACACGCATCACGTTTGTCACGAAGAGAGAGACGTGATGTGGAAGTCGCATTGACTGTTGCTATGTTTGAGATTGTGAAAATGGTCGCTGCTGTTAACAAAATACTAGTTACAAAATTGTATTTTACCCCCCTAGATAAAAAAAACGATGCTATTTCTGTGAGCTGCTGATATGAGGGGGAAATGGGGAAGTACCCTTTGCAGAGTAGCGAAAAATGGACTTTCGACATGAAAGTGATTTAAAAACAGAAGTGCCCTTTGCGGAAGAAGTGGAATAAAGGTTTTTTTCACATAATGGTTTAAAAATAGAGGTGCCCTTTGCGGAAGTACTGAAAAAAACACTTTTACCCAAAAAGAACCCACGACCCCCCTTTGATGACGTAAGGTGCCCAAACCACGCCCACCTAAAAAAATCTTTTTTTTTTGTTTCTCTGTATCACCTACACAATACAACTACTCACCACAGAGTCATACAGGAGTTAATGTGTAATATCAAACACCACAGAGACATACAGGAGTTAATGTGTAATATCAAACACTACAGAGACATACAGGAGTTAATGTGTAATATCAAACACCACAGAGTCACACAGGAGTTAATGTGTAATATCAAACACTACAGAGACATACAGGAGTTAATGTGTAATATCAAACACTACAGAGACATACAGGAGTTAATGTGTAATATCAAACACCACAGAGTCACACAGGAGTTAATGTGTAATATCAAACACTACAGAGACATACAGGAGTTAATGTGTAATAACAAACACTACAGAGACATACAGGAGTTAATGTGTAATATCAAACACCACAGAGACATACAGGAGTTAATGTGTAATATCAAACACCACAGAGTCACACAGGAGTTAATGTGTAATATCAAACACTACAGAGACATACAGGAGTTAATGTGTAATATCAAACACTACAGAGACATACAGGAGTTAATGTGTAATATCAAACACCACAGAGACATACAGGAGTTAATGTGTAATATCAAACACCACAGAGTCACACAGGAGTTAATGTGTAATATCAAACACCACAGAGTCACACAGGAGTTAATGTGTAATATCAAACACCACAGAGTCACACAGGAGTTAATGTGTAATATCAAACACTACAGAGACATACATGAGTTAATGTGTAATATCAAACACCACAAAGACACACAGGAGTTAATGTGTAATATCAAACACCACAGAGACACACAGGAGTTAATGTGTAATATCAAACACCACAGAGACATACAGGAGTTAATGTGTAATATCAAACACTACAGAGACACACAGGAGTTAATGTGTAATATCAAACACTACAGAGACACACAGGAGTTAATGTGTAATATCAAACACCACAGAGACATACAGGAGTTAATGTGTAATATCAAACACTACAGAGACATACATGAGTTAATGTGTAATATCAAACACCACAGAGACATACAGGAGTTAATGTGTAATATCAAACACTACAGAGACACACAGGAGTTAATGTGTAATATCAAACACTACAGAGACACACAGGAGTTAATGTGTAATATCAAACACCACAGAGTCACACAGGAGTTAATGTGTAATATCAAACACTACAGAGACACACAGGAGTTAATGTGTAATATCAAACACCACAGAGACATACAGGAGTTAATGTGTAATATCAAACACCACAGAGACACACAGGAGTTAATGTGTAATATCAAACACCACAGAGACATACAGGAGTTAATGTGTAATATCAAACACTACAGAGACATACAGGAGTTAATGTGTAATATCAAACACCACAGAGAGATACAGGAGTTAATGTGTAATATCAAACACCACAGAGTCACACATGAGTTAATGTGTAATATCAAACACCACAGAGACACACAGGAGTTAATGTATAATATCAAACACTACAGAGACACACAGGAGTTAATGTGTAATATCAAACACTACAGAGACACACAGGAGTTAATGTGTAATATCAAACACCACAGAGACATACAGGAGTTAATGTGTAATATCAAACACCACAGAGACATACAGGAGTTAATGTGTAATATCAAACACTACAGAGACATACAGGAGTTAATGTGTAATATCAAACACCACAGAGTCACACAGGAGTTAATGTGTAATATCAAACACTACAGATACATACAGGAGTTAATGTGTAATAACAAACACTACAGAGACATACAGGAGTTAATGTGTAATATCAAACACCACAGAGACATACAGGAGTTAATGTGTAATATCAAACACTACAGAGACATACAGGAGTTAATGTGTAATATCAAACACCACAGAGTCACACAGGAGTTAATGTGTAATATCAAACACCACAGAGACATACAGGAGTTAATGTGTAATATCAAACACTACAGAGACATACAGGAGTTAATGTGTAATATCAAACACTACAGAGACATACAGGAGTTAATGTGTAATATCAAACACCACAGAGACACACAGGAGTTAATGTGTAATATCAAACACTACAGAGACATACAGGAGTTAATGTGTAATATCAAACACCACAGAGACACACAGGAGTTAATGTGTAATATCAAACACTACAGAGACATACAGGAGTTATTGTGTAATATCAAACACCACAGAGACATACAGGAGTTAATGTGTAATATCAAACACCACAGAGACATACAGGAGTTAATGTGTAATATCAAACACAGAGACATACAGGAGTTAATGTGTAATATCAAACACAGAGACATACAGGAGTTAATGTGTAATATCAAACACCACAGAGACATACAGGAGTTAATGTGTAATATCAAACACCACAGAGACACACAGGAGTTAATGTGTAATATCAAACACAGAGACATACAGGAGTTAATGTGTAATATCAAACACCACAGAGACACACAGGAGTTAATGTGTAATATCAAACACCACAGAGACACACAGGAGTTAATGTGTAATATCAAACACTACAGAGACACACAGGAGTTAATGTGTAATATCAAACACCACAGAGACACACAGGAGTTAATGTGTAATATCAAACACCACAGAGTCATACAGGAGTTAATGTGTAATATCAAACACCACAGAGACATACAGGAGTTAATGTGTAATATCAAACACCACAGAGTCATACAGGAGTTAATGTGTAATATCAAACACCACAGAGACATACAGGAGTTAATGTGTAATATCAAACACCACAGAGTCATACAGGAGTTAATGTGTAATATCAAACACCACAGAGTCATACAGGAGTTAATGTGTAATATCAAACACCACAGAGACACACAGGAGTTAATGTGTAATATCAAACACCACAGAGACACACAGGAGTTAATGTGTAATATCAAACACTACAGAGACACACAGGAGTTAATGTGTAATATCAAACACCACAGAGACACACAGGAGTTAATGTGTAATATCAAACACCACAGAGACACACAGGAGTTAATGTGTATTATAAAATGGCTCTCTCAAATCAAGCAATCTGATTGGTTCACAGCCATTGTATAATTCCAGTAACCGAGTTCAATAACCCATGGCCATGGGTTATTGGTTACCATGGCAACTCTCTTACTAAATGGCAGTGCTGCGCTCGAGACAAACAGCTTTCTCCTGATCTGCTGTATGGAGGGTCACTAGTCGTCATTATGGACGCATGATGGCGCAACTCTCTTACTAAAAGTACCTCAAAAACAAAATGGCGGAGACAACTTTCAGATCCTTGTGAATCGATCTTCGCTTATAACTTTACTAATACTTCGCAGAAAATGATGATTTGTACAAGAATAGACGCGGGCTGAACCCCTCTCTCGCGCGCCCTCACTCTTAACCCCGCATTTCTAAATAAGACGTAACGTTACTTGGTCAGCATACGGCTCTGGTGTCGGGCTTTGGAAAAGCTCTGAGCCAAGCGCCAGGATTGGCCAATGTCGACTTCAGTCTCCAGAACGATCCAATCAAATCACCCGCACGTCTATCTTCTTGCTAGAGGTCCCGCCTTACAGTATTGTTTCAACTGACTCTATCAGAATAAAATGCCAGTCGGACTTATAGTATTATTATTATTATATTATTATACTTGGAACCCTTTTATAAAAGCAATATAGCACTCGAGCAGCGTGTGTTGTGAAATATATCACACTGATAAGCTGTTATCCCACTCGGCCTGCGGCCTCGTGGGATAACAGCTTATCAGTGTGATATATTCATCACAACACACTAGCTCTCGTGATATATTGCTTAAATATCAAACACCACAGAGACATACAGGAGTTAATGTGTAATATTCAACACAACACCACAGAAATATTGTGTGACATTGACAGTCAGGTGACACCTCTTTGGAAAGCTTGCAATGTTTACCATACGATTGCATTGAGTTTGGAGTCTGCAATACCACCAAACATCCATTAGATGGGAGCAAAAGGCCGTGTATGAAATTGAAGCTCAGCATTATAGCTCACCAATATATCACCAGTGCTGTCTGTTTTGATGGGATAAGCGCTTGGATGGACTCAAATGACTATGAAACAGTAAGTAAACCATATTTGTTGTTTTTGATGACAATCACTTGATGGAATGTTGAGACAAAAACACAACATTTGACAGGTTGACTCTGAAGTGTTGAAGTTTGACTGTGTGATTGCAAAGGGGCTTACATGAGCTAGATAAGTCAGAATATCATATGCCGTATATACCAATGAAAAGTGTCGCTTCTCTAATTTCTGATGATATCCAAGATGGCGGGCTAGACTGTTGGGATCCAGGAAGACTGTTGCATTTATTTAATTGTATCCCTTATCTTTACATGGCTCTCATTTTCTAACTAAAATGTTAAAATTATTGACAAACAACCATTGTTTGGACAAAATACACTTAGAGGGTTGAATTGGTGGCGTACAGGCCTCTTAAGTGTGAAGCATTTAAACAAAGATAGCTTTTAATGTACTTTTTACATGCAGTGGAGTCGGGTTGAGCAGAGTTGGGGCGGATTAGCCCCGCTATGACTCTTCCGGGTATGACGTCATCGTCTACCCTACACGAGTGCCGTCTCCGTACATATACTTGCCTGCGACTTTGGCTCCCAAGCTGTCTAAAACAGCGAGACGCCCGTATTTACAAGTGTCACAGAAACATTTCAAAGCCACCTACTTGAGAACAAGGGTTCATAGCTTCTGGACGGCGGGGTTTGAAAGCTTGACGCTGCTCATAAATGCCTCTTTTCATCTGAAGTCTGTGCTGGTGATATTATTGTTTCCGGGTTAGAGCCTAGCCGTCACAGCGCTCAACAGCACCACTCTGGTCGGAAGCTCGATAAAAAATAAAATCACCAGCAGAGACCGGAGAGAGCAGCTGTCATTTTCAATTCGATGCGTGATCACACAGTGTATGAGGATTTTATTGGAATGTATGGATGCACAGTCCATAACGGAGACCATTAAGACATAATTTGTCGGTGTGGACTTGACATCATGCAGATGCAGGCCAGACATATGATGCTGCCTCTGTGCTTCAGGGGAAGATGACAGAGGAGGCAAAAAGAATAGATAAAAACCCCAAAGCTCTCTCAATACACTGTGTCAACCACAGCCTCAACCTCCTACTGCAAGAGGTCACGTCAAAGTGTCCAATGGTGAGGGGGGCCCTCTCTCTTGTTTGGCCACCCCTTTAGAGAAACTTTAGAGAATTTAAAAGGGTATTATGGTCATGCTTAAAGGAGAAAATAGGAAATTGTGGGTTAAGAAGAGCTTGTGGTGGAGGGGTTTGGCCTTTGCCTGCAGTGCAGGAGAATGAAGGTTGATTTCATTTAAATTGTTAAGAATATTTTTCTTATTGGTTAATGTTATTCTTAATGTTATTCTTAAATGCTGAATTACAAAAGGTTGGTTGTTACAGTTAAAGGAACAATTCCACATTTTGGGAGATTCTCCTAGCTACCATGGCAACAGCACCTGGGGGTGGGAGTGGGGGGGCTACTGTACGATACTCAAACACTGTTCAGATTTGATAAGGCCTATCTCCTGAGCTCTTCTGCAGAATAGTCTTAGCTCAATGTGTACTTTCAATTATCTGAGGTTTGAATTCTGCTACTTTCTTTCTGGCAAATATTTCTGACAGTGTAGTAGCCCACAGTAGTCACATCTGCTTGTATTAGAATGATGTTTGTCACAGATGTATGGCTGATTTCATGTGGCCAGTAGGTGGTGCTATGCCTACAACTCAATATTGGCAGGTGGGCCTCTTCTGGCTGGGATGCTCATCAAAATATGACATTTGGAGCAGCTGTGACCCTGTACAGTCAAGTTACACACCACTGTTGTTGTTGCCAGTAGGTGGCGCTGTGACTATAACTGGATATTAGCATGTAAATAAAGACGGACACAATTCTGTCGCTTTCAGTGCGTTTAATTCCATTACTTTGCTCTGAAACAGCAATCACATAATGCACCAGCAAGAAAATGAGTAGCAAACTTTACAACAAAAAAAAAAAAAATCCGCCAACATGGACGATAACATTTTGTCTTTTCTTTTCCTTTTTTTACATTTCTTTTTTTTTCAGCACTAGCTATTTCTACTACATGGAATCTATAACATTGTATCCCTCTGTTATATATAATATATAATTCATCATTTCAGACATTACAGTACAGTGCATCGTATACATACATTCAATAGAAGAACACAATGCAAAATTATATTTTAGGGACTGCCTCCTAGTCCGACACCTCATGCGTCCGACACCTCAATAGGCTGAATAATGAAGCATTGGACAGATGTCTCATTAGTCCGACAGCTCGTTATCACAGAAATCAAAAGCTCATTGTTCTGACATCTCGTTGGTCCGAAATGACCCTGTCCCTGTCCTGCAGTCAGAGATGGGAAGTAACTAAGTACAAATACTTTGTTACTGTACTTACAGTAAGTAAGATCAGGTAGCTGTACTTTACCGAGTATTTATTTTTCTGACTACCTTTTTACATTTACTCCCTACATTTTAACCCAACTATCTGTACCTTACATTTTCAAAACAGAGTTACTTTAGTTTTAACGCACAACAGACAAACATGACGTACTGTAACTGTTGTTTGTCTCTCTCTTCTCGCAGCCTCCCAGTTGTCACGCATTATGTGCACCTTTTTGGTGGAAAAATCAGATCACACAAACTATTAAACAAGTATCTTTATACACCTTAAAACATGTTTTGGAGGGGATCTTTCAAGTTTAATAGTCTTTGAATGATATTAATGTGATGTGAGTTTCAGTTAGCTTTGCACAGAAACAGCCGGTAGAAATACTTATACTTTATTAGCCTACATTTCAGAGGCTGTATATATATTTTTTACTTTGACTTGAGTAAACAAGTTGAATCAGTACTTCTACTTTGACCAGTCTTTTTTTACACAAGTAACTGTACTTGTACTTAAGTAAAGAGTGTGTGTACTTTTCCCATCTCTGCCTGCAGTGTAAGATTCATGGCTCTCAATCAGTCGGCCCTGCCTCCTAATGAGAGCAATAATGTAGTTCTGCATGATAATGATTTCATTTCATTGATTTATATCAGAACAGATACACAACGTATAACATGTGTCAACATGTGATGACATGTAGCATAGCATTTATATCCTAGGCTCATTTGCAGTGCCCGTCCCTAGATGTTATTAAACACACCTGTTAGAAGCAAAGTACATTAAAAGGCAGTAAAATATACAGTAAACATAAACAAGGATATCATAAAATCATAATATCAGTCCATCATGGAGCAACACAAATAATCATATACAAAGGATATAAACATTATATAGGTCATAACCCACACACCCACAAACAGTCAATTGTGGGACCATTGGTAGTTATTCTTCCAATAACTCCTTTATATTGGTTTTAAGATGCTCCCAGCTATTACCCTGTTTAATGTGTGTGGGCAGACTTCCACATTTGGACCCCTGTACAGTGAGGGCTGTTTGTCCTATAGGGAGGTTTTCCAGAGCGGCACTTTGAAGTTCCCTGCAACAGCACCTCTGGTGGCTGTGCCCGAAGCCCCCCGAGGTTTGACCATATCACAGAGAACATGAGCATGAGCTTCTGTCTGTTACAGAAACCATCATTCCACATACAGTAATAATGTGTTTGTTTGAGAAACTATGACAAATAAATTTGCCTCAGATTCATTTCCTTCTCATTATTTGGAATGTTAGTTATTATAGTAGTTATTATAGTATTACTAAACTGTTCCCTTGTTGCACATAATAATGATCAGATTTTCATTTGATTCGTTTTGATATGTCCTTATTCATTTACTCTTTCTGCTAATCACCAGCGCACTCAAGTGGAGAGCACTCTAGTCAAGTCAAGTTGATTTTTGTAACAGCGTTGTGTTGATGGTAGTTGCAGCAACTCATGTTAAGAGGGCTTGCCCAGGGGTGGATTCGAACTGCCGACCTCCTGCTTCCAAAGCGCACACGCTAACCACTACAACAAGAGAGCTAGCTCCCTTGGCGGAGCTGATTAACAGGCCTTTATACTGGGGGAGTGAGTTTAACCAACTTCCGCGCTACCACTCAGGGCTCACATTCATTCGGTTACATTTGTATAGCTAATTCACAAGCATGTCTCAGAGAGCTTTACAGAGAATATGTCTAGCTAAGTCTTGTTAAGCACGATCAATAAACATAATTAAACAATCTTATATGTGAGAGGGAGAGGGGGGGAGGGGGGGGGAGAAGGGAGAGAGAGTGTGGAGAGAGGAGAGCGAGAGAAGGGATAGAGAGAGAGCAGAACAAACAGGGTATACTGGGCCTGGGCGATACGGTTAAAATCAATGTCATGATAATCTCAGGGGTCAGTTTGGAAACAATGTATATCACAATATGGTTCATGCAAGCAAAGTCATGTTTAGTAATCCAATAATCATATATTATAATTACCTGGCAATTGTCATATCATCACGATATGATGCCACTTAAAGACAAAAAATGATAGTACTGAAGTATCGCCCAGCCCTATAGGGAATACATACAGCTGTTACTCATTCTGACCGGCCACTCCACCGCAGCACCAGTGCCACACCGCCACCGAGGCAGCAGCGGCACACCGGAATCGGCAGCAGAGCAGCCAAACCAAACGAGCAACAACTGCAGACATTGTGACTATACAGTCTGACAACACCGGCCTTCCCTCTGGCGCACACACAGTGTTGGGCATATGGCACTGAACCACTTCCATTTACAGCCTTCAAAATAAAAGCATACAGTGCTTTGTACGGCGTAGCGTAATATTATTATTATTAAAGCAGCTACGAGCAACTTTTTCGATTGTTATTAAACAGTATAAATTTAATATCAATGCATCACATCTTACCTCTAATAGTCGACGAGACCAACGCAGAGTAGTCTCGCTTGAACCCCGAGTGAATTGGCCAGTGTTAGTGTGTCTGTAGCCAGGGCAGATCAGGAATTGAAATGAAACGGTTTGCAGCAGCCACTTCGGCCATAACCACAAAATAACTTCCAAAAACCTGTTAGAATATAACGAGAGATGTTCCCGCGAGTATGCGTGGCGATCACATTGTTTATGTTATGTTGCTAGGCAGCGCAAACGGCGAGGCAGGCAGCTGCGTTTCACTTCCTGGTTTCACTTCCGCGTTTCACTTCCGGGTTACCCGGTCCGGTCGCTCTAGAGAGCCCCCTGTTGGCGCGAGTTTAGACAGACTATAGACTTAATAATCACCTAAGGGAGCAATCTCAGATACACACGGCTTTGGTCTCGTCGACTATTAGAGGTAAGATGTGATGCATTGATATTAAATTTATACTGTTTAATAACAATCGAAAAAGTTGCTCGTAGCTGCTTTAATAATAATAATAAACAATAATAATAATACTGACTTCAAAAGTTCCCCGCTGTGAAATAAGTTTGATTTTGAAACAGTACTGTGTTGGTGTTATTTAGCCTTTTCATTGGCTATTGCATGGTTAAATCAATTCATTTAAACCTACCACCAGACTGATTTTAGGTGGTGACCTGGCAATCTGCCCCAAATATTCCTAGTTCATATCAGGGTAGAATGGGTGAAATAAACAGGGGGGGTCATGTGGGCGTGACCTCCAGTATATTTCAATATACTGTAGCGATCCGGGGTTTTACGTGTAATGTGGTGATTCGGGGGTGTAGCTAGGAACTGATGTGTGGGGGTGTTCCTGGGGGGAACGGTGTGTAAGTGGCACTTCCTGTCTCGTGTGTGATGCCAGTCAAGCTATGTGAGGAGCTGGAGTAGACGTGTGTATAGCTAGGAGCGCAGCTACCACTAGGAGCCATGAGTGTGAGCCATGAATAAAAGCCTATACCAACTATAAGTCTCCAGTTCCTGGACGAATACCTGAATCGTCACAATACTATATATCTACACTTGAACCAATGACTCAAACAGGTAGCTTGATTTTAAATGTCAGAAGTGTAGGCTACCTTTTGAGTTGATTGAGTTGCCTCCTATCTGGCTCTGAGTGATTTAAGATTATTTTGGTAAGAATTTACGCAGCACAGAACAGTGTATGTTTTTATTTTGAAGGCTGTAAATGGTTGTGTTCAGTGCCATTTGTGTGCCCCTGCTGGGGAAGGGGGGGAGGACCTGGCCTCTTTTGTTTCTAAGTTGAAGTAGCCTCCGTCCGTCAGCGATCCACTGCCTATTCAAGGTGGCTGCATCTGTATCTTCAGTAGCTCCTGCAGTTTCTGCTTGTATCAAAGCATCTCTGATGTTTACTTCACCTGTTTGACAGTAGAGTATGCCTGGTCCTGATCCATGGTGGCTGGATTGAGGCTCTGGTAGGTGGAGTCTGGATTGGATTTAGAGGCTGGAGCAGACTTCTTCTTGGTGGGAATATGCAACAAACAAGGTGAAGTTTAGCAAGGTGACAAGACAGGACAGCACACCTCAAATACAGTGGGAGCCGTGTATCTGTTCTGCATTAACACGACACACTCTAAACCACACATGGGCATCTAAATCCGACCCGTAACGTCCCTGGAAACCAGAAATATTTCTTTATTATTTAGCATTTTGAGTTCATCACATCACAGGACCCTATGTTAATAAGCCACCAGCCAAATTTGAACGATGATGAACATCGCAAAGTATATAAATTTAGGTTTGACAGTCATGGCAAAAGTCATGAGAATCAATTAGTTTTTAGAGTGTATTTTCTCCCGCGGACTGTGTGGGCGTGTCCCGTCTGCAGCAGGGAAATTTCCCTCTGTCTCTCTCTCGGAGGAGACCTCTCTCTCAGAGAGAGAGGGAGAGAAGGAGAGAGAGAGAAGGAAAGAGAGATGGTGTGTGTGTGTGTGTGTGTGTGTGTGTGTGTGTGTGTGTTCGCGCGTTGCTCCGCGCATAGCGTACTGAGAGAAACAGATCTCTGCTCTGCCGCTTTTGTCCGTTCTTTGCCCCCACAGCGCTCGCTCAGTGTCTGTCTGTCTCCCTCCCACTCTGTGTGCTGTGTGTCGAGCGCTATGCTGCCTGCTCTCTCTCTCTCTCTCTCTCTCTCTCTCTCTCGGGACTAGTGAGAGAGAGAGAGAGAGCAGGCAGCATAGCGCTCGACACACAGCACACAGAGTGGGAGGGAGACAGAAGCGCTGTGCATTTGCAAGGGCGGGTTGCGCGCATGTACAAAGGTTATATAGAGCTTATGACATCATAAGCTCCTGCATTTTAGCACCTCGCGCACTGCTCTCTTCAATGAGGAAGTACCTTGTAGAATCTTGTAGAAAAGTGTCGATTTTAAGGCTTTGGGTTGAAAGTAATGTATCATAATTTCTGAGCCACACAATTACTAACATAAGACCCTAAATAACATAGTTAGAACGTTTTTGTGGATTTTGGTTTCCAGGGACTTTAACGTTCTCAAAAGAAAACAAATCAACCCCCAAAAATCAATAAAAGGTAGCATCATGTTAATACATCTGCAGGTGAATGTCTACAATGAGCCTGTACTGCTGTTTAACTCCATTCCAACAGAGGCCGCTGTCTACAGTTAGATTGAACTAAAGGACTCAAGTTGACTCTTGCTCAACTTCTCTCAAGAGAGTCTGGTACCCATTACCAAAGAGCGTGGAAGGAAAGAGACGACACTCCGGCCATTTTTGGAAACAGAATGCGCCTCACAGTGGTCAGCTGCGGTAGCGCTGGCCCCTATAATCAGCCTCTCTAAACAGTAACTCAACGGGAGTTGAACCTCGGGTCCTTTTCATTAGGTATTTATCTTGAAAAAACGAAACAAAGAAAACAAAATTTTTTGCTTAGTTTCCACAATATGGTTGTTGTTTTACATCCCTGTACTACACCACTTCAATCAAGATTTGCAGTACGCCCGGAAAAGATGTGAATCCCCAAAGTTTAGAGTGTTCTCCCGTTGAGTTACTGTTTAGAGAGGCTGATTATAGGGGCCAGCGCTACCGCAGCTGACCACTGCGAGCCTGTGCGAGGTTCTTTTGGCGCTGTCACGCTTCCAAAAATAAAAAATGGCGGAGGCTGCTGGGCGCTGATGTTGCAATGGGGCAATATGAAGCTGTCATTTCTTTCCATAAAAGTTCTTTGCCATTACTACAGACAGGAAGACCCGCCCCGTGTTCTGGTGCTCTTTCCGCTTTGTCCCCCATAGAAGGATTGTTTTATATGATGTTAGATCATTTTGTGTAGCTACATAGCTAGATAACACGCATTACATTTATTTACGTTACTATTGTAACGAGCCGCAAGGTCACTTAACTCTCACGTTGTTTGTTGACTATCAAATCAGTCTTCAGGCTAAACAATATTGCTCAATATCCACTTTATTAGCAGCCGTGTCAGCGTCACGCATCAACAACAGATTCACATTCAGTTCTGTCTGCCTCCCAGCTTCCGCCCCGGCTTTCAAGACTACCTTCTTAAAGGGACCGTGTTCACTCCACCACACCACGGCCCAACCCACATCACATCCTGATATGCTGTTCTATAGTAATGTGTAGGTGAACTGACAGCTCACATTACACTGCCCCCTTCTAAGACAAAAACATCACTACTACAGTATTATATGCTGGACAACACATCTTATGACATTCTGGTATATGAACAAAACAAATTAGTAACAAAACAAATGCCAGTGACATCACTTATTGACCCCCTGCTGAGAACAGAACACGGTATGTTTACAGTATGCAGTATCATGTCACATCACAAAATCTTCTTGCCAACCTGGCTTTCTAACATTTCTCTGTGGCCTAGCCACCTGGCTCCTGTGGCCCCCAGCTCCTGTGGACACACCAAGGTCTTCGCTCACAGGTAAGATAGGGGGGAAATCACACTGTGTTCCCATTATCTCTTGCCCTGCACCTTGTTCCCCGTTCCGCGTTTCTACCAGTTCCCCATGGCACCCAATGCCATCCCCTGTTGGCAAGTCTCGCTCATTCACCACAGGTCTTTTCCAAAACGTTAACGTGGTATGCTTCCTTTGAGCACCCTTTCTCCTGTTCGCACTTGGGGCCTGACCCACTCGCCTGGTTGCCCATGGGTCATTACTTAGAACAAAATCAGGGTTCCAGTCGCTGTCATTTGACCTATTGTTGCCCTCTGGTGGTAGGTTTCCTGGGTTACCCAGGTATGGTTTCAACCTGTTATAGTGTACCACAGCTTTATAAGGCCCATTACATTGCTCTACTTCATATAGTACATCTGACAGTTTTCTCACTATCCGGAAAGGGCCTTTAAATTTCTTCCTAAATTTTGGTGACAGACCCTTCTTCTTCTGATAATCACGAAGCCACACAAACTCATTTTGCTCATATCTTTGAGGTGTTACTTTAAGATCAAAATACTCCTTTTGTTTACCGGTGGCCCTTTTGTGATTTTTCTTTACAGCCTCTCTCACTGTGTTTAAGTATCCCTGTAGCTTTTGCACATACACACTCACATACTGGGTGTCCTCGTTTTGCGTTCCCATGACTACATCAACAGGTAGGGTAATTTCAGTGCCAAACAGCACCTTATAAGGTGTAAACCCTGTGGAGGACTGGACACTGCTTCTGTATGCCATCATTACATATGGGAGCATTTCATCCCAGTTACTTTGATTGTCTTCCACAAAAACTGCTAGCATGCTGACTAAGGTTCTGTTCATTCTTTCGACTAATCCATCTGACTGAGGATTATAGGGAGTAGTTCTGGTTTTGTTCATCTGTAACAAGTCGCACATTTCCTTGAATACATGCGATTCAAAATTTCTCCCTTGATCACTATGTATTGTGCGAGGAACTCCGAGTCTCAATACAAATTCCTCCACTAATTTCTTGGCTACTGTTACAGCCTCCTGGTTTGGTATGGCATATGCCTCAGACCATCTGGAAAAATAGTCTGCCACTACCATTATATACTTATTACCTCTCTCTGTAGTGGGGAAGGGGCCCATCAGGTCTACAGCAATCCTTTCAAATGGACGGCCTGTGACAGAACTGGTCATAGGTGCTCTAGGAGAGGCACCTTTATCTTTGTAAGCAGCGCATGCTACACACGTCTTACACCACTGTCTTATGGCTCTTTGCCAGCCTGGCCAGTAAAATCTAGCTCTGATTTTACCTGTGAGCTTATCTATTCCTAAATGACCAGCAGTTTTGTCATTGTGCATGAAGGTTAATACCTCGTTTATAAGCTCCTCCGGCACAACCCCCCTCCACACAGTTTCATCGGTCTCATAGTTGACACTCTCAAGGCACAGTACCCCATTCCTTAACTGCAATGCACCCCACACTTGCCTGAACGGCCTGAAGTTAGGCTCTGAAAGTAGCTCAGGAGCCGGCTCAGTCCTATCCTGTTTTTTCCAATCCTTCAACTGGGAAATCACAGGGTCCCTATTCTGTGCCTCCCTGAGGAAATCCAGGCTGGTTGAGGCTTGAGAGTTAGCACTGGCTACAGGTGCCATACTGACCTCATCTGGCCCATCAGAGGCCGTTTTGACTGTTACTGCATTGCATTCATGGTCAAGATGCCCCGCGCCCTGTGACTGCATGTGGCGCCGCGACACGCCATCAGCATTACTGTGCATTTTCCCTGGACGGTGCACAATGTCATAATGATACTGACCTAACAGCTCTAACCACCTGGCTAATTGACCCTCTGGTTGCTTGAAGTTACTAAGCCAACGCAGTGAGCTGTGATCGGTCCTCAGCAAAAACTTCCTTCCTAACAGATAGTGTCTGAAATGTTTCAGGAACACAACCACAGCTAACAGTTCTTTTTTAGTGGTTGAGTATCTCGTTTCTTGTTTTGACAGGGCCCGGCTAGCGTACGCTACCACTCTCTCGCCCTTATCATTTTTCTGTGAAAGGACAGCCCCTATACCAGTGTCACATGCGTCAGTATCCACTATGAAGTCTAAATTTGGATCAGGGAATGCCAATATGGGGGCTGTGGTCAGTTTGGATTTCAGCTCATTGAAAGCCACCTCACACGCTGTGTTCCACTGAAACGTCTTCCCCTTGTCAGTCAACCTATAAAGTGGCTCCGCTATGCGTGCAAAATCAGGTATAAACCTTCTGTAATACGAAGCGAGTCCGAGAAAACTTCTAGCTTCTGTCACTGACTTTAGAGTAGGCCATGATCTAACACTCTCTGTCTTGGAGGGGTCAGTAGACACTCCCTCTGCTGAAATGGTATGTCCTAGATAGCTCACCTGTGATCTGAATAGGTGGCATTTAGCGGGCTTCACTTTAAGGCCTGCCTGTTGCAGTCTGCCCCCTCCAACCGTGTCACATGTTCCTGAAAAGAACGACCCACTACAATTATATCGTCAAGATATACCAAACAGTCTGTCCACTGCATGTCAGCCAACACCAAGTCCATGAGGCGTTGAAAGGTGCTAGGTGCATTGCACAATCCAAAACCCATGACATTGAACTCAAAAAGTCCCCTTTTGGTTAGAAATGCTGTTTTACTACGGTCGTCTGGATGCATATCCACCTGCCAGTAGCCAGAGGCCAGGTCTAATGTGGAGAACCATTTGGCACCAGCTAAAGAGTCTAGTGTCTCGTCTATCCTCGGGAGGGGATATGCATCCTTCACCGTGTATTCATTCAGCTTTCTGTAATCAACACAGAATCTCACTGTATTATCTTTTTTTCTCACTAGCACCACGGGCGCCGCCCATGGACTGGTGGATGGCTGAACGATGTTTCTGTCTAACATGCTCTGCAAATGGCTATCAAATTCAGCTTGCAGATGGACAGGTGTTCGTCTCAGTGCTTGTTTGATGGGCCTTGTCTTTTCCGTCTCTATCCTGTGCTGGACAAGCGTTGTACGGCCCAAATCAAAATCCCCAGTGCTAAACACACCTGCATATTTACTTATGACTCCCCCTACAGTTCTGAGCTGGGTATTGTCCAGCTGCTGCCTATCAAGGTTAAGGGCTTGTATCAATGACTCAGTCTCCCACTTTGGTTTGTGAATCAGCAACTGGGGGTTCTTAATATCATTTAAACATGTGATGACTGCTGTTTCACAACCCTCCTCCCAGAGAGAAAACCCACCCAGTTTTTCACCCCCCTTGAGACATTGAGGTTCAGGAGATACATTCATAACACGCACAGGTAGTTTCCCACTGATACACCTTCCCAAGCTACATGCTATGAGAACACTGGTCCTCTCTGTGACCTTTGCACATGGTTCCAGGAGACCCTCCACACGCTCACTGATTATGGTGCCCTCCACTTTACCCGCTATAATCATTTCAGACCTGGGGGGAATCACAGTATCATTCATGACAACCACCCTGCATACAGCCCCCGTCCCACCCCGTGAAATCAAAGGCACCTGCTTACCCAGGATGGTGCATATGCGTCTCTGCATGTCTATCACTGCTCCATATTTAACTAGGAAATCGGTCCCTACCAGTGCACATTGGTCAGCATCCCTAGCAACCACAAAATCACAGGCCAGGTTCAGTCCATCAACATTCATGACAGCCGACCATCTCCCCATCACAGCGAGATGTTGCCCGTTGGCCGCCGTGACTGGTTTGCAGTAGGGCTTCAGCGAGTCCATCCGGCCTCCTGTAGCATCTCTCCACGTTTGCTCCCGCACCATGGAAACCTGTGCTCCTGAATCCACCATGACCTCACACTCCACACTTTCAATGCTGGCCAGTATGTAAAATCCCTCTCCAACCACCCCTGAAGCAACTGTGGCCTGAGAGTCCCGTGCGTCACCTGGATCGTCCTTGGGCACGTATGGGCAGTCCCTCTTAAAATGCATGGTGCATCCACAGTACCAACAAGCTCTGCTGGGCACTGACGAAGACCGCGTTCGGTCACTCCCAGGGAGACGGCCTCTCCCCCTTCCCTGGCTCCGCTCAAAGCCAGTGCGACGTCCACTTCCTCCCGCGCTCTGCTGGTCCTCCCTGTCGGTCAGGTGCCTCACCTCGGTCTGCAACTGTGCAACGCTCTCACACAGCGACTTCAACAGTTCTTTAGGAACAGCAACATCGTCCTTGGCAGTATCTGCTGAGCCGCACACATTTATCTTGTAGTGAGAAACATCCCGCTCCTCGAGCTGCCGTATCTGCTCGAGCTCAGCCGCCATGTGTATAGCCTCCTCCAGAGACCGGGGCTTGCCACTGCGCAGGTGTATGCGAATATCGCCGCTCCCGACATTGGCGATGAAATGATCACGTGCAAGGGAATCGCGTGTGCCAGCACTGTAATCTGGATACGCCTTGTCAGCTAGCATACGCAAGTCATAGCCAAAAGCTTGTATGCTCTCACCCGCTTTGCGCCGGCGGTCCAGAAAGGCTGCCCGGTTCCAGTCGGCATGCACTGGAGGCTCAAAATGCTGCTCCAAAGCCTCTTTTAACAGCCCATAGGTCCTCTTTGTGTCCCGTGGTAAATTGCTGCAGAGAGTTCTGGCTGGTCCCCTCAGCGAAAGGATAAGATAGTTCAAAGCATCTGAAGGACTCCAGCCATTAATGTCCCCCGCTAGCTCAAACTGCTCGATCCAAGCGGTCCACTCGCCCACCTTCCCTTCAAAAGGTTCCGGCATAACAACCGGGCGCCGATCCCGCGCTGGCGCTGGAGTCGACGAGGACGGTGCGGGTGCACCACCATCATCCCCGCTTTGTTGTGACGCTTCTGGGTCCGTCATGGCTGGTAGCTCCCCTGAAGACACGTGTGGCTAGTTAGCTTCCCACACTAGCCAGCGACCGCGGTAGTCAACGTGAAAATCCCAAACAAAAAAATCCGCTGCCACCAATTTGTAACGAGCCGCAAGGTCACTTAACTCTCACGTTGTTTGTTGACTATCAAATCAGTCTTCAGGCGAAACAATATTGCTCAATATCCACTTTATTAGCAGCCGTGTCAGCGTCACGCATCAACAACAGATTCACATTCAGTTCTGTCTGCCTCCCAGCTTCCGCCCCGGCTTTCAAGACTACCTTCTTAAAGGGACCGTGCTCACTCCACCACACCACGGCCCAACCCACATCACATCCTGATATGCTGTTCTATAGTAATGTGTAGGTGAACTGACAGCTCACATTACACTATGATGCCCTGTTTTCAGAGCAGAATTACTTTTTTTGGGCCGTTCCCCGCATTTCCGCCGGAATACCAAGTGTGTTTGCACCGGATGACGTGGTGCTACTCTTTTAACTCCAGACTATGCTCAACTCAAGTGGCAGGTTAGTAACGTTGTAGACACACATTCTTAAATGTTACAATACAGAGAGATGCAAGGGCTTTCATCAATGGGCGATGGGCTCAATCACCATTGTGTAAATCACTTGAGGATATATAGTGACTTTACAGATATTTATTTGCATTAAAATCTTCGTATTCTCACTTTAAGTTAAGTTTCTGTGTTATCTTTGTTTAATCTGCCAAGGACCTGTCAGCGATCCACTACCAATTAAGTTGGCTGCATCTGTATCTTCAGTAGCTCCTGCAGTTTCTGCTTGTATCAAAGCATCTGTGATGTTGACTTCACCTGTTTGACAGTAGAGTATGACTGGTCCTGATGATCCATGGTGGCTGGATTGAGGCTCTGGTAGGTGGAGTCTGGATTGGATTTAGAGGCTGGAGCAGACTTCTTCTTGGTGGGAATCTGCAACAAACAAGTTGAAGTTTTGCAAGGTGACAAGACAGGACAGCACAACTCAAATACAGTGGGAGCCATGGAAACAGTTCTACATCTTGCATGTGTGGTGAGATATTTCGTTTTAACCTTTAAATAAGTCCATTTACTAGAGAGTAAATGTAACATAGTTTATTTACAAAACAAAAGTCCACACACGGATCCGGATCACTGCCTGCTCTCACTACTTCCTTAACACATTCAGTGCCAAGGACGTCTGTGCACGTCCTAAAAAAAAGTAACGTTCAGTGCCAAGGACGTCTGTGGACGTCCTAAAATCATAATTCATATTATTCCATAATTCTGCTGTTTAAGGTCGTACCCAGCCAGTGAGCATGAATCCCTTCAAGGGATCACACGGCGCCACCTTAAACATCGTCACAGGAGCTGCTCCACCCACCTCAGATCCTTTACTTTGTACAGGAGACAGCGGAGAAAGCCGTGGAAACCGATGCATGCTTCACCCAGAGCCGTATATATTGCTCCGTCTACAGCGAGAGTGGGCTCGGCTGCATCCGCGCTCACAACTGAGCTCTTATGCTTCTATCTATCTCCACACGATTTCCTAGAAAGCCATCCGAAGCCGAACGGGCCAAGCCTTTTCGTTCAGTCGCGTTTGCCAGCGCGCATCATTTCCTTGATGCCCATCAAGGAAATGATGCGCGCAGCAAAGCTGGGATCTGTCCGGGGCAAAAACGGAGTCGTCTGTGCGTGTGGGAGGAGCCCGCAGCTCAGAGGTGGAGAGGGGGGGGGGGGGGGGGGGGGGAGAGGGGTGTGTGGCTGCACAGAAACCACACCACACGCCACCACATCAGAAAACACCAGCCAGAGTCAGTGAAAATGTGCTCGAAATTAGTGTGCAAAAGGTATTCATAAAAGGGGCTATATCTTGGAAAGAAAAAAAAAACGACAGAAAACCCTTCAAAGTGCACTTTTTTGAGAGGCTGTAATTTCATAATGGAACTGTCTAGAAACAAAATTTCTTCTTTGGAAGAAGCAGGAGTGTTCAATCTTTCATTAAAGTCCAGCCCCGTTAATATAGCCATAATAGAAAAAATTCTATAGCTGTTTTCAACTGAATGGAAGTGAATCTGGCACAGGCTCCAGACAATTTTACTGAAGCGCTGTGGCACTGAATGTGTTAAGATGGCAAATGACCCCGAACAAAGGAGGTCTTACTTCTTTATAACCTTTGGTCTAGGCTCCGCCCAGACACTGTGTCTGCAGTTCACAGCGCCCTCTATCTTCCTGGAGTAGTAATGAACAGGATTATTTATCTACAGTTCCCTCCTTTTTTTCCTTATAAGGAAAAACTTAACTGAGGGATTTATTATAAAGTTGCTTTTTGGTTTTGCAACTTTTGTCTATCAGCATACATCATCAGCATTTTGACATCTCACCCCATCCAGAGATGCGCACAAGCAGGTCCACAACGCAGCCTTTCCCAGATCACATAATCCACAAAGTCCAAACCACTTCTATGAATCAAATGACCCGGGAACCATGTTATGAACCACCCTGCACACAGCTCTGCACTGAGTGCGGTGACTTTTAACAGCTTATTCACATGCAGAGGTAAACCTACTTTTTCCATTTGCTTTCCTTCGAAGTAGGGAAAGGCCTCTGCGAGCTTCTACTGTTATAGAACCACTCACTTAAAAAGCCTGTGCATAACCCAGCCTACCAGCGATACCAAAAGTCTATGATGATGCTTATTATATACTGATAATGTTTATACTATATTATAATAGGCCTTTTATACAATACTTCTAGAATTAATTAGTTACATACTCTAGTACTAGACACAACATACATTCAATTCAATCATTTACAGTACATATTATTACACTTAACAGCTTTCAAGGTTTATAGTTCACTATCAATTATTTGGCATATGTTTCTGAATTCAATTAGGGAGTGCAGGATTCTTGTGGCAGTTTTATTTCTTCTTCGTCCTCGCGTTGGGTCGTCTTCATTGGCTCCACCTACTTGCTATTCACACACACTCCATCCATTCCACTTCATTCATTAAATCAATATCCTTTCTCACTGCTAAACTGTCTGTTTTATTGAAATGTTCCTTTGTCTTGAACTCGATGTCTCCCTCGATGTTCCTGGTTTTCCTGAAACAGAAAATCTAATCTTAGTTCTCTTTTATATAACTCAGTTTATCTCAACAGTCATAAGTATCTTCTATTCCGAATTAACTGCTCCCTCCTCTGTTGATCTAACCCTAGGGGATAAGATTGTTAATCATATTTAGTATAACCAGCGTTCATGCAGACATTACAAAATGAAATTCAAGGATTTTCCAGTACTTTCCATAATACTATTTTCATTGTCAAGGATTTCACATAACCAAGACTTCATGGCAGATGTAAGTTTGGCTCAAAAGCCATCAATTTTACAATTTATTTTATTGGGTATTTGATAATTTATTGGTCTAACAACACAAAAGCTTAACTTCTGTGTCATTAACAACATAAATTGTATTAAGAATGATTCATCTCACCTCTTAAATTGATTCCTCTTCAATATTACCTGCCATGGATTCGGTCCCCTCCACGACTATTTGTCCAATAACTTTGGTTATAACAATCAACTTTTCATAGTTAGTTATGAATTAGTTAGTTTGGTTAGTGTATTAATTCATGCAGTATTTCAGCTGTTCCCATATTTCCACGTCATACTTACCTTACTTTCTGATCCTGTAAACAATTAATCACACAACAAATAACACAAATAACCATTCTCTATCTACAGTATTGAGCTCACTTAGATTCTATAACAAATAAAATTCTCTCCTAGTCAGTCCGAAAATGTCAAGTCCGTCCCTTTCACTCTCTCTCATACACACAAGTCTCAAGTCTGAACTCCGAACTCTTCATTATTCTCATTATTCTCCGCTTCCTTCCCCCCTCTGAAAATCGCTTCCAGATTTTCACTCCATTGTCCATCTCTGTATAACAGACAAGCATACAGATTAATGACAATTTACACTTTTAAAAAGCAAGATTATTTTCTCCATCTAAACCTCCACACTTCCTTATGACGAAATATTATATTAGACTGAATATTAACCAATACACTTTAATTTAGTTGGAGTTTACCCAATGTGGAGTTCACATTCAAATTTTGTTCTTCAAACCCTGTTTATAATGACAGACAGACGGCTCTTCTTGGTCTTCAAATTAGCATTTCAATCACTTTTGCTGCAATAAAAGCCTTTGATCAGCATTACTTCCAATTCTTTTATCAACTGTTTGCTGTGAAAGGAAAATAGTAGTACCAAATTCTGTTGGTTTGAATGATTACCCGCTGTCCACGCTTTATTATGCTGAAGCACTGACTAAAAGCTCTCCACATAAGCACTGCTTCCCCTCCTTCTCGGTATCTGAAAGATAAGAGTTAATTGTCCCTGCACATCATTCTTAAATGACACCCATTGATATAACAGATTAACATGAACTGGCCTTGCTTTTTCTTCTCCTGTAACCAAAAGCTTGCACTGCAGGTTTTTCTTTGAACAAAGCCCACTCTCCTCTTTTTAGCCAAATGCTTGGTTAGTGTTGACTCCCTTTTGCATACTCACACCTACTGGGGACCAATCGCTTTCACATCCTGTAGTGAGCGCTCTTGCTCATTCTGTGAAATTAAAATTTAATTCAGATGTTTAATTTCCCCACTAATAGATTTGTTAATCACCACATGTCCGACCTAAAGGAAAATATTAAATTAGGAATAACAGCTTTTCTTCCTTCCTGCAAGTAAAGTAATGTTATGCTTCACCTCAGAGTTTTACATGACATCACCTCTCAGCCTACAGTCCCCTGTAAGAAAATTAGCATTTAGATTATTCCAAGTTCTCCTCCCATTTTCCTGTTAAGTCTCAGAGATTTAAATGACAAGATAACATTGTGTAAATGTCTACATTTGCTTGAAACTTATCAGTTCTTCATACTGTGTTTTTTTTTTTTAATTCCAGCACCTCCATCTCATCTCGGCCTGTTTCTGAAATGTTAAAACCAACATTAATACCCTTCATAATGTACAATTTTCCTGCACACAACAACTGCCTCCTCTCTTCCTCCCATTCCAGAACAACTTGATTCCCTTCCTGCAGCCCATGGTTCCGTTTCTGAAACACACACAAAATATGTTAACCCCTAGCATAGATATCCCATTTTCATTTATTACTTAATTTTCTGTGCTCTCATTTTCTCCAGTTCAGCTGGACTCCGTCTGAAATAAAAGAACATAGTGCTTTATTTACTTGTGACTTAATCGCGGTAGACAATTCATTTTCTCTTCTTCTCAACTTTCAGCAAAGTTAAATATGGATCTTCATAAAGCAGTGTAACACAATAAAATACTAACAAAGGAATTCTAACCCACAATGACTTCATCTGAAATGAGGTTCATCGTGTTGTTTATATTTATAGCCTTCACCTTGTCTCTAATTCTAATTGGCAACATAAATTGGAAGACTCTGAAATTCAACTCAAAATATGGATATTGATATTACCATAATTAGACAATTCTGTGTTATTTATTCCCAACCAAATTTTCATTTTGCTCTCCACCTGAAATCTTACCATCTCAAAGTCTCACTCAATGTTATTCTCTACCCCCTCACCCCTACTTCACTCTTCTTATCTCTGTTTAGGAAGAAGGGATGAGATGCATTGTCACTATGTTAAATAACTAAGTCCTTTTACCCAACTGGAGTCATTCTGTACTCTTATTCTTCAAGGAGCCTGCACATTGTAAGGATTATCTGGACAATTTCGGGCCCAGTGTGTAGGATTCCCACAAACAAAACATCTATCTTGCTTTCTGCATACTCCCCTATTCGGACTCTGAATATAAAGGCCGGCACATTCACTGCCTCCTCCTATCTCATGTTGGCCCTGTTGCCCACCCCTCCCCCCTCTATTTACCTGAAGGGAGCGGGGGTGAGGTGGCTTCCTGTGAAATCCTTCTCTCCTTCCTTTGGGTCGAAATGGCTGCTGCTCTGCCTTTTGCTCGATTTCTGCTTGCTTTGTATTTACAAATGCCTCAGTTATACTTATTTTCTCCTCTCCTGTCAATAATTCTACACTCTCATGTTTAACTATCTGTAATTGACGCATAGCTTGTACTAAGAATTCCTCTGCTTGTCTTTTGGCGATCTGAGCAGCCCATAAATTGTATACTATTTCATGTTCCCTTCGGGCCTGGTCATCCAATTGTTTAAGAGATAATTGTTCTAACACTGCATTTAATTTCGCTTTCTCAAAAGTGCCCATAGCTGGCCATGAACCCTGTGTCCAATAAGACCACTCAGTTGTCTTTTCTGCTGCCATGAGCCCATGCAGATTCATCATTTCTTGGATAGGCAGGATTTTCTTATCTTGATTTCTCAACTCCATTTCTGAAAATTACACAAATAGGTTATTACACAGCAAAGTTTCCCCTAATTCTACTTTATTTTACCAAGTTGCTTATTTACTATACAATCATGTGCTTTACTTCTACTCACGTTTGAGTAAAATATTTGTAGTTTTACACATGCAGTACATTCATTCACACAAAGACTACAAGTCCCTCTGTCCTTGTGAACAACACTCAAAATGGCCGACAGCCATGTGCTCCCAAACTCACACAATAAACAACCGGCGTAAAGCAGCTGCTGGCTTATAAATTAATTCCCTAATTATTAAGCCCCAGCTGAGGATAGAAACTATTGATGTGATAGTCAATGATTTTCTTTCATACAAGCCGATTTAACAAACAACCGCGGTAAGACAACACAGCCACATGCAACAAATTCTGCTACCATTGTTCATCCCAGCAACTGAATAGCATTCACACTTAGAAGCATCGTCTTATTAAATTTGTGCAACCACAACTGGTACTGCGTCTCTTTTCATTTCAGTAATATGCAACATCTCCTGAGTGCCACTATCTCAGAGCGGCCAGCTTTTAAGCTTACCGTTTCTCACATAAAACTCCCTTCAACATTCCTTACCATACACTTTTTATTTGCTAGCTAATTCAGTCACTGGATGACTAACGTACGTTTATTCCTTATTTATTTATATAGCGCTAATTATCTCCCAACCGGGGGAAATCCGGCGACTTCAAAGCATTTACTCCGCTTCCTCTAAGGATTTACTGTGGTCTCATGGGTCGCCAATGCGACTTCCGATTCCTTGTTAGCACATTAGCCACTGCTAACTATTGTACTAAACAGTCTCCCAGAACAGACAAGTTGGGTCTCTATCTAGAGCATATACTTTACAGGCCTCTAAGGTCTCATTCCCACACCTTGTGAACGATTCTGCTCCTAATAAAAAACCCCATCTAACGGTCAAATGCTTCCACCATATGTGTATAGCTGCATTCGCCAGAAGTAGATGAAACAGTCTGTTTTAAGAGACTACTGAACAAAGGATCGTCCCCCCTCCCGCACAGCCTCTAAGGATTTTATTTATTTACCTAGGTTCTTAATTCTCTCTCAATGGTAGGCCTACACAATCAGCAGCAGAATATCTGTTACATCAATAATATGATTAGTTACCGAACTCAGTTACCTTATAATGTTTAAATGATTTCCACCTAGTGGATCCTTGTTCATCATTCGGTAACCAATCATCTATTGGGCATATTTAACACACAACACACTTAGACTTTTGTATTTCTAAATAATCAAATTACAACTCACCTTGGCTTCCCATTTGCTTCTCGCCGGCCTGCTCTGCCTGTGTTGTTGTTGATTTGCGCGCTCCACAGGAATTCAGGTCCGACGTGAAACAATGGCCCAAACCACAGGCCCAAAGCCTGCTCTGACTATACCACTATACTTCCCCCCTCGACACGGGTTTCGGCAACCAAACTGTGGTGAGATATTTCGTTTTAACCTTTAAATAAGTCCATTTACTAGAGAGTAAATGTAACATAGTTTATTTACAAAACAAAAGTCCACACACGGATCCGGATCACTGCCTGCTCTCACTACTTCCTTAAGATGGCAAATGACCCCGAACAAAGGAGGTCTTACTTCTTTATAACCTTTGGTCTAGGCTCCGCCCAGACACTGTGTCTGCAGTTCACAGCGCCCTCTATCTTCCTGGAGTAGTAATGAACAGGATTATTTATCTACACATGTACCCTACATCTGTTCTGTTTTAACACGACACACTCTAAACCACACATGAGCAAGATTCGGCCCCAGGGCCGGACCCCAGCCACTGGACCATCTATCATCTCAATCTGGCCCTCAACATTCTCAAAGGAAAACAAAACAACCCCCAAAAAATCAATAAAAGGCAGCATCATGTTAAAGGTGGCTTGTGACCCTGAGATACCTGCTGAAGATGCAGAAGGGTTCTCAACAATGTGGATGCTCTGACCACCCTTCACCAAGGAAGACCACCATCAGGAGGAACCAACTGGCAACACCATACAGTGGCAGCCATCTTGAATTGGTGCTCCCAGCTGGATCCCGGCCAGCTGCCAGGCGGCTGCCATGTAAGGAACTGAACTTTGTTACACCATAAGGGAGTCAAGGGACCCTGCTTTGGAGTAACTAAGAATATCTGTCTTGTTTATTAAGAGGTCAAATTGGTTAAAGTTATAAGTTGAGTCAAGTTAAGTAAAGTATATTCAGTTAAGTTCCTGTGTTATCTTTGTTTAATCTGCCAAGGACCTGTCAGGGATCCACCACCAATTCAAGGTGGCTGCATCTGTATCTTCAGTAGCTCCTGCAGTTTCTGCTTGTATCAAAGCATCTGTGATGTTTACTTCACCTGTTTGACAGTAGAGTATGCCTGGTCCTGATGATCCATGGTT
This sequence comes from Poromitra crassiceps, assembly GCF_964638095.1. NCBI lineage: Eukaryota > Metazoa > Chordata > Actinopteri > Beryciformes > Melamphaidae > Poromitra > Poromitra crassiceps. Next base: position 30,322,234 of record NC_139645.1, read on the forward strand.
GCTGGATTGAGGCTCTGGTAGGTGGAGTCTGGATTGGATTTAGAGGCTGGAGCAGACTTCTTCTTGGTGGGAATCTGCAACAAACAATGTGAAGTTTTGCAAGGTGACAAGACAGGACGGCACACCTCAAATACAGTGGGAGCCATGTATCTGTTCTGCATTAACACGACACATTCTAAACTAAACATGAGCAAGATACGGCCCCAGGGCCGGACCCCGGCCACTGGACCATCTATCATCTCAATCTGGCCCTCAACGTTCTCAAAGGAAAACAAAACAACCCCCCACAAAATCAAAAAAGGCAGCATCATGTTAATGGTGGCTTGTGACCCTGAGATACCTGCTGAAGATGCAGAAGGGTTCCCAACAATGTGGATGCTCTGAGTCTGACCACCCTTCACCAAGGAAGACCACCATCAGGAGGAACCAACTGACAGCACCATACAATGGCAGCCATCTTGAATTGGTGCTCCCAGCTGGATCCCAGCCAGCTGCCAGGCGGCTGCCTTGCAAGGAACTGAACTTTGTTATACCATAAGGGACCCTGCTTTGGAGTAACTAAGAATATCTGTCTTGTTTATTAAGAGGTCAAATTGGTTAAAGTTATAAGTTGAGTTGAGTTAAGTTAAGTATATTCAGTTAAATTTCTGTCTTATCTTTGTTTAATCTGCCAAGGACCTGTCAGGGAGGCGCTGCCAATTCAAGTTGGCTGCTTCTGTATGTTCAGTAGCTCCTGCAGTTTCTGCTTGTATCAAAGCATCTGTGATGTTTACTTCACCTGTTTGACAGTAGAGTATGTCTGGTCCTGATCCATGGTGGCTGGATTGAGGCTCTGGTAGGTGGAGTCTGGATTGGATTTAGAGGCTGGAGCAGACTTCTTCTTGGTGGGAATCTGCAACAAACAAGGTGAAGTTTAGCAAGGTGACAAGACAGGACAGCACACCTCAAATACAGTGGGAGCCGTGGAAACAGTCCTACATCTCTTCTGCATTTACACGAAACACTCTAAAGTCCAAAAAATCAATAAAAGGCAGCATTATGTTAATACATCTGGAGGTGAATGTCTACAATGAGCCTGTACTGCTGTTTAACTCTATTCCAACAGAGGCCGCTGTCTACAGTTAGACTGGACTAAAGGCCTCAAGTTGACTCTTGCTCAACTCAAGTGGCAGGTTAGTAATGTTAGCGGTTGCGATGACAAAAACAGAGTTAAGATGAATTATTCAAAAAAGAGTCAGAGCAAAGGCGCAGCAAGTTCGCACAGATCAGGGTAGAGTGGGACAGGAGGTACGACACAGAAACAAAATAAAACATCCGGTGGTTTTCAGAATAAAACACTCTGTGTTGACCCCAGATCGTATTTCACATAATCACATCAACATAACGTCACAATGGGCGGAGCCAGGCCTGGAGTCAACAGGTCAGAGGTGCTTACAGCATTCAAGATCAAGCCAGAGGACAAACATGGATGAGCAAAAGTTCATCATTGAAGTGGAAAACCACTAAATAATATATGACATGACACATCCTTTTTACAAGGACAACACCAAGCAAGTCCACCCCTCCTACAATGATCAACAATGATCTTCTGCCTGTTTGTTGTTGTATTTATCCCACATACAAATTGTCTCGTGTGAATGCACGCGATTTCACCGCAAGAACTTGTCGGTCTCGTCACTCCAGCTGTCTGGCGGAGCGGAGCCGTGACGTGCTCTGCACGCCGCCGGTTAGTGTTGGCAGAGCACGGAGCAAAACCGGAGCACAGCAGCAACTCAATGCAAATGCACTCAGTGGAATCCCGGCATCAGGGACAAAACGCTTGTGAACCTGAGATAACTGCTGAAGATGCAGAAGGGTTCCCAACTATATGAATGCTTTGACCACCCTTCACCAGGGAAGACCACCATGAGGAGGAACTGGCAACACCATACAGTGGCAGCCATCTTGAATTGGTGCTCCCAGCTGGATCCCAGGCAGCTGCCAGGCGGCTGCCACCCAAAGAACAGACCTTTGTTACACCATAAGGGACCTTGGTTTGGAGTAACTAAGAATATACATATTGTTTATTAAGAGGTTGAATTGGTTAAACTTAGTTAAACTTAAGTTGAGTTGAGTCAAGTCAAGTATATTAAGTTAAGTTTCTGTGTTGTTGATATTTTTGTTTAATATGCCAAGGACCTGTCAGGAGGCCGCCATCAATTCAAGGTGGCTGTATCTTCAGTAGCTCCTGCAGTTTCTGCTTGTATCAAAGCATCTCTGCATGATGTTTACTTCACCTGTTTGACAGTAGAGTATGTCTGGTCCTGATGATCCATGGTGGCTGGATTAAGGCTCTGGTAGGTGGAGTCTGGATTGGATTTAGAGGCTGGAGCAGACTTCTTCTTGGTGGGAATCTGCAACAAACAAGGTGAAGTTTAGCAAGGTGACAAGACAGGACAGCACACCTCAAATACAGTGGGAGCCATGGAAACAGTCCTACATCTGTTCTGCATTAACACGAAACACTCTAAAGTTTAAACCACACATGACTCATGAGCAAGATTCGGCCCCAGGGCCGGACCCCGGCCACTGGACCATCTATCATCTCAATCTGGCCCTCAACGTTCTCAAAGGAAAACAAAACGAACCCCAAAAAATCAATAAAAGGCAGCATCATGTTAATACATCTGGAGGTGAATGTCTACAATGAGTCTGTACTGCTGTTTAACTCTATTCCAACAGAGGCCGCTGTCTACAGTAGTTAGACTGGACTGGCTCTTGTCAAAGGATATGGCACGCAACCTTATTCCCCACTGAAGTCAGCTGCTGCGGTTTCCCAGCAACATCAGTGTGATATTTCTTACAGAAGGTCGGCTTGGAACCCAAACAACTGAAGGAAGCAACTGGGAAGATGGAGCCATGGCATCTGAGACCATCTCAAGATGGTTGTGTTGACGAGAGCCCGCAGTTGGAAACCTTCTGCAAGCAAAGGCTAATTTTCTCTTTGCTGCCCCCCTCAGGCGAGGTGTAGCCTACAGGCTAAGGGACAAAACGCTTGTGAACCTACCTGCTGAAGATGCAGAAGTGTTCCCAAAAATGTGAATCCTCTGACCACCCTTAACCAAGGAAGACCACCATGAGGAGGAACTGGCAACACCATACAGTGGCAGCCATCTTGAATTGGCGCTCACAGCCAGATCCCAGCCAGCTGCCAGGTGGCTGCCATGCAAAGAACTGAACTTTGTTACGCCATAAGGGACCCTGCTTTGGAGTAACTAAGAATATATGTATTGTTTATTAAGAGGTTGAATTGGTTAAACTTAGGATAAATTGAGTTGAGTCAAGTTAAGTATTAACTCATTGAGTGCCAGCCACTTTTGGAGAACGGACGCTCCCAGTGCCAGAGTTTCAGAGCGTTTTCAGTGATTTCTCGAGGCCCACAGAATATTGTGTGATATTACTATGTAAACACGGAACACGCAAAAAGAACGATGAGACTCTATTCTATCATCAGCAAAAACAGGTTTATTGATATAATTTTCCGTTCTTTAGTTATCAGCCGGAGAAGATGGCTTGATTTAACCAAAAACAGCCGTTTTTTTCTAGAAGCTGAGATAAAGAGCGTTTTGTGAAATTAAACATTTCATGCACATCACTGACTGAAGCTAATATTTTCTGATGTAGTCACACCTCAAAAATAATTTCCTTCAATAGAACAGCGAAAACCAAGGAATTTTGTTTGGCAAAACAATATTTTTTAGCTGCAACCAGCAGCGCTGGCCCCTGCGTGCGCTGCTGGTTGCAGCTTCTTGCTGGTCTTGATTTGCTGCTGGTGGGCATCAGATATTCTAGCTTGCGTTTGCCAATCCTGTCCTGCTGTCTGGGTCTGTCTGGGTCAGTGTTGTGTGCTGCTCTGCGTGCCCCCCCCCCTTCCTCAACTGCACACTCCTCCTCCGTATGGGAGTGTCTCTGGTGGCTTTCTACTGCGTTTGCTCTGCACTGAAAAGTCCGCTACATCCAGCTTTTTTACAGCGTTCCGCGTGTATTTGTCACCGGCTCCCATGCTTCCAGTTGAGAATAATAACAACTAATAACAAAATCATGCGGATGGGCTATCGCAGCGGACACGGAGGTCCTCAATTGTGGCAGCAGATTGGCTGCTGCAGGCACAGCTAACGTTATGCTTCATGCATATCGATGCATACGGATGCGATGCGATTTCCGTTTCCCCAACGACTTCTTCTCTGTTTTTTCCTCGCCTTTCTGTAATCTGGAGAGCACTGTCGCCACCTAATGGGTCCCTAAAATAGCTTTTACACATTCAACAGCCACCATACTTTCACAGGAGATGGATCTGGCTTTGATGCACGTCCCACCGTCAAAAAACGCAATTGACGAACATACTCGTCCTTGGCACTCTACGTTACTAAACCAATTGACGAACATACTCGTCCATGGCACTCAATGAGTTAAGTTAAGTTTCTGTGTTATCTTTGTTTCATCTGCCAAGGACCTGTCAGGGAGCCGCTGCCAAATCAAGGTGGCTGCATCTGTATCTTCAGTAGCTCCTGCAGTTTCTGCTTGTAGCAAAGCATCTCTGATGTTGACTTCACCTGTCTGGCCCTAGAGGATGACTGGTGCTGATCCATGGTGGCTGGATTGAGGCTCTGGTAGGTGGGGTCTGGATTGGATTTGGAGGCTGGAGCAGAGTTCTTATAGGTGACACTCTGCAACAAACAATGTGAAGTTTAGCAAGGTGACAAGACAGGACAGCACACCTCAAATACAGTGCGAGCCATGGAAACAGACCTACATCTTGCATGTATCCTACATCTGTTCTGTATTAACACACACTTAACACTTTAGATCCTGCTCAGGTGTAAATAGGCCACCCTTCTCATATAGCCCTGGTAAAACATATATGTAGACATCAGGATGTAAATAGTTAAAGTAAAAATAAAGTTAAAAATGCATAAATACAGTTTAAATATGTATGCATGGATAAAATAAATAAATAAATATAAAACTGTACATGGATGATAAAATGTATGAAATAGAAGTCATGCTGTTTACAGCTTTAAGAGTCAAAGTTTGGAGTTCATGCAAATGACCATATAGTTTGTTTGTTCATTCAAGGATTAAACTCGTGTAGTCAGACGATCAGCCTAACTTGCTTTGTAGCCTAATCTGTCGATCATTGGTTTTCTTTAATGTAATTGGAAGTCGTAAATCAAACAGCCAACCCAAGTCCGGTCTCAGGGTTGGGGGCGGGTCTTAGTGGTGAGCTGAGCATCTATCGGAGTTGGGGAACGACAGAAGCGATTTGTCGCCATTCAGAGAACAAGAGATATTTTACTGAGAGCATTTCGTTCATACCTCAAGGGTTTGACGACCAGTTATCCTGTGGTTTTGGATGTTGTGTTATCTATAAGAGGTAAATACGAGTCTGTGTGTTGTTTTATATGCTGTAACTGAATGTTAGAAGTGTAAAAACGATGTTTTGTTGCCAATAGCTTTTAGCCGTTTAGCTAAATCGTCATTAGCATTGCAGTCGAACTGTTCGCTTTGCATTTGAAGCAACTGGTTAAGACAAGCTACTGCTAAATCGCCATGAAATAGTGTTTGGACTTGTTGCTTAGCTGATATGTTTGATTCAGGAGACGGACAGTGGTCACTGAGAGAGAGCGGACCAGGAAAGCTCTGTTTGGACCACATGTGGGTGTGCTGCTGTTGGACTGTCGCTGCTGTTTCTTCTGCCATTCATCTGCCCCATCCATCATCTACCCCCCTACTTCCATGAACTACCCCCCTCTGATTAGTCCCTGCTTTCCGTGAGTACTGACTACACGTACCTTTTGTTTTACCTGCTTGTGTGAACAAGTGAAGCGGCCATTACAGTTTTCAGGCCTCCATGCTCCCAAGCTACACTCAGGCCTGCAACAGGGGTTTCTGGGTTTGAGTGAGTGTGTGTGTGTGAGTGTGGGCCCACAGTATAGACGGTTTTAACTTGACAACAAAAACATTCTAAATTGAACCCCCGCTCACTTCCTGTTGCAGTGTTTGCTATGGACATAAAAGAAAAAAAAACATTCAAGTGCAGGACTGACCATTCCGTGAAAACCGTCTATACAGCTGAGCAGCGAAAACAAAAGTAACGATGTCGAGTGAATATTTCTGCAGTTTGCCGAATGCTGAGAAAAAGGAAGTGCTGTGGGGTTGCGCTCTGGTGAAAACCGTCTATATTTTCGAGGTGTATTGTGGTCACTGAGAGAGAGCGGACCAGGAAAGCTCTGTTTGGACCACATGTGGGTGAGCTGCTGTTTCTTCTGCCATTCTTCCGCTCATCCATTCCCCCCGTTTGCCATTCATCTGCCCCATCCATCATCTGACCCTACTTCCATGAACTACCTCCCTCTGATTAGTCCCTGCTTTCCGTGAGTACTGACTGCACGTGCCTTTTGTTTTACTGCTTGTGTGAACAAGTGAAGCAACCATTACAGTTTTCAGGCCTCCAGGCTTCCAAGCTACACTCAGGCCTGCAACAGGGGTTTCTGGGTTTGAGTGAGTGTGTGTGTGAGTGTGGGCCCACAGTATATTTTTGAGGTGTATTGTTTTCAAAGAGGTTATACATAATAGTAATTGGACATATAAATTAGAAGTAATGGATAAATCAATAACAAAGAATTGGAATATAAATAGATAAATAATAATAATTGTTGTTTGTCAATTGTCCATATTATTTTATTTGCATTTATTTTATATGTGATCCGAAGCACTTTTTTCTACATTTTGTTACCTATAGTAATAAATCCCCACGTTTTGGGTTTATTGTAGTTAAAGCATACTTGTTGTGTAATTCATATATAAGTAATTCATATTTGGGTAATACATATTTGTTTAAAAAGGTAGATTAAAAAGACACAATATACAACAACAGGGATATATATATATTTTATATTTCCTGAACTTTATTGGAGGCACCGCCAGTTATCTTAGTTTTATGAATAAGAGTGAATATTTAATGAACAGGTATATGGCGCCATTAAATTTGAAACCATAACCCAGGCCCCGCCCCATAGTACTATCACACTAAGCCTATTTAGATACTCTAGCTACATGGGACGGGTGTTACATATATATATATATATATATATATACTGTATATATACATGTATACACACACACCCACACACACACACACACACACACACACACATACATACATACACACACAGTATATATGTGTGTGTGTGTGTGTATATATATTAGTGTTAGAAACCATGGAAACCAACAATGACATTAGAAAAAGTAGAACATTAGAAAAAGTAGAAGAAAAACTCACCTGCAAGTTTCTGCTACCCGAGTTTCCCCTGGAGTTCGAACCTGTGGACAGACAGTACACAGGTTGTGTGTGTGTGTGTGTGTGTGTGTGTGTGTGTGTGTGTGTGTGTGTGTGTGTGTGTGTGTGTGTGTGTTTGAAGTGGGGGGTACTCTATAGTAATACTATTGTATACTGTGGGGGACAGTGGGCTAACTGTAGACTTCAGAATTGATGGAAACCTTTTTAACGTCAGAAGGCTTCAAGCAGTCACAACAATAACATGTGAGCATGTCATGGAACTACAGGATGCAGATGACTGTGCAGTTGTGGTCGACACACCGGAGGCACTGCAAGCTACCCTCACAGCTGCTGCAAGAGCATATGGCAGGCTGCGTCACTCTGTACATGTGGCAAAGACCAAAGTAGTATGCTAGTGGGCATCTACTCCCCTATCTCATATACCAGCTTTCACCATCTCTGACAAACCACTTGCAATAGTGGAATCTTCCAAATACAGGACAGTTTCCTCTCTGACCAGTGCAGCATCGAAAGCGAGATACAAAACCGGATTAAACAAGCATTATCTTTTCTTTTCTTCTTTTTTTTAACCTTTATTTCTACAGACTCTCCCTGAGAGCAATGCTCTCTTTTTCAGGAGCGCCCTGTTCACATTCACACACACATACACACCTGGAAGCTAACCAGTACAACCACAGTCTGATCTGCTGGCCACTGAGCAGCTCCACTGGAGCGGTTGGCGTTAAGGGCCTTGCTCAAGGGCACCTCAGTGGTGGTAATGAGGGAGGGGCAAGCGCTGGCTTTTCACTTTCCCCACCCAGATTTATCCTGCCGGTCCCGGGGATTGAACCGATGACCTTCCGGTCAGCTTGCTTCTTTGGCAGACTCAGGAGAAGTCTTTCAAAATAAAGACCTCAACTTCTACACCAAAATATCTGCTTAGCTGGCAGACGTCATGACAACTCTCCTCTCCAGCTGTAAGGTGTGAACGCTGTACGGTCCCACCTCAGGATGCATGAGGCCTTCCATATCAGATGTCTGCAACACATCCTGAGGATAACCTGGTGTGACAAAGTGCCCCATAATGCAACACTCCACAAGACCAACTGCAGGCTACCACCAACACCAAGCAAGAGAAGCAAGTGTGTGGCTAAAAGGTGTGTGTGTGTGTGTGTGTGTGTGTGTGTGTGTGTGTGTGTGTGTGTGTGTGTGTGTGTGTGTGTCACTCACCATCATTTTCCCTCTTTGTCTTCTTCCACTTATAGAGCAGCAGCAGACTGACGGTCACCAGCACAACCACGACCACCACTGTCACACAGATCACCAACACCTGCAAGTCAACTGGGTGAGAGACTTAGAGGGAGAGTGGGGAAGATGGGAGAGAGGGGGGGGGGCAGAGAGAGAGCAGGTTAGGGGCATATTATTATTATTATTATTATTATTATTATTATTATTATTATTATTATTATTATTATTTGTTTTGACAAAAAATATTAAAAACAGGCTTCAGACTGCAGAGAACAAATTGATGAGGGTAATATTGAAACTGAGCCCTCGGTCGCACATTGGCAGGGGCCATTTTCAAATTCTCGGCTGGCTTCCAGTGGAGGCACAACCACGGGAAAGGGTAGACTTAGCATGGTCCACAAGATCATTTATGGCTCTGTCCCTGAGTTCTTACACAAGTTTTTTACTCATGTCAGGGAAGCTCAGTGTTTTTACTAGATCCAGTGTTGCTAACCTGTGCTTGTATCCACCTTATCTTTGGCGGCCATGATGCACCATGGTTGCTGCTTCCTTCTGCTGTCCTCTTCCCCCGTTACGTCTAGCTTGACACAACACAGCTCGTCTAATGTACCCGTCTGTAAACGGTGCAGCTGAGCTGATAAATGCCGACTTGTTCAACGAGCAACAGGTTAGCGGATGTGATAGATAACATCATTAGGCTACATTCCCAAAACGAGTGTTATTTTGTGACGAGCAAACTTAACGTCGGAGTTCGACAAGGAAATGCGAGGAGGCACACGTCAAGCCAGCGTAAACACAGCTGCTCACGTTCTAGACCGGATATTGCTCCCAGAATTATTTTACAGCGGGAGCCTCACAAAAATAAGGTGGATAGGTTCAAAAATCTCACTGGCAAAGGTGCCTTTTCTTACATAGGAGCCTCCGAGTGGAACAGCCTAGACTTGCACATCAAATCTGTTCGCATCCTGCATAGTTTAACCCATTGATACCTGATGCAGCATTTGCGTGTATATCCCTCATTTGTGTGTGTATCCCTTTAAGACCGTGAACCGCGTAGACGTGGTTCGCAGTCTTAAAGGGATACACACACAAATGCTGCATCAGGTATCAATGGGTTAAAAACATTAACTAGAGCATGGCTGTTGGATAAGGTGCCTCTGTAGTGTGTCCCTGTTTTATATAGTTCTCCCATTTTGTTATCTTGTATTGCTTTTTAATTTACTTTTATCTGTCTATTTTCTATCTAATTCTTACCATTGTTTTATTTCTATTGCTCCCTTAATGTTGTATGTTTTCGTATGTCTCATTTTTTTGGCATACATTATTAAATAGCTGCACTGAATACCCAGGTATTTGAACTAAAAGAAAAGAAAAGTCATTTCTGGGTTCAGCTCCACTTTAAACTTGATTTGGTCATTTATCATACATTTTTGTTCTTCTACCCATGGATGGCATACTGGACGGACCAACGGGGAATTGGCCCAGAGGCCCAAGAGCTCAGGAGGGCCTTAACCCAGAGCTCATCAGACAACCCCCCCCCCCCCCCCCTCACCCCCGCTTCTATGAACCAACATTTCTCTGATCTGTGACACAGGGAGGTGTGACAATGCCTCTTCCTCTACCTAACCTCATCCTGTTTAACAGAGCTCTCTGTTTCTCAGTATTGCTCAAGGTTTCCTGCCTGTCAGGTTCTCTCACACTCACATGCAAACATCACCTGACTCAAGCTGTTTTTTCTCTCCAGAAGCTGTATGTGTGCCCAGGCACGCTTTGTCTCATCATCTACCTATACGTCTCAGGCTGGACTAGATCCAGAATGCTGCTGCATATCTTCTGATAACAACTAGGAAATATATCATATTTCTCCATACTGGCGTCTCTGCACTGGCTCCCTGTAAAATACAGAATATAATTTAAAATCCTTCTCCTCACCTACAAGGCCCTTAATGGTCAGGTCATATCGGAGCTCATAGTACTACTACTACTCGTAGTGAGAAGTAGAATGGGAGGCAGAGCCTTGAGCTACCAGGCTCATCTTCCAGTCTCGGTCCCGGAGGCAGACATCCTCAGTCTCCACATTTCAGAGTAGACTTAAAAGTTTCCTCTTTGATGAAGCTTATCGTTAGGGCCCCTAGTTATTCTGTTATAGGCTTAGACTGCTTTCTCTTCCAATTAAAGGGGAGTTTTCTTCCCGTTAAAGGGGAGTGTTTTGCATGAGACACTGAGCTCTATCTGCTCTCTCTCTTTGTCTCTCAAGCCAACCAGTCAAGGCAGATGGAAGCCCACCTAGAGCCAGCTGCTGAAGTCTTCTTTCCGTTAAAGTGGTCTTTCCTAGGCTGATATGTTGTGTTCTGACTCACCTTCACAGGCTGATATGTTACGTTCTGACTCACCTTCACAGGCTGATATATTACGTTCTGGCTCACCTTCACAGGCTGATATGTTACGTTCTGACTCACCTTCACAGGCTGATATGTTACGTTCTGGCTCACCTTCACAGGCTGATATGTTACGTTCTGGCTCACCTTCACAGGCTGATATGTTACGTTCTGACTCACCTTCACAGGCTGATATGTTGTGTTCTGACTCACCTTCACAGGCTGATATGTTACGTTCTGGCTCACCTTCACAGGCTGTTATGTTACGTTCTGACTCACCTTCACAGGCTGATATATTACGTTCTGGCTCACCTTCACAGGCTGATATATTACGTTCTGGCTCACCTTCACAGGCTGATATATTACGTTCTGGCTCACCTTCACAGGCTGATATGTTACGTTCTGACTCACCTTCACAGGCTGATATGTTACATTCTGACTCACCTTCACAGGCTGTTATGTTACGTTCTGACTCACCTTCACAGGCTGATGTTACGTTCTGACTCACCTTCACAGGCTGATATGTTACATTCTGACTCACCTTCACAGGCTGTTATGTTATGTTCTGACTCACCTTCACAGGCTGATATGTTGTGTTCTGACTCACCTTCACAGGCTGATATGTTACGTTCTGGCTCACCTTCACAGGCTGATATATTACGTTCTGGCTCACCTTCACAGGCTGATATATTACGTTCTGGCTCACCTTCACAGGCTGATATATTACGTTCTGGCTCACCTTCACAGGCTGATATATTACGTTCTGGCTCACCTTCACAGGCTGTTATGTTACGTTCTGACTCACCTTCACAGGCTGATATATTACGTTCTGGCTCACCTTCACAGGCTGATATGTTACGTTCTGGCTCACCTTCACAGGCTGTTATGTTACGTTCTGACTCACCTTCACAGGCTGTTATGTTACGTTCTGGCTCACCTTCACAGGCTGATATGTTACGTTCTGACTCACCTTCACAGGCTGATATGTTACGTTCTGGCTCACCTTCACAGGCTGATATGTTACGTTCTGGCTCACCTTCACAGGCTGATATGTTGTGTTCTGACTCACCTTCACAGTCTGATATGTTATGTTCTGACTCACCTTCACATGCTGATATGTTATGTTCTGGCTCACCTTCACAGGCTGATATGTTGTGTTCTGACTCACCTTCACAGTCTGTTATGTTACGTTCTGACTCACCTTCACATGCTGATATGTTATGTTCTGACTCACCTTCACAGTCTGATGTTACGTTCTGACTCACCTTCACAGGCTGATGTTACATTCTGACTCACCTTCACAGGCTGATGTTACATTCTGACTCACCTTCACAGTCTGATGTTACGTTCTGACTCACCTTCACAGGCTGATGTTACGTTCTGACTCACCTTCACAGGCTGATATGTTACATTCTGACTCACCTTCACAGGCTGATATGTTACGTTCTGGCTCACCTTCACAGGCTGATATGTTACATTCTGACTTACCTTCACAGGCTGTTATGTTACGTTCTGACTCACCTTCACAGGCTGATATGTTACGTTCTGACTCACCTTCACAGGCTGATATATTACGTTCTGACTCACCTTCACAGGCTAATATGTTACGTTCTGACTCACCTTCACAGGCTGATATGTTACGTTCTGACTCACCTTCACAGGCTAATATGTTACGTTCTGACTCACCTTCACAGGCTGTTATGTTACGTTCTGACTCACCTTCACAGGCTGATGTTACGTTCTGACTCACCTTCACAGGCTGATATGTTGTGTTCTGACTCACCTTCACAGGCTGATATGTTACGTTCTGGCTCACCTTCACAGGCTTGTTGGGCCAGACATATTGGAGTATTGATATTGATATTGAATTAATATTGATATTGAGTTAACAGTGATATTGAATGAAAGACATGTTGTTTGAACACTGACATTGAATGAGAGACATGTTGTTGAATACTGGCTGATCCTAGTGGAAACAGTGGGAGCACCTAACCCCCACAGACCTGGCCATTTGGGGCAATTTGAATACCACACCCGTGATAAAGCCACAGGGATGCGAGCCGATTCCTTTGTCCCACAGCAGCGAGATAAGGGGAACCAATCGGTGTGCCTAAACCACAGCAAAGACACGCCCTGCACCCCAAAACATATACAGGTTTGGAACCTGAAAACTTCAGTTCTAAGTGACTAATCGTCGCGACAGGACGTGCGTTTGTGTCCCGAGACAAACCGCCCTTCCCCCCTGCCCGGACCCGAGCCGCCCAGGCCGCAACCAGGCCGACGACCTCCACATCAGGGCCAAGCCAGCTCTGATATCCTGAAACCGACCCGCATCGCCTGAGTGCCCTCAACCCGAAGAAGCGAGCTGTGAGGCCCCCCCTTTCCTCCACTGAGACGACAGCAGATGCAAGAACCCAGCGTGGCCAGCTGAGATCGACTGCCTATTCTCAAACCCCCGCTCCTTCCTCCACGTCTTCCTCTTCGAGACAAGCGGCCGCCCGCTCCACGAGCACCCCTCCTCCCCGCTGGAGGAACCTTGCGAGTCCGACCGCAACAAACCTGCATCCGCGTTTGCAGAGCTGAACGAACAAGCCAAGTAAGCTGACTGAATTGATCACTCAAGTCCGGGCTTAGAATTGTTAGAGTTAGATGATATATATATCTTTAGATGTACATGATTAACTGATATGATACTGTGAATGAATCTGTGACTGTTTATATCTGACTGTGACTGTGGGTTATATATGCATTACTGAATCCGAGTGTTTAGACGCTAGCCAGTTACTTCTTCACCGATCCACGGAGTGGATCTAATATAGCCAACGAGCTGAGAGGAACTTGTTTCGCCAATTCAAAGTCGATTAACTAATCGTGGCGAAGTAAGAGCCTCACGGCCCTGTTTTTCATCTAGACGGTGTTATTTCTCACTCACGGGCACGTGCGCAAGCGCGTGAACGGACCCTTCCTTGCTAAATACTCACACACATAGCTATTAGTCGGCTAACCGCCATTTTGTGCCGAGAACACATTCCCTTAGTCTCCATCTTGGGCCGACCGCCATTTTGGCCCGAAAGCACACCCCCGTAGCCTCCATTTTGTGTCTAGTCGGCCCTTCCGGGTCGGCCATTTTGAGAACAGACCCCTCACGCACACACACACACCCACACATACACACACTCTGCCTCCCTCTAGTGTTCATCCGGTGCTTTACACTTTTGATGCAGATAAATACCCCTACCTCACATTCACCGACCATACATTGAAATGTTTAGAATGTAACTCAGTTACCACGTGAATTCACTGACTGTATTGCCAATCCCTCTCTTTTATTTTATATATATAATAAATATTGTCAACTTTTACTAGAATTCAACTGTTTCAGAGTGATTTTGTGGAATTGTGGTAAACTATTGTCTAAGGTGTAAGAACTCTCTCCTTTCAGATTAGACTAAAGGTGATTCAGATTAGGTCCGGTGATTAAGCCGGTGGTGCCCCTAGGTTAATCCTTACCAAGGATTACATATTTGATTTTAATAATTTTATGAAATATTAATAATTTTCGGATTATTAATATTTTATTTTACCTAACTAAATTCACCCAAATAACGAGCACAACATTTGGAGCCCCGCCCGAGGCATCTTTCAGGCAGAGTTTACCACAAATATCACAATTTTGACTGAAACACTGAATTACCTAAACTGCATTGTGTAACCACTGAAGCGCATGCCAAGCACTGAATGCTAATAACCCCCCGAAACAGCTTCCAGCCAGAACGAGCGGAGCCAGACAGAGCTACCACCGCTCAGACTGACACAGATTCAGACTGACACAGACAACTAACACAGTTCAATCGTTTTGATTTAAGAACCCCTTATTTCAAGCTTGCATAGCGACTAACTCCTAACATTAGGCAACGACAGTTGAATTAAAACCTGCTTATATTTAAAATTCAACCATAGGACTTTCGCAAACACAGTTTGACCACAAGCCTATTTTACGTTTGCCTCTCAAATACAAGCTATTTGACATTCAAGCTACAGGTACGAGCTCCACCTAAGCTTAAGAAGTGCACTGACTAGCAGGTAAGATGTCACAGCACAACGGCCAGAGTGCTGCTGCAGAGCACTCGGCCTCGCCCGACCAGCTGTTACATGAAACGCTCATGACGGTGGTTCCTCCTAGTGATGGACAGATCGAATATCTGCGGAAGCTCACATCAGGAGAATGTGAGAAAATGTTGGAAGGAAAAGCAAAAGCCATAAAACTTGACGGTAAGGTAGACGCTACCATCCTGTCAGAGATGCTTTATCTTGTCCTCCACAGAGATACCTTTTACAGGAAAACCAACGCACAGCTGCAGGAACGAGCAGCTGAGTTGGAAAAGCAAAAGGCGCATCTGGAAGCAACAGTCGAGGACCAAGAGAGGGAAATCGATACTTGGGAAAGGAGAAACGCCCAGAGAGAGGCGGACCTAGAGAGCGAGGAGGAGAAAAGGAAAACGGGTAGGTATGCAGCCCACCAGCTTGCATGTTCGTTCCTCCCCCGACAGGTCCATAACCAGGAGCAACAGGTAATCTCGCCTCCACAGGTATCCTCGTCCCACGTTGCCCAGACACCTGCTGCACCAGCGCTATCGCGCCACGGGCCCGGTGGTGAGGTCGAACCCTCACTATATACCATAGACACGCCCGCCATGCCCGAGTCCGGGGTCAGGGGACCCCGACCCCCATACGAGTCCACGCTTGTAAGGCCGTCGCGCAGGCACGAACAAGGGGGGTCGCTAACCCGTGAGAGTGGCCACAGTAAGGCCGCCTGGGAGCAACCACACTTCGAGGAGAGTAGGACCGAAGTCTCCCCTCCACCAGAGGAGGGGGGGAATAGACACAGGCGCGACCATCCCCCGCACCCACGCCCGGACGACTACCCCCCGCCCACAGGGCGGCGGGCAGACGACCACTGGCGCACCGACCGCCCGGACGACTGCCCCCCGCCCGCAGGGCGGCCGGCAGACGACCGCTGGGGCCACGAACGCCGCACCGACCGCCCGCAGGACGACTACCCCCCGCCCACAGGGCGGCGGGCAGACGACCACTGGCGCACCGACCGCCCGCAGGACGACTACCCCCCGCCCACAGGGCGGCGGGCAGACGACCACTGGCGCACCGACCGCCCGGACGACTGCCCCCCGCCCGCAGGGCGGCCGGCAGACGACCGCTGGGGCCACGAACGCCGCACCGACCGCCCGGACGACTGCCCCCCGCCCACAGGGCGGCGGGCAGACGACCGCTGGCGCGACGAACGCCACGCCGACTCCCACCCACGGGAGGAGCAACGCCGGCATGGCCAGGAGAGTAGAAGGAGCGAAGGCTACTACCAAGAGACGCCCCTCCTCTTCTCGGGTCACATGGGGCGTGGCCTATGGGCGGACGACCTCAACGACTCATCGTCATCCGACTCCGAGCCAGCGTTCACCGCGCGGGAAAGAGATGTCCGTGACCGGCGAATCGAGTCCTTCGCCAGGGACATAGAACGCTTTGACCCGGCGCACCGTGCAGCCAACATCGATCGGTACCTACGAGACGTCAGTCGTTACCTCACCAACCTGGAGCGACCTACCACGCGCGAGAGGCTCTGGTTGGTTTGGAAGACCACCACGAGCACCGTCCGCGATTTCATAGACGTACTTCCCAGTCGGACTCAAAAGAGCTACCGACTCGTCTGCCGGGCCCTCCGACAGGAGTACCGCTAGTATTCTGACCCGATCATCGCGCGAAGGGCCGCCGAAGCCATCAAACAGAGAGTAGACGAAGATCCCAGAGAGTACTTCAGGCGCTTGTCAGCAGCCTACTTCCAGGGTAGAGGCCCCCCCGTCGGGGGGGGGGAGGGAGATAGGGAGTTCCTCCTCACGTACATGTCGAACCTGCACGAGAGCATACGCTCCGGTGTAGAGACTCATTGCAGGCTCCTCCAGTCCACACTGAGCTATACGCGACAGTACGCGCAGTTGGCATGGGAAGCACGACCCAAGCCAACCAGGAAACACCTAGAGACCCCCCAAGTCTACCCAGTCATGGGAGACTATCCTCAGGAAGAGGAAGCCCAGCATAGAGGAGTTTACAGCGTAGAGAAGCCAGTACCTGACCGTCTCACCCTAGAGGGCGACGAGGTGCCCCAGGTCCGGAAGCCCACCGCTCCTCGACACCCTGCACCCTCACACTTAAAAGACAGGCAGCCCAGCCATCGAGGTAGGGGTAGGAAGCAGGAAAGGGGGGGAAAAAACAACCAGGGACGCTCCTGGCAGGGCCAGGACTGGGTACAGAACCAATCAGGGAAAGCTCACCATCCTAATCAGGGACGGCAGTGGCAGAACCAAGAGTGGGAACAGAACCAGCCAGGGAACTCCTACCACCCCAGTCAGGGACGCTCTTGGCACAATCAGGACTGGGTACAGAACCAATCAGGGAAAGCTCACCATCCTAATCAGGGACGGCAGTGGCAGAACCAAGAGTGGGAACAGAACCAATCAGGGAATTCTTACCACCCCAGTCAGGAACGGCACTGGCAGAACCAGGACCAGTCAGGTAAAAAATCATACAAACCCGACCAGTATAAGAACCAGTCAGGGGACGACACCGACGGTAGGGATAGGCGAACAACCGCGGAAAACCAGTCGACCCGAGACGCGCTGAACGCTTTAAGTGACACGGTAAAATCGCTCCTTGACAAAGACAGACCAGCTGACCCCAAGGGGGGGCCACACAAACCCCCATCCGCATGACTAGGCCGAGAGCCTCCACCCGCCGCCAAAGTTTACTTTGTCGAATGGGGGAGGGGACCTCAGGGACCTAAACCGCTCCCCAACACCACTTCTCCACTTCCTCCTCACCAGTCTTCCCTAACCTTCCTGGGTGACCTTGTCCGCAAGGGAAACGCCCACCGCATCTACACCCCGGTTCTTGTAGGAGGGTGCATTCGCACCCTCGCCCTATTAGACTCAGGCTCCGAAATCAGCTTGATGTGCGCCAACACCTTCGCGACAATCCAAAAAGCCATGCTCGCAGCCAATAGATCGCCCCGGATCGAGCCTTGCAATGTTAGCATCACCAGCTACACTCAAGACCGATCCCCCATCATCCAACGGGCCCGTCTTGATGTCGCTTTCCAAGGGATGGCTCTGAACCACCCTATCCACATCTGTCTCCTTGATACTGAGCCACTCCTCATTGGCCAGGATCTCCTGGACCGGCTGGGTCCGCTCATTGACTGCCACGGCAACCGCATTTGGGCCCAGGTCCCAACGCCAAAACCCCTGGCGACAACAGGCCCTCGGCCTGTGTCAGACAACCAAGTCACGGTCGTCACGGAGGTCGAAACGCCCCGCCCGGCAAACCACCGTGCGGGTGAACCCTCCGTGCCGCCACTGCAGCCGCAACTGCAGGACCACCCATCGTTCTTATGCTCACTGGTCAACTCCGACACCAACCTGTACAGCCCCCGCCTTGTCGGCGGCGTGCGCGTGAATGACAGGGAGGTCCCGGAGGCAATCCTGGCTCTGTGGTCGGAGAAATCCGTCATTAGCCAGGAATTGTACGATGACCTGTGTAAACAGGATCTGCTTCTCCCCGCATTCGCCATGCGAACCCATCGCCTTCTTTCCGCTGAGTCACCTCAGACCCTTCTTAAGGCAATCGGCGTGTGCGCTCTCACGATACAGATTGGACGGAAGCGGGTAGAACACTTCATGAGCGTAGTGCCCCGGCTTCAAACCCCACTCTGCGTGGGGGCAGACCTACTGGTCAGACTTGGCGCCCAGTTGGACACAGTTAACCAAATCCTGTGGTCCCGGGCCGACGCCGCGAACCACCCATTGACCTGCGAACCTGAACGCATGACGTCAGGGCAAACCATCCCACAGGCATGTCAGGTCATATGCGAGTTCCGCGTCACGGTCCCGGCTCGAACCGCGAGTGTCCCCATCCGCCTGGTCATCAGCCCTGGACAAACCATACCCGGCAAACAGGCATTCTTCCAGCCACTGCCCCGCTTCTGGGAAATGAACTTGACGATCTGCGGCACTCCGTTCCTTGAACTGGACAATCGTTCAGCCTACATCTTGGTGCAGAACCTGACTTACGCACCCATCCAAGTCCCGACTCGACAACCACTGGGAATGCTAGTCGACAGCTCTTTTCATGACTTTGAACTGACGGTCCCAGTCATGGGAGACCTGCCCGCGTCCCTCGCTCGGGACGACACGTCCAGCGCAACCCTTTTCACGTATCCGACAAAAATGATCACAGTGACACGTCACGAAACCTTCCCCGACGAAGTAGTTCATAGCACGTCACTCAATGACAAGGGCGACCTCGTCGTGTATGCCCTCACGGCCCGGCCCGGGCCTGACGATCCTGGCCCGGAGCACACGCCGCCGCCGCCCGACGAACCCTACCCTGGGTTCGAGTCTGAAGTCGAACAGCAGATCGCGAAAGCGGACGCGCTGACGACTGAAGACGAGAGGGACGAGTTACGAAAGTTGTTCCACCATTTCCTGCCGATCTTCTCCAGGGACGCGCTCGACTGCGGGGTAACCGAACTTCACACGGTCCGCATCCCAACTGATCCAAACGCGCCTCCCACCTTCGTACGTCAGTACAGGATCCCACTAGCCGCGTACGAGTCAATTCAAGAGATCCTGGATCAGCTACTGGAGAAACAGATCATAAGGGAGTGTAACTCTACCTACAACTCGCCTATCTGGCCTGTTTTGAAACCATCCGGTAAGTGGAGATTGACGATCGATTATCGACCACTGAACAAACACGTACCGCTTTCTCGCTGGCCCATGATCCACCTGGACCAGGAGCTCCCTAAGCGAAGGGGAGCCCGCTTCTTCTCCACGGTGGACGTGGCTAACGGTTTCTGGACCATGAAGGTCGACACAGCAGACCAGTACAAACTGGCCTTCTCTTTCTGTAACCGCCAATACACCTGGAATCGGTGCCCCTTCGGGTATTCAAACAGCCCCGCTGAGTTCAACATCTTTCTCCACAAAGCAATGAGCGATGCCGCCGCCCGCGGGAACCTCATTTACGTGGATGATATCTTGATGCGAAGCCACACCTTCCAGGAACACTTGGCAGAGATCCACCACGTGCTTGACCAACTTGCTGCCGCTGGGGCCAAATTGGCAGTCGCCAAAGGCCAGTGGTGCCGTACCAAAGTCGAGTACGTGGGTCTGACAGTGGGCGCAGAGGGCATCGAACCCCAAGCCGGGAGAATTCGGGCCATCCAAGATATCAAAGCCCCCACCAACCTAACAGAGGTCCAAAGCTTCTTAGGCGTTTGCAACTACTCGCGGCAATTCATCGAAGAGTACGCAGAGGTCGCAAAACCCCTCACGGAGCTCACTCGGAAAGACAACCCCTTTCAGTGGGGAGAACCACAACAGCGGTCTTTCCTCCTGATGAAGGAGAAACTGTGCACTGCACCTTGTCTGGCCTATCCGGATAAAGACAAAGAGTTCTTCTTGGAGGCAGGCTTCTCCTCCCTTTGCCTCAGTGCCGCTCTGGCACAGAAATATGACACTGACAGATGCGTCGTTGCATACGCAAGCCGACCGCTGAACGACGTCGAGGTCAAGTTCTCGGACTGCGAAAAGTCCCTCTTAACCACCGTATGGGCTGTGGAACACTTCCGCAGTTACATCGGGGGCCAAAAGGTGGTCATCGAGACCTGCCACCAACCCGTCACCTTCCTGAACAGCCAACGGCTGAGGGAAGGACGCGTGTCGAACAGTCGCGTTGCATCGTGGATGATGGCATTACAGGGTTATGACATCGAGATCAAGTACGCCCAGAACCACAAGATGGCACTGGGGCAGGGCTTGTCCGAATGTCAACACTGCGAGTGCGAGAGCGAAGCAAGCATGCAACCTCCGCTCGCCCCCACGCCAACGCTTCCATCCGACCACCATTACCACGACGACAATGCCTGCACAGGCCTCCCCAAGGTCTACATTGATGGCTGCGCTTTCCATCACGAGAACCAAGCCCGGGCCGGCGCGGGCGTGGTGTGGGTGAACCACAAGATGGCCGAACCCGATCACTACCAACTCGGCCCTAAAACCAGTCAGTATGCGGAAGTCGCAGCGGTACTCATTACACTCCAGCAGGCCGCCAGGCAGGCCGTGAGACAGCTGGTAATATGTTCCGACTCCAACTACGCCCGCCACAGCTTTGTCTCACACTTCCCCTCGTGGAAAGCAAAGGGCATGAAAAATGTCCGCAACAAAGAGGTCAAACATTCTGAGCTTTTCTTGGCGTGCGACCGCCTCGTCGCAGAGCAGGGAATGACCGTGTACTGGAAGAAGGTCAAAGGTCATTCCCAAACGTCAGGACCTGACAAGGACGGTAACGACGAAGCCGACCGCCTAGCCAAACTAGGAGCTGAACAGGGCACACCTTGGGAGTTTCAGGACGACTGGCTCCCGGTCCCACAGGCCCACGCCGTTAACGCCATCACGCGACAGCAGGCAAGCGGTCAGAAAGACACTCCCACGACCTGTCTCCAGGCCGTGTACCTAGGTCGTCAACCCGACGACACAGACTTGGCTGACATGCAAGAGCGAGATCCAGCCATTCGAGCTATCAAACGGGCTGTTCTCCTCTCAGAGAACAGTCCTGAGGCTGGGTCACCAGCCCCAGACGACCCAGAGGAGCTTCGAGCTCTCCGCCACCAACTCCCCTATCTCAGGATGGAGGGAGACCTACTGGTCCACTCAGACTGCGAGCTGGCAGCCGCAAAATGGGTGGTACCCGCCGACCATAGGGGGGTGATGCTGAGTCACGCCCACGACCTCCCCGTCGGAGGACACCGAGGGTACAAAGCTACCCTGGAAACGATCCGACAAGTCGCCTATTGGCCACACATGTCCAGCGACGTCAAAGCGTACGTCCAAGGGTGTCTCGTGTGTAGCCAATTTCAGCCGTCGCACCCGCTGAACCGAGCTCCTCTCCAGAAGAGGGGGGTGAAGTTCCCGTGGTCCCACCTCCAGATCGACTGGGTCGGACCGGTACCGAAGTCATCTCGAGGTAACAAGTACCTCCTTTCGGTCACATGCGCGTTCACAAAATGGGTCGAATGCCTTCCGGCTACTAACGACACCGCAGTCACAACCGCGCTTCTGCTTCTGAACCACGTGTTCAGCCGGTGGGGTCTTCCCCTCTCTATCGACTCCGATAGAGGCACCCACTTCACCGCCGCCGTGACAACGTCACTATGCAACCTTCTGGGCATAGAGGTAAAGTTTCACATCTCCCACCACCCCGAATCCTCGGGCCAGGTCGAACGAGCGAACCGCACAGTCGTTCACATACTTAAGAAGTACGTGAGCGAGAGCGGAAGAGACTGGGACGTGAAACTTCCCCTAGTGTTGATGGCCATCAGGGCCACACCGCACCGCGCTACGAGGGTCACTCCTTTCGAGATGATGACAGGACGCAAAATGACTCTTCCGCTACACCTCCTGTACCACCCCGAGGACATCAGTGTCGCAACCGCATACACAGCAACCCAGTATGTAACCGACTTGAGGGCCCACCTCAGGTCCACGTTCGCGTGGGCCCAGACAAACTTGGAGGCTAGCGCCAAGGGAGCCAAGGCCTACTACGATAGGAAGGCATCCCAACGCGAGTACGAAGTAGGTGACCAAGTCTTCTATTTCATTTTCGACAAGCCCGTGGGGGTCTCTAAGAAATTCCTCCCCAGCTGGGCAGGACCCTACGAGGTCATGCGAAAACTCTCCCCAGTGGCCTACCAAATCAAAATCGTGCGCTCAAGGCGCCCACCGGTCCTGAAATGGGTGCATGCGAACCAAATCAAGCCCCATCGACCACACCCATCTCCAAGGGGGGGGCCAAGCCCAACCCCGGAGGAGGTGAACACAACTTCATAGGGTAGCCAGGAAGTGCATGCCCACTCACTCCTCAAGCATGCACTAACCACTAACCTAGGTCCTCCAAAACCCTAGCGTTAGTAACCCAGATCCTCTGATTTGTTCCAGGATGAAGCTCTCATGGGTCCTCTGCATTCTCCTCGCACTAAAAGCCAGTCTACCACACGAGGTGGTCGAACCCGGACCACCGACTGGCATAGTCCTACAGGGGGTCCCCGGACTCCTGCTCACCCGCTGCCGCATCTACACCCAGAGAGTGTACGTGCGCTTAGACCCCTGGGACGTGTACCGTAAGCACGGCCCCGCACCCCGACTCACTGAAGGTAGGCCCAGCGCTACCCAGGTCCAAGACACGGTGGATCACGCAAAGCAGACCACCGAACACATCCTCGAGCAACTCCAGAAATTCCTGGTGACCGAGAAAGATTTGAGTGGGCACAAACGCCCCAAGCGGTTCCTGGGGGGTCTCCTCATGATAGCCGCTGCCGTGGGTTCCCTGTTCTCAGTGGGGGTCTCCGCAACCAACGCAGTCAGCATCAACACGCTGCAACGACACATGAGCGAACTAGAGGGTGAAATGCCAGAGATCCGAGAGAGCCTCATTCTCCAACAAAAACTAGCACAGGACCTCAGTAAAACCCTTCAGGGCACTCTAGTTGCTGTGAACCTCCATTCTGTCCTCATTAACCGCACTGCCTACGCCCTGCAGACTCTAACCGACGTAGTCCGAGAGGACATGACCTTGGTGCGCGCGACCAGAGACTTGATGCAAGACCTTACCCGGGAGATAGCCTCCTCAGTCACCAGTCTGAGCGGGGGTAACGTACCCCCCTACCTGGTCTCCCTATCTCTGGTTGAACAAATCTTAAAATCCGCCACGACCACCGTGGTCCAATCCTCTCAGGTACACTTGGCATATAGTCTTGGCAGTGCTATCCCAATCTTCGTAGACCCCCAGCGTCTAGAAATAGGATTCCTTATCAACCTACCAATCATTGAACAACAAAACATATACAGGTTGAAAACAGTGTTGAATGTTGGTTTCTGGAAGGGCGACACCCACGTGCACCTTGAGACACCAACCTTCATCGCGTACCACCCAGAGGACCCCTCGCTCACTCTCGTACCCAACCTAAACATGTGTGTCAAAACAAAGGACATCCATTGGGTTTGCCCAGGCAATCCCTTCATCAGAGATGTCACCAAGTATCTCTGCGGCCTAAGAGCCGGATCCACTGAGCAAAAATGCAAAGGCAGCATGTCCATTAAGGACGAGGGAATGGGTACCAGAGTAGAGCAAGCCGGTGACCGATGGCTCCTGAACACACCTGCCACCGAAGCCCTAATGTTACACTGAATAACATTTTCCATTCCTTCTTCACGAAGAAGAAATCCTCACCTCTATTTTGGTGTAGCTATATAGTGCACCTCTCCATGCACTGCACATCCACAACAAAACCTCTCCAGCTCAGATTTTTCCTGATATATATAGATAGTCCCGTAGATTCTGCTTTACAACACGCTTTCTCTAACTTGGCAGCTGCCCAGTTGTCGTTGTACTGTAGCATTCTATTGGCTGCTGGTAGGCTACAAATGCGTTCCATAACACACAGAACATAACAGTCCTTTTGCCAAGTTTCCGAGGCAAATGTATTTTGACACTGTTAATGAGCATTACAGCAATATTCGTTGGTGTAAGTTAATATTCTCGGCTTTGTTAATAACACATTTTCCTGTGGTGTGACAAACTCAAAACACATATTTATGTTTTGGTTGCCAGGGACTTTAGTATCCACAAACATGACCACTGGCCTAGACTGAATGGACTAGAAGTGTGTGTTATTACTTCATAGTGAATGAGGATTTGAGCAGACTTATAGGGTAGATGTACATATCGAGTGCTTGGAGCGCTTTGGAGCGAATATGAGTATTATATCAAGTGAAAGGTCTCAGTGAGATCTTTTCAATGCCAAAAGGACACAACTGACATTTTCACCCATTTTAATTACACAACTAGAACGACCGGAACGCGGACTTATGCCTCCGCCATTAGTTAATTCTTGAGTCCAAATCGCCATTTGAGGCAAATTGGAAGAAATTCCGTCAAGGCGCTCTTGTGATGTTGCGTTACAGAGCTTGGAAATTGGGTGTGTGAGAGGTCACAGTGACCTTGACCTTTGACCACCAAAATGTAATCAGTTCATCCTTGAGTTGAAGTCGATGTTTGAGACAAGTTAGATTAAATTGCGTCAAGGCATTCCTGAGATATCGCGTTAACAAGCTTGAAAATGGCGTTTGAGAGCTCACCTTGACCTTTGACCTTTGACCACCAAACTCTAATCAGATCATCCTTGAGTCTAAGGCGATGTTTGAGGCAAATTTGATGAAATTCCGTCAAGGCATTCGTGAGATATCGCATTAACAAGCAGGAAAATGGCGTTTGAGAGGTCACAGTGACCTTGACCTTTGACCACCAAAATGTAATCAGATCATCCTTGGGCCTAAGTGAATGTTTAAGGCGAATCTGATGACATTTTGTCAAGTTGTTCCTCAGATATTGCGTTAACAAGCTCGAAAATGGCGTTCGAGAGGTCACAGTGACCTTGACCTTTGACCTTGGACCACCAAAATCTAATCAGATCATCCTTGGGCCTAAGTGAATGTTTAAGGCGAATCTGATGAAATTTCGTCAAGTTGTTCCTCAGATATCGCGTTAACAAGCTCGAAAATGGCGTTCGAGAGGTCACAGTGACCTTGACCTTTGACCTTGGACCACCAAAATCTAATCAGATCATCCTTGGGCCTAAGTGAATGTTTAAGGCGAATCTGATGAAATTTTGTCAAGTTGTTCCTCAGATATTGCGTTAACAAGCTCGAAAATGGCGTTCGAGAGGTCACAGTGACCTTGACCTTTGACCTTGGACCACCAAAATCTAATCAGATCATCCTTGGGCCTAAGTGAATGTTTAAGGCGAATCTGATGAAATTCCGTCAAGGCGTTCCTCAGATATGGCGTTAACAAACATCCGTACGTACGGACGGACAACCCGGATCCATAATGCCTTCGGCCTGGCTTCGCCGGCGGAGGCATAAAAACTGAAAGCCGTAACATTAAAGGTACTTGTTATGTCTGAAAACGTTATGTTATGGCCTGGTTGGCCTTGTTAACACATTGACTGCCAGCCGTTTTTTTTTGCTGTAGGTAGCTTCTGCCAAGCCGTTTTTTGAGGATTCTGGCTCATTTTACAAGAGCCGAGGATTCTTTTCTGCTTGGAGTTTGTGAACATACAATATCTCAAAAGTACTAATAGAATGTGTACTTTCTCTGTCTAAAAGAGTTAGTTTGTAGAGTTAGTAGTTATGTAAGCATTAGCAATTGAATACAGCATGGTTTCAGCGTCAGAAAAAAGATTCAGAGATAAACGGCTTTTTGTGAAATTCGATAGAACAGTCACTTTAACCATTCATTTTTGGCATCAGTAAGACCTAAACAATAGTTTTGAACAGTAATTTCCTCCATAACAGCAGGAAACTCCCCTCTGCTCAACTCCTCCCTCCGTGGGCGTTCTTCTTGGCTGCAGCGCCGTGTCACAAGCACTTTCCTACCTGTGCAAATGCACTTTCTCATACTCTCGACCTCTCAAATAAATTTCTGAATAGAAATTAAATTACTCTAAATTAGAGCGAAAAAGAAACAAAAAAGCATGGGTTGAAAATCCCATTCTAAAAGCCTTTTATGGCTGTTTCCAATTTGGTGCTATTTTGCAAGGCAAAATGGCCTGCTGCACCACAAGCTTGTCACCGGTCTCACTGCCCCGCTGCCGCTGTGCGGCTGTGCCTGGCTGTGCCTGTCTGCGTGGCCGCTCCCCGAGGAAGCCCGGCTGGACTCGCCCGCCTCCCGGAGCCCTGGCCGAGAGCTCCGATGAAGCCCCTGCGACTCTGGTCATATTTACGCTGCGTGCCTCAAAGTGTGCTCCATCCGCAATCCACCATGCAAGTTTGCAATCCCGCACCACCAGCAATCAGCGCGAAAACGAAAGCGCCTCCGCCAATCCATTTTCATGAGAATGGAAATGGATCACACTGCTTTTTGCTTGCCTTCCTACTTCCTTGTCGCCACTTAGTGGGTCGGTGGAATGGGTTGTACACGTTGTACACGTCCAATACTTATATAAGAGATGTAAAAGGGTTAGATGCACAACCCACCGTCAAAAAAAAAAAATCGATGCCAACGACGTGTTTACACGTCGCTGGCAGTCAACAGCTGGATTCTGAAAACGTGTTAACACGTCGTTGGCAGTCAACGTGTTAAGTTAGGTACATGTTACTGTGCCTTTAAGAGTTACTGCACCCGATGTATGTGATTGTTGCAAAGCGTGGGTTTACGGCAGTGAAGTAAAGAGCATGAAACTAAGCAACACGGTGTGATTATTTAGCCTCTACCTAAACATAATATTTGGCGAACGAGGATGGCTGACTTTGTTTTACCGCCGCCGCCACCACCTTTCTTACCCGTCCCCAGTGACCCAGCTGTTCCCTGGGATCGATGGCAGAGGTCGTTTGAGGATTATTTGCTGGCTTTGGGACACTCGGATTTGGAAGAGGATAGGAAGTGCACGGTCCTCTGCCACTGCCAGGAGGGACAGCGGATCTTCGCCACACTCACGTTAACGGATGGCTCGTATGCTACAGCTACCGCCGCCCTAAAGTCTCACTTCAGCACGGGAAGGAGCCGACGCATGCACCGCTTTGAGTTTCGTCAGAGGGCTCAGAAGCCGGGTGAGACGGTCGCGCACTTTGTGTCTGCCTTGCGCGAGCTGGCTAAGCTTTGTGACTTTGGGGTTTTAGAGAATGGACTTATAGTGGACCAACTGATAGAGAAAACGTCCTGTAACCAGCTGAGAGAGAGGCTGTTACTGGAGCCAGACTCCATGACACTGGCGGATGCGTTAGTGATTGGGAAGCAGTTGGAAACGGCTCTATTGGAGGCGCGCAAGTTCGGCCGCGCTGTGCACGAGCCTGTGACGTCATTTTCGCCGTGACTGTGGCTCAGGAGATGGCGGGGGCTGCTGCAGACGTGGTGAGTGACAGTTGGGTGAGTGGACAGGGACAGAGAGAGTGGACAGGGGGCCTAGAGAGGGCGGGCCCAAGTGCTGTAATAACTGTGGCTCCTCTAGACATGCAACCAGAGATCAGTCATGCCCTGCTGTGGGCAAGCGCTGTCGTAACTGCAACAGGATGAATCATTTTGCAAGCTGCTGTCGCTCCCCTCCTGCCCACTCAGATACAGCTGTTGTTCCCATCAACACACTACAGAGCCCACAGACCTCACTCAAGCATTGCACATGTTGTGTGGGCGGAGCAAGCATACCGCTCCTGGTGGACACGGGGGCAAAAGTGTCAATACTGAACAAATGCACGTATGATCGACTCTTCAAACACGTGCCTTTGGAAGCAGCAGGTAAATCTGTCGGGCTATGGCCACTCCCCCATCTCCACTTTGGGCGTGGCCCGCCTTCCTGTCAGATATGACCAACAATGTGCCCCTGACGCGTGATTTCTAACCCCACATAGGATAAGCAATAACCACGCCCTGTGGCGCCGGGATTGGCCAGGAGCATTGAAGCTTGGGACTAAAGCACCTGGGGTTTTTCATCTTTTAAAATAAAGATGTTTAAAAAACTATTGCTTGTTACATTTTCAGTGCTGTACCTTTTCTCTGGGTAAGAATAGAGCTTGAAATTAACGATATGATACATTATATTATATGAGCTATGAACGTGAACACAATACCGTTTATATTATTGCATGTTTTTGTAGATTGTGTACCTTGTGTAGATTACAATTATTATACTTATTATTATTATTATTATTATTATTATTACTATGCTAAGGAAGGTAGGCGACCATAATTAATTTCAATGTCCGCTCTCGAAATCGCTGTCCGTTCTCAAGAGCTATTCAGTTGGTTCATGAAATCGCTGGGCTGTGTGCCCTCCAGTGTTGCTCCTGGCCAATCCCGGCGCCACAGGGCGTGGTTATTGCTTATCCTATGTGGGGTTAGAAATCACGCGCCCCTGACACCAGGTTCTACATCACACAGAGGGGAGCCAACAGCATGGGTCTTGATCTGTTCCTCGCCCTGGGCTTTACTATGACTGATGCAAGGGGCCTGCATGTCCTGCAGGTCGCCATTTCCTGGCCCGACCGTTTCCCACATCTGTTTAAAGGGCTGGGCTGCATGTCTGGATTTGTTCAGCGGCCTACTGTTGACCTGTCTGTCCGCCCCGTTATCCAGCCTCTGCGGCGCATTCCCCTCGCCCTCCGTGATGCAGTGGAGGCGGAGCTACGCCGCCTGGTGGAGGAGGATGTCATTGAACCAATCAACGCATCACCGTGGGTGTCCAACTTGGTGATAGCCAAGAAACGGGGGGGCGGGCTGCGCCTCTGTGTCGACCTGACGGATGTAAACAAAGCCATCATCCCTGATAAGTACCCTCTACCCACGGCCGAGGAGCTTACTAGTCATTTCCATGGCTCCACTGTTTTCAGTAAGATGGATTTACGGTTACCTGCAGACTCGCCTGGCACCTGCCAGCATGAACCTCACAGCGTTTGTCACACACATGGGGGTTTTCAGATATAAACGCATGGCGTTTGGACTGTCATCGGCCCCAAGTTGCTTTCAGAAGATAATGTCACTCATCCTGGCCGGAATCCAGGGGGTCTCCATCTACCTGGATGACGTAGTGGTACACGCACCCTCCACCGCGTTGCACGATGCTCGCCTGGAGCGACGTTTTGAACAGTCACACTGAATGCTGAAAAGCGCATGTTTGGAGTTGTGGAGGTCGAGTTCCTTGGCTTCAGGCTGTCCAAGGACAGTATTGCCCCGATCATGTCCCACACTGAAGCCATTCTGTCCCTGCCAGACCCGCAGTCGCCATCCCGTCTATCCTCTTTCATGGGGATGGCCACCTACTATCTGCGGTTCCTACCACACTACTCTGACTCAACGGCCCCCCTGCGCCAGCTGCTCAGAAAGGATGCTGTGTGGGAGTGGACCCCTGCCTGCCATGAGGCCATGCATGCCATCAAACAGCAGCTTACGTCCCCGCCCACATTGACCCATTTCAGTCTGAGCGCGCCAACCTTGGTCACCTGTGATGCTTCTGGGGTGGCGCTTGGTGCGGTGCTCTCCCAGGTCCATGAGGGGGTGGAACGCCCTGTGGCTTTCGCCTCACGGGCACTCACTCCGGCGGAGCAGAGGTACTTGGTGGGGGAGAGGGAGGCCCTGGCCTGCCTGTGGGCGTGCGAGCGCTGGCACGTCTACCTGTACGGCAGGGCTTTCACCATCCGCACGGACCATCAGGCGCTGACAGCACTGCTGGCAACCCGAGGCTCGGGACACAGGCCCATGAGACTGCTAAGAATCAGTACAACTTCAGCCTTAAGTTTGTGCCGGGGCGTGCTAATACAGTGGCTGACCTCCTATCCAGACAAAAAGAGACGGGTGGGGTGACACCAGATTTGGAGGACGACGAAGACTGGGTCAACATTCTGCATGGGCCCCTCAGCACGGTAGTCACCCTGGCAGAGCTGCAGCAGGCATCAGCTGAAGACGAGACTCTCAAAACCATCCAGGCTTATCGCCAATATGGCTGGCCTGCCACGGTGGACAACAATCTGCTTCCCTACCACCGGGTCCATGACGAGCTCTCCTGCTGAGGGGCTGTGTGCCTCGCTCGCGGCCCCCGCACCATTGTACCACAGACTCTGAGGGCCGGAATACTGTACATGGCGCACGAGGGGCATCTGGGGGTGGTCAAGGTGAAGCAACGTTTGCAGAGATACAGTGTGGTGGCCCCCTATAGACTCTGACATAGAGGAGCTGGTGCGTAACTGCACCTGCTGCCTTCTGAGCCGGAAGACAGGCCAACCTGCTACAGCACCCCTCACTCCAACCCCTTGGCCGTCTGCACCATGGGAACATATCCAGGTTAACCTCTGTGGGGAGCTCCATGGGGCGCCCGCACATGCACGCTACCTGCTGGTGGTGCATGACCTGCATTCGAAGTCGCCGGAGGCTTTTAAACTGAGCTCCATCACCACACACACAGTCATCCACCGCCTCACCAACCTGTTTGGGCGCTGGGGCCTACCCAGTGTCATCACAACGGACAATGGGCCCCAATTTGCGTCAGCAGAGTTCTCAGAGTTCCTGGCACTGCGGTCCATCAGACACATCAGGACAGCAGTGTATTCACTGTGGTCCATCAGACACATCAGGACAGCAGTGTATCACCCGGAGAGTAATGGGGGGGTGGAAAGACTAAATAAAACCCTCAAAAATGGAATCCGAGCCTGCCTGGAGGAAGGGAAAACCTTCAGTGCCGCACTTAACCAAACTCTCCTGACCATCCGGGCATCCAAGCACTCCACCACGGGGGTGTCACCTGCACTGCTCATGATCGGGCAGGAGCTAAAGCAACCACTGGACTGTTTGAGAGCTGAGCCAGCTCCTGCACAAGGGAGCCCAGGGCTCCAGAAAGTCAGAGCCCGGGTCCAAGGTTCACAGGAGGTTTGATGCCTCTCGCAGAGTACAGACCCCCACACTGTCTGCAGGGGACTGGGTCAGGATTAAACATCCCCACCGCCAGAACAAGCTGAAGTCATTCTGGTCTGGACCCCTCCAGGTGACTCAGCAGCTGGGTCCGGCCACGTACAGACTGGACAACGGGAGCCGCTGAGCAGCTCCAACAGCACCTGCACCACCCCTGTCTGCAGCGACGGCGCTTGGCTGGCAGCCCAGACCAGGAGCAAATCGGGTGGGGGGTAACCCACCGCCATAGCCAGAGGCTGTTCCCCAGCCTGCGCGCCCTCAGAGAGTGAGGGTCCCGCCCGCCTGGCATGGAGACTATGTGACTGGGTGATAAGGGACACAGGGGGATGTGGACTGAATGTTATGTTTCTTTAAAAGGGGGGTGGGGGGAGAAAATGTTATGTCTGTACATGTTACTGTGCCTTTAAGAGTTACTGCACCCGATGTATGTGATTGTTGCAAAGCGTGGGTTTACGGCAGTGAAGTAAAGAGCATGAAACTAGCAACACGGTGTGATTATTTAGCCTCTACCTAAACACAATAGTACTGTAGGGGTTTGTCTGCTGCCAAAAGGGCGTAACTGCAGCCTTTTGACACTGAACAAGCATTGTGCATAGAGGATTCTACCAGCACTTAGGTCAACTCAAAATGCTGCTGACGTAAGTAATGCTAGCATGGCACCATAATCAAATAATTTCTACTATCCTATTTATATCCTATTTAATCAATAGTACATTCTATTAATGTTAGATTAATAATTAATAATAAATCTATTAATATTAGATTATTAGGTCAATATTAGATTAAAGTAAATAATTAATATCCCCATGTAATGCTTAGGTCTGTGTCTATGTTCTAATGTGAGGAGTATGAACTGGTCAAGATGACCTCTGGTAGTCAGACTGCTGCTAGATGAAGTTGTGTGTGTGTCAGGACCTGGGACACACACACACACACACACACACACACACACACACACACACACACACACATATATATATACACACATACATATATACACAGTACACACATACATGTATATATATATACTGTATAGGTGTGTGTGTGTGTGTGTGTGTGTGTGTGTGTGTGTGTGTGTGTGTGTGTGTGTGTGTGTGTGTGTGTGTGTGTGTGTGTGTGTGTGTGTGTACGCATATGTGTGTCTCCCGGTAGGTCACATGACTTATTGACGTGTCCTCCTGGGACACAACTTCCACAACAAGCATACTGTATTCACCTTATGTTCAGACCTAACACTATAGACGTAGTGGTCATTTAGAATGAAAGTAGAATGAATGAATTAGAATGAATTAGTCTTTTATATAGTTGAATGTTTCTAGCTGTTTATATGAAGGAAGTTTATTTAAAAAAAAGATACTGAGGAAAAAAATCAATCAATTTGATATGTCCCATTTACATGTACCTGCAGAACTCTAACATGGACACCAGAGGCTCCATTACAATCACATTAGATTTGAACACAGCTCTATAGAAAACATGTTTGTTTTGTCGCCATCGGGAACTTCAATGAAATCCAAGTTCTGTATTTGTTGAGTAAAATAGGACCAATAAAACATATCATGAAATGGCACAATGGTGGATGCTCTTCAGAATCACTCACAAACCCTGTATCAGCCTCACTCGTCCCTCAGGCCCTTGGTTTGGTGTGGGGGAGTCCCTTCCCCTTCAGCTCGCTAACCCAACCTTAGCTCACATAGGCCTATAGAACTATTGTTGTTTTTCTATCCTATTTTGTATCGGTTTTTACTCTGATTTTCTGTATTGCAATGCATTTACTATTTCTTATCATTTTAATATGGTAATTTACTACTGCACCTTTATTTACGGTCTACAGTTTACAATTGTTTGTAACGTAATGTGTATTGTGTTTGGACCCCAGGAAGACTAGCGGTCGTTTCGGCGGCGGCTAATGGGGATCCTTGTAAATAAACAAATAAACAAATAGAAGCTGGATATCCCAAGAGGGCTAGTAGTTTTACTTAAATTTTGACTTCTTGTATCTAGACTTTATTTTAGCCACCTGATTTTAAAGTACAGGTCACTCTGCTGAGAGCAAACTATTACCCCTGAAAAAGTATCAGTATAGGCTTACCTTCTGTTGTCGCAGGCTCAGAGAAAAGGAAACATAAAAACAAAAGAACGGTGCAGTGTTGGCTTTGTTTCTCTGAGTTTTTAGTAAAGCTAAGTCCACTACACAACAGTAGACACAACAGCAGCCTACCTGTCAGATGGAGGCTGTCTGACTGAAGAACAGGAAATGGTCTCTGTCTTTCTGCAAGAGAAGAAGCAACACTTCAGAAAAGAAAAAAAAGGTGTGAATTTGCAATAGCTGCACCAACTTCAGCCCCCTATAGAGGCAAAGTGATCACCTACTTCCTGCTTCAGCACTGTACCAGAGATTTTCATCCGCCATTTATTTTCCCATAGACATTTCGTAAAATACTTGTAAAAATAGTTTTACTTCGTCAAACCAAACGGTTCAGATATATATAGAAACAGGAGAGACCACATACCATTTTACTCTGACCAAAATGTAAAAAAAAATCATGGATTTAAAGAAAATATTTTTTCTGTGTTTTTTTAGTTTTGGTCAGAGTGAAATGTTCTATGGTCTCTCTTGATTCTAAATATATCTGAACCATTTGGTTTGACGAAGTAAAACTATTTTTATAAGCATTTTACGAAATGTCCATGGGAAAATAAATGGTGGATGAAAATCTCTGGTACAGTGCTGAAGCAGGAAGTAGGGGGTCACTTTGCTTCTCTATAGGTGTGAAAACTGTGGCTGCCAGAGGGCGGAGACCGTCCAACCCACCGACCGACTGACAGAGTGAGCTGTAAAGCTTCTGGTTGCAGCTATTCATGTCTTGAGAAGTCTCGCCCCTCATATATAAAACTGTTGAAAAATAAATAAATACAATAGAGAGGTGTACTGTACTCTGTGTGTGTGTGTGTGTGTGTGTGTGTGTGTGTGTGTGTGTGTGTGTGTGTGTGTGTGTGTGTGTGTGTGTGTGTGGGGTGTAGGGTGTAGGGTGTAGGGAATGGAAAGAGGGATCCTGCAGTATTCATCTGATTACGTCCTGCTCATGACGTGTTTACATCTTGCATTAACAAGTGTTTTTTTACTGGGGGGGAGGGGCCATATGGATAGGAAGGTGCTAGATAGTCGGGATTCGAGGGGTGGGTAGAATTAGTGGTTAGGGGGATATGGGTGGTGTTTGGTGGTGGGGGGTGCCATACCCACCAAAGATGCCATACCCACCAAAGTACATAGCATACACTGGGCTGTTTGAAGCCCAATTTGGGCCGTTTGAAGCCCAATTTGGGCCGAGTCCAATTTTACAATGAGATGCACCAACTTTAACCCTGAATAAAGTAATAAAACCACTAGTAAACCAGTAGGCGGCGCCTGGCCTGCTGTTCAGTGAGTGGCCTGACTGGGGGCACCATTTTTTTTTTTTTTTTTTTTTGCAGGCCAGGCCAGGCCACCGGGCATTTGCCCGACGTGCCCGATTATGCAGTCCGCGCCTGTGTGTGTGTGTGTGTGTGGGGGCGGGTGTGTGTGTGTGTGTGTGTGTGGTCGGGTGGGGGGTTTAGGTTTATTCATCTGATTACGTCCTGCTCATGACGTGTTTACATCTTGCATTAACAAGCGTTTTTTACTGGGGGGGAGGGGCCATATGGATAGGAAGGTGCTAGATAGTCGGGATTCGAGGGGTGGGTAGGATTAGTGGTTAGGGGGATATGGGTGGTGTTTGGTGGTGGGGGGTGCCATACCCACCAAAGATGCCATACCCACCAAAGTACATAGCATACATAATAACAATAAGGGTATCTTTGTTGGCCATGTTTATTGACAAAAGCATTAAAACAATCTCTCAAAGTCTCAAATCTGTCAGCATTTGGCTTGGGTTGTAATATCCTATGTTGAAACAACTGATCATCAGCAATTTTAACCTGCACAGTAACAGCTAGCGTTAGCGTTATAATCTCAGGAGAGCAAGAGTAAATAATGAGCCATGCACATGAGAATTACCATTAACGTTACAACATTTAATAGGCGGGGCCTCCCCGTGCGGAGGTGAGGACTTTGGGTGGGGGTTGACAGTATTTATAGGGGGGAAAAGAGGAATTGTACTTGGGGTGCGTGCGACCGTGCGTGTGTGCGTGTGTGGTTGCATCAGAGCATTGAGCAGAAATGGGAAGCCCCTTCAGGCAGTTTCACATCTGTTTGACATTTAAATAAATATTTCACAACAATCTGACTAGGCTGCATGTTGTTGGCGTGTGTGCGTGTGCGCGCGCGCGCGCGGGGGGGGGGGGGTTGTTGGGACCTGTGCGTGTGCAGGTGTTCCCCATATAGGTGTGTTCCCCCACTTCTCTAGATAGCACTACACATCTGACTACACACACATAAAACTCAGGTCTGGGTACGGCCTCCTCTTTTCCTCTATACTGCAGTTTGGACGCCAAGCATTGTACCTAGCGTCATCTGTTGCCCGTCGACAAACAGGCCAGTTTTTTTCTCTAAACCTTGCTTAAAACGAGTACGGCTCAAGTAAGCTTCCCTTACGCGTGCATGCGTCCCTCCTGACGCATCACCTCACCCTCTTGTGAGTATATCCGTATTACGGAACCATCCCCCCGACCTGCAGCTTTTAGCAGTAATTACAATTATCTATGTTTTAAAACGTTAGGGTGGTTGTGCTACAACCCGGGTTTTACGAGTGAGAACGAGAGCTCTCACTCTAGGGCCATCTTCGCTGCGCACGCAGCCACTGGAAGAACACCATCCATGCTCCAAAAATGATCTCCATACAAAACCAAACCACCCACAGGTGGCGTGGCACTCCTGGGACTGAGGCGGCCACCCACACCCCTCTCCCCGTGATCACGTCACGCCCGCCCAGACCCCAGTACTGTATACTATAGACGTATAGTAGTCGCGTAGAATGAAAGTAGAATGAATGAATTAGAATTAATTAGTGTTTTATGTTGAATGTTTCTAGCTGTTTATTTGAAGGAAGTTCATAAAAAAAAATACAGAGGAATTTTTTTTATCAATTTGACATGTCCCATTTACATGTACCTGCAGACCTCTAACATGGACACCAGAGGCTCCATTACAATCACATTCGATTCGAACACAGCTCTATAAAAAACATGTTTGCTTTGTCGTTGTGCCATTGGGAACATCAATGAAATCCAATTTCTGTATTTGTAGAGAAAAATAGGACCAATAAAACATAATCATGAAATGGCACAATGGTGGATGCTCTTCAGAATCACCTACAAACCCTGTATCAGCCTCACTTGTCCCTCAGGCCCTTGGTTTAGTGTGGGGGAGTCCCTTCCCCTTCAGCTCGCTAACCCAACCTTAGCTCTCATAGGCGTATAGAAGCTGGATATCCCAAGAGGGCTAGTAGTTTTACTTAAATTTTGACTTCTTGTATCTAGACTTTATTTAGGCACCCGAGTTTAAAGTACAGGTCACTCTGCTGAGAGCAAACTATTACCCTTGAAAAAGTATCAGTATAGACTTACCTTCTGTTGTCGCAGGCTCAGAGAAAAGGAAACCTAAAAACAAAAGAACGGTGCAGTGTTGGCTTTGTTTCTCCTACACAACAGTAGACCTACACAACAGTAGCCTACACAACAGTAGACCTACACAACAGTAGCCTACACAACAGTAGACCTACACAACAGTAGACCTACACAACAGTAGACCTACACAACAGTAGCCTACACAACAGTAGACCTACACAACAGTAGCCTACACAACAGTAGAGCTACACAATAGTAGCCTACACAACAGTAGACCTACACAACAGTAGACCTACACAACAGTAGCCTACACAACAGTAGACCTACACAACAGTAGCCTAAACAACAGTAGACCTACACAAGAGTAGACCTACACAACAGTATACCTACACAACAGTAGCCTACACAACAGTAGACCTACACAACAGTAGAGCTACACAATAGCCTACCTGTCAGATGAGTTTTTAGTAAAGCTAAGTCCACTACACAACAGTAGACCTACACAACAGTAGCCTACCTGTCAGAGGAGTTTTTAGTAAAGCTAAGTCCACTACACAACAGTAGACCCACACAACAGTAGCCTACACAACAGTAGACCTACACAAGAGTAGACCTACACAACAGTAGCCTACCTGTCAGATGACTTTTTAGTAAAGCTAAGTCCACTACACAACAGTATGCCTACACAACAGTAGTCTACCGGTCAGATGAGGTTTTTAGTAAAGCTAAGTCCACTACACAACAGTAGACCTACACAACAGTAGCCTACCTGTCAGATGACTTTTTAGTAAAGCTAAGTCCACTACACAACAGTAGCCTACCTGTCAGATGGGTTTTTAGTAAAGCTAAGTGAACTACACAAAAGTAGCCTACCTGTCAGATGAGTTTTTAGTAAAGCTAAGTCCACTACACAACAGTAGACCTACACAACAGTAGCCTACCTGTCAGATGAGTTTTTAGTAAAGCTAAGTCCACTACACAACAGTAGACCTACACAACAGTAGCTTACCTGTCAGATGAGTTTTTAGTAAAGCTAAGTCCACTACACAACAATAGCCTACCTGTCACATGAGTTTTTAGTAAAGCTAAGTCTACTACACAACAGTAGACCTACACAACAGTAGCCTACCTGTCAGATGAGTTTTTAGTAAAGCTAAGTCCGCTACACAACAGTATCTACCTGTCAGATGAGTTTTTAGTAAAGCTAAGTCCACTACACAACAGTAGCCTACCTGTCAGATGAGTTTTTAGTAAAGCTAAGTCCACTACACAACAGTAGCCTACCTGTCAGATGAGTTTTTAGTAAAGCGAAGTCGATTACACAACAGTAGACCTACACAACAGTAGCCTACCTGTCAGATGAGTTTTTAGTAAAGCTAAGTCCACTACTCAACAGTAGCCCTCAGACAATTGTCCAAGTCCCTCTGATCCGAGTCCCAAGCGAGTCTCAAGTCAATTGGTCCCGAGTCTCAAGCAAGTCCCAAGTCTTTCCTTTTGTCGGCAAGTCAAGTCAAGTCAAGTCACA
The DNA here is from genome assembly GCF_964638095.1 of Poromitra crassiceps. Classification (NCBI taxonomy): domain Eukaryota; kingdom Metazoa; phylum Chordata; class Actinopteri; order Beryciformes; family Melamphaidae; genus Poromitra; species Poromitra crassiceps. Next base: position 30,360,824 of record NC_139645.1, read on the forward strand.
ATGTTATTTCAAGTCAAGTCTCGAGTCGAGTCATAGGTTATGTCAAGTCGAGTCACAGGTTAGAAAAAATGACAAGGCAGAGATTATTTAGGCTGCGGACGTGCGCCTTCACGTTAATACGTGCTTGTTGCCAAGCAACACACTTCTCTCAGACGAGCTCCAGACAGCTGACAGACAGCTCCAACTCAGCTCAAACTTATAGAGTTGTATTCAAAGCATAGAAACGTTCTCACAGCTCAATTTAACAGCGCCAACACAAGCAGTTTGATCACAAGTGCAATCAGTACTGAATGCGATGGCAGACTGCGCACTGCGGGCAGTTGACGAAGTCAGGAAGAAATTGAAAGATCTTCCGACGCATTAGCCTTGTACCAAGACGCTGATTACATTACACTGCATTACATTGCTGATGCGTCTATTTACAGCACATATCGATTGATATTTTTGGAGAAGATTCCGGCCGCATCACGCGCAGATCAAGATGAGACAGCTGTCAGTGAGTAGCTACGCATTTGGGTGTAACTTTTACGCCTGCTCCATACACAGACGCAGCGCATACAGGGTGCACTAGTCATAAAATTAAGTTAGTCGTAACTTTGAGTTCTACATCGGATGTAGCGTGTAAACCTAGGCGTACGCCCAGCTGGTGCACTCGGCTGATCTTGTCACAAGTCCGAGTCGAGTTTCGAGTCATTTTCTTCCAACTCCGAGTCGAGTTTCAAGTATTTACCTTCCAAGTCCGAGTCGAGTCGGAAGTCATCAAATTTGCGACTCGAGTCGACTCGAGTCCGAGTCCCTATGACTCGAGTCCAATTGTCTGGTAGCCCTACACAACAGTAGCCTACCTGTCAGATGAGTTTTTAGTAAAGCCAAGTCCACTACACAACAGTAGACCTACACAACAGTAGCCTACCTGTCAGATTAGTTTTTTGTAACGCTAAGTCCACTGCACAACAGTAGACCTACACAACAGTAGTCTGCCTGTCAGATGGGTTTTTAGTAAAGCTAAGTCCACTACACAACAGTAGCCTACCTGTCAGATGAGTTTTTAGTAAAGCTAAGTCCACTACACAACAGTAGCCTACCTGTCAGATGAGTTTTTAGTAAAGCTAAGTCCACTACACAACAGTAGCCTACCTGTCAGATGGAGGCTGTCTGAATAAAGTAAGTGGATTTGCAATAGCTTTTCGTAAAATACTTGTAAAAATAGTTTTACTTCGTCAAACCAAACGCTTCAGATATATTTAGAAACAAACAGGAGAGACCGCATAACATTTTACTCCGACCAAAACGTTTAAAAAAATCATGGATTTAAAGAAAATATTTTTTCTGTGTTTTTTTAGTTTTGGTCAGAGTGAAATGTTCTATGGTCTCTCTTGATTCTAAATATATCTGAACCATTTGGTTTGACGAAGTAAAACAAATTTTATAAGCATTTTACGAAATGTCTATGGGAAAATAAATGGTGGATGAAAAGCTCTGGTACAGTGCTGAAGCAGGAAGTAGGGGGTCACTTTGCCTCTCTCTAGGTGTGAAAACTGTGGCTGCCAGAGGGCGGAGACATATTTGTGACATATTTATACCGTCCAACCCACCGACCGACTGACAGAGTGAGCTGTAAAGCTTCTGGTTGCAGCTATTCATGTCTGAGAAGTCTCGCCCCTCATATATAAAACAGTTGAAAAATAAATAAATAAAATAGAGAGGTGTACTGTACTCTGTGTGTGTGTGTGTGTGTGTGTGTGTGTGTGTGTGTGTGTGTGTGTGTGTGTGTGTGTGTGTGCGTGTGCGTGTGTGTGTGTCTGTGTGTGGGGGGGGGGGGGGGGGGGGGTAGGGAACAGAAAGAGGGAACCTGCAGTATTCATTTGATCCCATCCTGCTCATGACACGTTTACATCTTGCATCTCGTTTTTTACTTGGGGGAGGGGCCATATGGATAGGAAGGTGCTAGATAGTCAGGATTCGAGGGGTGGGTATAGGATTAGTGGTTAGGGGGATATGGGTGGTCTTTGGTGGTGGGGGGAGGGCGGTGCCATACCCAGCAAAGATGCCATACCCACCAAAGTACATAGCATACATAATAACAATAAGGGTATCTTTGTTGGCAATGTTTATTGACAAAAGCATTAAAAGAAGCCAATAACAATATTCTCTGGTTACTGGCAGATACGTACAAACGGTTCAAAGAAAATCTCTCAAAGTCTCAAATTTGTCAGCATTTGGCTTGTGTTATTGCAATATCCTATGTTGAAACAACTGATCATCAGCAATTTTAACCTGCACAGTAATAGCTAGCGTTAGCGTTATAATCTCAGGAGAGCAAGAGTAAATAATGAGCCATGCACATGAGAATTACCATTAACGTTACAACATTTAATAGGCGGGGCCTCCCCGTGCGGAGGTGAGCCTCACCCCCAGCCTCGTGACACCACGACCACACCCACTCAGGCTGCAACAGCAGGCCGGCACTGCGGGGCACGTGGCTGCCCGGCAGTCACGGGGCAGTTGAGCCCACCATCAAGCTGCTCGGCGCACTGTGCCGCTGTGCCCCTTGACTGTGAACGCCTCTCTGGCCACAGACCGTGCCAGCATCGCCTCACATCTTTCACCCCATGGCGAGCCTATTCACACACCACTGCCCCCAGGAGCCTAGTCTGTCACGCAAGTGTACCACCGTCTGCCGGTGCGAGACCGTCATTGTTGAGCAGACTCCCTATTCGTTTCCGAAGAAGAAGACATATGCAAATTAGGGGTCCAGATGTGATGGGGACTGTTTTATATTTATCTTATTTGTTTAGTTGTTTCTGGGAACGTTTGTGTTCTGTTTTGACTGCCCCTGAAGGCCACACTAGTTGTGGCCTTAATCAAAGGCAGGCACTGCAATATAAGGAGAGAGACCAGAGAAGAATGGAGATGGCTGGCTGACAGCAGGAGTCCAGAGGAGGAGCGGCTGAGATGGCGAGCAGCGTTTAGCCCTGCCTGCGGCTTGGGTGAGATGCAGGTGTGAGCGGCTTCGGCTGGGATGGCCGCTGAGTACCCCTCTCTCCTGGTCGTATCTATGGGCGCACCGTGGCGGATTCATGGGGGAGAAGGAGAGAGGGGGAAGGCCCGGAAGCCGCTCCACCTGGAACTGGGAGCCGCACGCGGGGTGGGGCTCCCCAGTCTCTTACAGATGCCGTTCCTCCTCCAGACGAGAGAGAGAGCGAACCGACCCAACGTGAGGCCAGCAGCCAACCATCCGGAGACAGCGAGGAGCCAGCCAACACAGCACACCCAGAGACTGGAGGGAGAGACAGCCTACGCGGAGTCCCGAGCGAGAGAGAGAGAGCTGACCGAGGAGAGACCAAGCCGACCCAGCCGCCACCCAACCAGCCGTGACTACCGACATGCCGAGAGAACCAGAGGCACAGGAACCTGAAGCGCAGCAGCCTAGTATCCGTTCTGCTCTACAACTCCAGCCAGGGTCGATAGCAGGACGCCGTTATCGCCATGGATAATTGTGAGTAGTTTACCATCATTGCGGCGGATACACAGAGAGGCCGGCTGCAGGGCCAGGCGAGTGTGGGATAGTGTGTGGTTTATGTACGAAAGATTGGCGGTGTTTCTCGTGCTCCCCAGGTGGTGACGTGCCGGACGGGAGCAGACCAGCCTGGAGGCAGTGGATCGTATCGGCCTCAGTGGGACAACGTGCAGACTATCCAACCGCGGCAGATGGGTGAAGTTATGGCTTACCCCTCTTCGAGCTAAGTACCCGCTCCCAGCTGTTCTCCTCTCTGCCATTACTGGACACTGCTACCCCAGTTGTTCTACTTACCACAGACATTTTATTCTTTTATTATTGTTATATTAAGTCTGGTATTTTATCTGCCCCGCCACTTTTAAGTCTAGCCTGTCTGTTTTAGTCATTTATTGCCCCGGACACTCAGACGACTGTGTCTTTTGTGTTTTTGTTGTTTTATTTGCTTACTTGAGTGCAGTGCAGGGCACAAAAGCTTAATACCTTCGGGTTCTGATTTTGGATGGCAGTGTTTTATCACCCTAAACTAGAGTGCAGTTAAAGGCACAAAAGCCTAATACCTCCGGGTTCTGATTTAGATTAGTGTGCAGTGGCAGTACATTGAAACATTGACTCTGAGTGATTTCGGGGCCTGTGGTTTGACCCTATGTTCTGGTGTCCCCCCCCCAAGGGCAGCGTGGACCAGAGCAGGAAGAAGGACAGGCGGACCAGTGGATACGACGGCGTGGATGGACTTTGGGACTTTGGGCAGTCTGGTGCAGCGCACAGGTCGTAGACCTGGTGAGACGAGGGAGGAACCCGGCCGGGTGGCAACCCACAGAGCCCGGTCCCTCTACGTACCAGAGCCCTCCCCCTCCCCCGGTCCCAGCAGAGTAGTTCCGGAGCAGCGGATTGAGTGGCCCTGACCACGTTGACCACCTTCGACCCTAGGGCTGACCGTGGGTAGCTACTGGGACGTAAGTTGGGGCTTGGCCAGCCCCGGCTGGGTCACCTGGGCGAGGGTGTATGATGTTGCGAGACCCGAAACATCCTATGACCCCAGGGTACATCACTGAGGATACGTCCCAGTTATGCATCCATGCAATGTTTTTTTTCTTTATTAGTTAGCCTGGCCTAGCCAGTGACTCATAGGAATAGACTATGTGACAACCACGAAAGACTAGTGACTACTGGAGAGTCAGTTGACAGCCGGAACAGGGACGGCACCCGGGTAGCAGTATGGGTTAGCTCCCCAGCCTGCGTCTTCCGTGAGGAAGAAGCCCAACAACCCACGAGAGGCCTTTTAGGAGGGCCATTCAAGCCGCAAGTGGAGACTGCAGTGCCACCAAGTACTGGTACTGCATGGTGTCCACTAAGATACCATCACCTCGGAATGAGATGTTTGGAGCGGGGGAGTCTGGTGCAGCGCACAGGTCGTAGACCTGGTGAGACGAGGGAGGAACCCGGCCGGGTGGCAACCCACAGAGCCCGGTCCCTCTACGTACCAGAGCCCTCCCCCTCCCCCGGTCCCAGCAGAGTAGTTCCGGAGCAGCAGATTGAGTGGCCCTGACCACGTTGACCACCTTCGACCCTCCCTATAGGGCTGACCGTGGGTAGCTACTGGGACGTAAGTTGGGGCTTGGCCAGCCCCGGCTGGGTCACCTGGGCGAGGGTGTATGATGTTGCGAGACCCGAAACATCCTATGACCCCAGGGTACATCACTGAGGATACGTCCCAGTTATGCATCCATGCGATGTTTTTTTTTCTTTATTGTTACTTTTTAACCTTGGTTTTTAGTGGTCTTTTAACCCTGCTCAACTCTGATGTATACAAACCTGTTTTAGCCGTTTATTAGAGTCCTAGGCTCTCTCCTAGGTGGCGTTGTCGGACAACATTTTAACCATTTTAATCGTGACTTTCGGCCCTGTAACACATACACATCTTCCCTAGTATTTGATTTGATTCATTTGATTTGATTTATTTGACACATTTTCATAAAAAACTTTGCAAAAGTAAGGTGTAATAAAAAAAACAGTCAAGGATTACATAAAAAAGCTTCCGCTTATTTACATTATGGTCCTTGTTGGTAGTAGTAGTAGTAGTAGTAGTAGTAGTAGTAGTAGTAGTAGTAAAAATACAGTAAGCATTCCAACACCTTTCTAATGGTAAAAAAAGCAAACATAAGATAGACACCAAGGGCCCTATCTTTGTACAGGCGCTATCTGTCCCTGCAGGGACGAGAGCAGTCCGCCTCGCGCAAGTGTCCAGGTGTCATGCCGAGTTTTGCACCCCTGCCGCTAAATGCATCCCCACCTCACGGTTGCATATTGTAATGATTTATACGGAAACTTAACTGTTTACAAATTATACACTTGTCTGGGTAGACGTGATCTCCAGGCCAGGGGGTCTATCCTGGCTCATGGAGATCGACTTTGATGCATAAAATCCGCATTGAGGTGACTTCCATACTTGGGGCTCTCTTCTGGCTCATGGAGGCACGACTTTGGTGCTTAAAATCCGGTACGAGGACCTCGAGGCCTGGCTTTATGGAAGGGGATGCAAGTCTCGGCTGTTTGTACCTGCCGAGATTTGCATCCCTGTTTTTAAGTTAAAACAGCCCCAAAAGGTGGTGGGGATGCAATTCTCGGCGGGTGTGCAAAACTCTGCATGACACCGGACTCAAAGAAAAACAAAATGACCTCCAAAAACTCAATAAAAGGCAGAATTATGTTTATAAATCTCGTCATCTATCACAACGGGAGAGAGGGTTAAAAATAGGGAGACTCCCGCGTGTTGGCAGGTGTAATCTCCAAAGAAACACCACAACTGAAGATGAAGGGCTGAAGGCCAGACTGTCTGGTAGAACTAAATGAAATGTGAGTTCATGTTTCCTGGTGGTTTACCACGCTGTGTGTGTGTGTGTGGTTGGTTGCATCAGAGCATTGAGCAGAAATGGGAAGTCCCTTCAGGCAGTTTCACATCCGTTTTCAGGCAGTTTCACATCTTGTTTGACACAACAATTTCACAACAATCTGACTAGGCTGCATGTTGTTGACACACTCCCCCTCCCCCTCTATCTCACTCTATCTCACTCTCTCTCTGTCTCTCTCTCATGCCTGCCTGTCACTCTCTCTCTTCCTCTGCTCATCCCTCTCTCTTTGGATTGTCATCAGAGTCACCGAATTCTTTTCTCCACTGAAAGGTATTGTAACATCTGTTCCCACACAGTTTCCAGTCTATTTTACTTTCCTGACTCTGTCAGCAGATCTAGTTCAGCATGAGTGATGTTGTGGAAACTTTATTTTCATGTCTTATATTGACTTATTTAGCCAGGCTATTTCACTGATTTCCTGTTTCAAGTCAGAGCACAGGGAGGCAGAAGTTATGAGGAAATGGCCGCACCCTCAGAAAATGTTCCCGGACAGACAGTCTGAGGCTTGTCTTCTCTGTTTGTGTCTCCTCTCCAGATTAAGACAGAAGGTCTCTGTGACTTGATGCTGTGAACTCACAAGGCAAACATCTTCCAAGGTACAGGTACTGTAACATGACTGGTACTGGTACTGGTACTGTACTGTACTGTACTGTACTGTACTGTACTGTACTGTACTGTACTGGTACAGGTACTGACTGTGACATGACTGGTACAGGTACTGTACTGTACAGGTACTGTACTGTACTGGTACAGGTACTGACTGTAACATTACTGGTAGGTACTGTACTGTACTGGTACAGGTACTGTACTGTACTGGTACAGGTACTGACTAACATGACTGGTACAGGTACTGTACTGTACTGGTACAGGCACTGTACTGTACTGATACAGGTACTGTAACATGACTGGTACAGGTACTGTACTGTACTGTACTGCTACAGCTACTGTAACATGACTGATACAGGTACTGTCCTGTACTGGTACAGGTACTGTACTGTACTGTACTGTACTGTACTGCTACAGCTACTGTAACATGACTGATACAGGTACTGTCCTGTACTGGTACAGGTACTGTACTGTACTGTACTGCTACAGCTACTGTAACATGACTGGTACAGGTACTGTCCTGTACTGGTACAGGTACTGTAACATGACTGGTACAGGTACTGTACTGGTGACTGGTACAGGTACTGTACTGTACTGGTACAGGTACTGTAACATGACTGTTTGATGGATGGCTTTGATGTGTATATATATAGTCCACTGTTAAAAGACCAGCTGCTAAAGTCTTTCAAATCACCTGCTGTTAGCAGATGGCCTTCATAGTGCCATCATATCCAACCTGGGTTCCCTTTGTGACCATAAACAACATTCTCTGCTGTTCTGCTATTGTCTGTTTAGTTCACTGTATGATGTGGTTAATGTCTCCATCTAGTGGACAAGGTAGAACTACATCAGCTGACCTGTGCTGTCTCTTCCTTAGACGAGGGCCCATATTCACACAAAGCATTTTATCTTAACTAAATTGCACGAAAAGTTCCTAGCTCAGAGTTTTGTCTTAAAACATGTTCACAAAGATGCTGAGCCTGAGACCTTTGACTAAGGAATGGGGAGAACTCTTAAGCTCAGAGATGTATGTGAAAAACATTAGTTAACTTACCGGTATATAAAAATAAACTAGGCTTTAGAAAAAACTAACTGAAATGATATTGTGTGGTTACAAAACCAACTAAAAAAACATACAGAAAATGTCTTTAGTTTGAGTCTATCAATTTGGTCAAATCTGTAAACACAACAAGCATGAGGAGGCATTGGGTTATGTGTTTATTGAAACTATTCTTCATGACTGAGTCAGCTGCCTTCATTAAGTCTGGTTTGTATTGTAATACATATACGAGGGATCAGCCGAGCAGCATTTTGGTAAACAAACCGCGTCACTGCGTGGCAACGGCAATGGAACCCTATGGAGCCCAAGTGGCGTGAGGCTCGAGTGTCTGACTCTAATTCTGTTCTCACTCAGAATGTCAAAATATATACATACGGATGGAGAGACTTAGGTTTCTGAGAATCAATTCACTCTGGAGATTTTCGGTTGTTTGGGGCCCGTTCCTGGCCTACCTTGACGAGCTCAGGGATGATGAGTGACTTGTGTGGGACCCTATGCCATGTATAAGTTTTACAAGCACTTCCATTGTTGTGAAATTGGAGTGTGTGTGTGTGTGTGTGTGTGTGTGTGTGTGTGTGTGTGTGTGTGTGTGTGTGTGTGTGTGTGTGTATGTGTGTGTGTGTGGGTGTGTGTATGTGTATATATATTACGTTTATTTTATTTTATTGTCTAATTTGTTGTTCTTTGTGTGTTTGTTATTTGTGAAAAAGAAAATAGAGGGAGACTGTACATTCTGAGTTACTTATTGTTTCATTGGAGATTGTGATTGTTTGATTACAACCAATGTGTACTGTACTCTACCTTGCAAATAAAAACACTTAAAGAGAATGTCAAAATATAAGCGATGTGATGTATAGTTTTTTAGATATTAACGTTTGTTTGGCACAACTCATACTATTAACTGACGCGGGGTTCCGCATTTCTGGGTGGCAGTGATGTCAGGCTGATTCCACCTATATTCTTAACTTCTTAATGACAAATCTTCTCTGATAAATACCCTATAGTAATAATAATAATAATAATAATAATAATAATAATAATAATAATTGAGTACTGCAGGGATGACATATTTTTGTAGGCTTTATCTAGAAATCGCCGCCATTTGGTTCTTCAGTGGAAAAGTCTATGGGCTTTTAGAATGGGGATTTCACTTAAATGCATACAATAAGGTGATACGACTTTGGGTTCAGCATGATACTCTTCACAAACATGAATAACTTTTATGCTTTTTGAAGTGTTTTATAAAAATCACATTAAAAAAATGCATTTACGTTCCAAAAGTCATAAAAGTGATTAAAGGTCCCATTCTGTGCAAAAGCTGTTTTTACTTGTAAATGCATATATACTGCTGTCATCCCTCCCTGTAATGAGTGGTCACAAGCTCAGAACTGCCACAGTTGGATTTGTCCCTATCCAGCTTCCCCCTGCAGCCTCCTTCAAGCCACGCCCCCTAACGCTCTGTTCCCCAGACGGGGTATCGGGACGTCACGATGGTCCTCAAGCATACTGCGCGCGTCTCTCTCACACAAGCTACCTGCACCATTTTGTCTATAGCCACAAAATTAACACTTCTAGCTGGAGCGACGCCAACTGTACGTGATCCAGCAACTGCGGGAGGTGCATTTGGTAAGTCTAGGCATTTTGAGATGTCCTCTTTAGAGTAGCGTTGCTAACGTTAGTTGTAGACACAACCTAGCGTGCTGGTCCACAGACGCTAATCTGATTGGCTGCTGGGAGCCTGGGGCGGGCTCTCCCTCAGCGGCCAATGGGAACTGTTAGTTCTGAATATATTATAGAAACAGACCATTCTTGGCACGCAACGAGATGAAGTGACAACTCCGTCACAACAAACGGGGTTGCTATATTTTCGACAAATTAATCCAGAATCATGTTTTATGGACCAGAGACACACGTTTTTAAGAGGTTACAGTTGCACGAATTGGGACCTTTAATAAATAGAGAAGTCATATATTTTCTAAGCTTTTTGTCATTTTTTTAATCAGCTTTGTTTAATAGAACTGTTGTATAAAAAGCAATAACACACTCGAGGTCGTGCTGTTGTCTAATATCGGCACTGCTGTGATTATCTTCAGCACTCGGCCTGCAGCCTCGTGCCTACGACCGAATCACAGCAGTGCCGATATTAGCCAACAACAGCACTCCCTCTCGTGTGATATTATTGCTTAAATATATATATATATATAATATATATATATATATATATATATAGATACACACATGCAGAGAGAGGGAGATGCAAGAGGCTGGTTGACAGAGCCTGGTGTGTGTGTGTGTGTGTGTGTGTGTGTGTGTGTGTGTGTGTGTGTGTGTGTGTGTGTGTGTGTGTGTGTGTGTGTGTGTGTGTGTGTGTGTGTGTGTGTGTGTGTGTGTGTGTGTGTGTGTGTGTGTGGGGGCAAGTATAAAAACAGACGATGACTCGCGACTCCCGAGTCAGTAAAAAGAGTCTGAATGATTCGTTCAAACTCACCCATCACTAATATATTCTGTAATTCTTTAAACTTTTAACTATTTGATATTTCATCCATTTCTGTAATATACTGTAATAACCTGTAATATACTACAATATACTGCCATGTAATATATTGTAATATCCGAAATATACTTTAATATACTGTAATATCCTGTAATATACTAGAGAGAAGAGGATGTGGCCTTCTGTAACTCTGATGTGGTTGTTGTGGGCCTGCCTGCTGGCTGCAGAGAGCCCCGAGTCCCGTAAGTTAAAATTTATTTTACAGGCTTATATACTGTATGAACACTTATATACTGTATGAACACTTATATACTGTATGAACACATTTATTCATTTATTTGTTTGTTTGTTTGTTTACTTATTTATTTATTTTACATAAAGGATATACATTTGATATTTTTCCTTCTATTTGAATATATGTGCATACTGGGGTCCCTAAAAAGTCATAATTATTCATAATCATTAGTCATAATCATTTGGATATGACTGTAAGGATGATACTCTTGATGATTCAATGAGCCCAATTGTATTCATGTGTGATTATGTTAATTCCCATAGTAGCCATTTCATTGTAGTGAGATCATTTTTTTTAACTTGAGCTCACTGGATAAAATGTTTTCCCCCCAATAATTTTTTCTGCTTCCCCCCTCATTTTCTCCCCAATTGTTTCTCCCCAAATTCCCCTCTGCTGCCTGGTCGCTGCTCCACCCCCTCTGCCGATCTGGGGAGAGCTGTAGACTAGCACCATGCTTCCTCCGACACATGTGCAGTTGCCAGCCACTTATTTTCACCTGACAGCGGGTAGCTTCACTGGCAGTACGTAGCACGTGGGAGGATCACACTATTCCATTTCCCACCAGTTCCCCTTCCTCCCCGAACAGGCGCCCTGACTGACCAGAGGAGGCGCTAGTGCAGCGACCAGGACGCGTGTATACTTTTTACAAGCCAGTTTAGGTGAAACCATGCCGCCACGCAACACCGCTTCTTCTTCCAAGACTTCAAACAGATATGATTTGTTTTTTTGCTTTTTTGTGAATATCCACATTACACATCGTTTTTTACGCCCTTCTACTGCAGACTGCCTGCAATCCGACTGCGGTCAAGCCAGCAAACTAGCGTGATTTTAATTGCGGTACATTGATACAGTCGATTGAGTGGAAGTGACGTGACACATGGGGGCGTGGTTTCACCTAAACTGGGTTGTAAAAAGTATACATGCGACCAGGACACAATCCGGCTTTTTCAGTCAGTGGACATGACTTCAAGGTGGAGAGAAACAACATGTTCTAAAAATGAATGCCAAATCTGTGCACATTTTTCATTTGAACCACGGATAGCATGCTTGATCTTTTCCAATTTGACAAAGAAGAGGGCATCCTTTATCCAATGGGTGTGTGAGGGGGGATGAGGGCTCTTCCAATGCATCAGAATAACACGTCTTGCTAGCAGTGAGCTTGTTTTATGGTCGCCATGCCGAGCCAGGCGCGGGGGAGGAGCGAGGGCCGCGCACCAAAAATGACGTCAATGTGCTGGGCACGCCCTCCGCAACCGCACAGCGCGTACCTGAAGATTGTGCGTACCTCCACAGCTCCCAGGGAGCGCTGCTCTTTGCAGGGAAAACACTCAGCTGTGTTTTCACCACATTTCTTGACCCATGTGGTAAAACTTTGATTTGTAACTGTTCATTTTTAGTCATTTCAACAAGTATGTGTTGTGTTGAGAGAGATTAAAAGCAGCACAGAGTAGGCTATCAGGGCTGAGAACTGAAACGGCTATTCAGTAAAAACAAGTTTGGTGATTCATTCATGTGCTGATATACGGTCATTTGAGAGTCAAAGCGCACTCAGTACTGCACATAATAGCGTTTCATTGTGACTGGGCTGCAGGGCTTTGCAATCTAGGGGGCAATTCCCCCATTATGTTTTTCAGATAGGGGGGATCTATAGACTTTGGGGGGGATTCTTTCAGGCGATACTATAACGACAAATACCTGCTTCTCCTGTCCAATAAGCGATAATACTGTAATTTCACATTTTTGTATTTTAACACATTGAGTGCCAGCCATTTTTCAATCCTGTGGGTAAGTTGTGCCAGGTTTTTTTTTGAGGATTCTGGCTCATTTTACAACAGCCGAGGATCTGTTTTCTGTTAAGACTTCGTGAACACCAATCATCTAAAAATAACTAATAGAATGTGTGCTTTCTCTGTCTAAAAGAGTTAGTTTGCAGAGTTAGTAGTTATGTAGATATTAGCCGTTGAGTACAGCATGGTTTTAGCGTATGAGACCGCAAGCTGAGATAATCGCAGTTTTGTGAAACTCAGCAGAACAGTCACCTGCCTGTGATTGTGGCTGCCTTTGGGCGAGTCTGTATACTGTATTGTGTGTGTGTGTGTGTGTGTGTGTGTGTGTGTGTGTGTGTGTGTGTGTGTGTGTGTGTGTGTTCGCGCGTTGCTCCGCGGCTCTGGGGGGAGGGGATCTCTGTCCGTTCTGTGTGTGTGTCTCCGGGCTCCTCCCTCCGTCTGTGCTGCTGGGAGTTTGAGCAGCGAGTTAGAGCAGCCTCTCTCCCTGGCAGCGAGTGTGGATAGGTCTCACTGTCTCTTGGGTTTGAGAGCCCCGATTAAGCCCCGTGCGACTCTAGGCTTTATGCTGACACACAGTCCATTTCTGGAAACCCCCACCGCAGCAGCGCGAAGCGTCCCCGCCTACAGTATGAGAATGAGGCTCCTTCTTTTCTGACTGTGAAATCGCCAAGCCATTTCCGCGGGAGGCGGCTGCTTTTGGTCCACGGGTCCCGTGGCTGTGGCTTCTCTCTGTCTCTGTCGCCACTTAGTGGTCGGTAAAATAGATTACACACATTCTCTTGCTCCAATAGTTATCTCGAAGATGTAAAAGGGGTTGATTGATGTCCCACCGTCAAAAAAAAAAAATGTTTATGTAAGACGAGTTAGCTCGTCCTTGGCACTCAAGCGCTGGATTATGTAAGACGAGTTAGGTCGTCTATGGCACTTAATGTGTTAAAAAGGAAGTAGTTTATGCACACCTGAGTCTAAATTACTATGGCTTTTGTTGTGTTTATTCTGCAGACTAAGCCATAGGCTTTTGGTTCTATGAAAGCCTTTATTTTTTTGTATTGAGTGATACACTAAACACTAATATCATATTATATCAGAAGTATTCTTTGTTTTGTGTTCACAATAGTGATGTCAGTTTGATTTGGTTAGGTTAGATCTATGGAATATTAAATCGTCCATCTTTGCTCACTAGATCTGCCTTTCTTACTGTCATTACTGGCAACTAAACCTGTTTGAATTTTGCATTGGGGAGAGTTCTATTGAAGTGACTATAAACCATCTGTGTGTCCTTTCACTTTTTATTGAAAATGCTTCCACCAGATTTTCATGGCTGCTTAATGAGAAACGCCATTTGAGTGGCGACATCGTTGACATCACTGACACTCGGCATAAGGAGGATTAACGTTATTAATTAACGTCATTATCAATATCAGATTCTTCATCGTCAATAACGTAACGCTAAACATCACTGACTGACGTTACTCTGTGTTGACGTTTCAGCTAGAAGTGCCTTGTTGTTCGACTTGTTCTGTTTGTTTTTTCTGAGCGGATCCCCCTTCTGAGGACGTAGTTTTCATTTTTAGCCAGCGAGCTATCATGTTTGCAAGCATCTGTCTTTATCCACCGAGAAATCAGCAGAGGAGCGTTGATGTCAAGAGAGGACTGAGGGACGCAATATTTTTTTCCCCATGATGGCGAAGGCTAGGCGAAGGCCTGACCCGCCCCTCTCTGCCTCTGATTGGCCTAGTGTAAAACGTTCATCCAATCACATTTACTTGGCTATCCTGCATCTCTTTCTACAGTCTGTGCAGACTCAGTGGGTCAGACAGACAGCCGTTTCGCTTGCTAAGCACCATTCCGCACAAACATAGATCAGTCTGCGCGAACCATTGCCGGATTACTCCCCCTTTATAAATTGAAGATATGCGGGAATTCGGGAAAATGTGCGGGATTTCCGCCATCCCGCGCCAAATTTTAAGCCCTGGGCTGTTCTCACTATTACCATTGTACAATGTAACATGCTGATCGGTTGGCTGCCGTTCTGACTATAAAATCATCGGGCCGAGCGTGGAGTGCGCACTGATCTGCCTTGTGGAGCCTCGCTCGACTATAATGAGACCATAAAGAAGGCCACTAGATCAACAAAGTTGATTGTGGAAAGTTTTCAGAGGAAGTGGTGGAGTAGGTAGGGGCAGTCATATTTCCCACCAGCATTCTGCAAAGACCCGCCCCATCTCTCTGTTCTCTGATTGGCTCAGACCGGCTCAAAGCCAATCAGTGAGCAGAGGGTCAGCCTGACCGTGACTGATGCCTAAAACGAACCTAATCTACCAACAAAGGCAGCAGTACTTGCTACGCCACTCTGAAAACACTTCTTTATTGTTCTGCATGCTCTGATAACACACTTGAATTGATGTCTGACAATGTAACGTACTGGTAGTGTCACAGTGCCGACTGCTCCTCGCACAAAAATAACAAATAAAATGCTCTGGTCTGCGAGGCCTGTTCTGCCTAATAGGTAGCACCGCCCAGAGCCGTATAGATAGAAGAGTCCCAACATCTCCATTCACTCCAATGGACCAGTTTTTTACTCTCAAGAGTTCCAGGAAGTAAGGTCCTGGATTAAGCAGCACTGTCGAGTTGCAGCAAAATAGACAGTTTGTGTTGTACTCTGAAAGGGTTTTTCATCCCTTTAATCAAATTGTACATTATCAGCTTTATTTTAACATGCAAAAGTAGCACGAGACCCCTTCCTGGCTGTTCATTGGCTAATGAGTCTCGCATTTTGGTCCTCCACTGACGCCACTCTCTCTCTAGAGGACACTGCCTATGACCAGGTTGGATGTTTAGCTGAAGCATTGCTGCTCCGCCCCCCCTGACACTGCCAAAGCACACGCTCACATTTAAAATGTCACAGCTTCCATACTTTTTGTCATTGCAGAGAAACTACTCTACGGGAAACTAGGGGGCAGTGTTGTCCTCAGGCCAGACTTGTCCTCTGTGACTGGCTCCATCACAGCCATACAGTGGAGACATGGAGAGACGTTGGCCATAGACTGGTTTGGAAAGGAGGTGCATCCTTACTACAAGCAAATCAAAGGTAGGCTATACTGAGACACAGTGGGTGATTTAAGCTTCCCATGTTTGACCAGGTGAGATAAGGATGTAACACTCACATTTAACAGAGGGAGGGAGGGACATGTTGTTCTCTCAGATGTTTGCTGAATGGTCCTGTAGTTTTTAAATTTGAGAAAGAAAGTTGAACAAAGTCTACTCTGAGATAATAAAGGATCTAACATGGATAAATAAGAGAAACATAATCAAGAAAATGTATCAGTTCTAGATGTATCTAAAAAAAATATACAAAGTTTGTTATACAACATTATTGTATTTGGTTGTATTTGCACACACACACACACACACACACACACACACACACACACACACACACACACACACACACACACACACACACACACACACACACACACACACACGGCTTAAAAATGGACCATCCAACAGTGTGACCATTGTTTTGTCTGTATAGGATTCACTATGTCATCCTTTATGTGACCTTTGATGTATTGTAGACCAGAATCTATTGGGCTTTATATATCTCTACACCCTCTCGAAGCAACAATACAGGATGAAGGCTTGATGCTGAAACGCGTCGAAGTTTGTTTTTTAAAGTCTATTATGACATTGCCATGCAAATAAAGGCATTTTAACCTTTTCAAATGAGGGTGCCTTGGAGTTTCTTGTATTTCTTCAGCCTATAGGTATCCCTTTCCAAAGAGCACCTTAAACAAACAACTTTTTGAGTCCAGGAAGCGCTCCTTCCTAAACATTTTTGACTTGTGTAGATTTTGTGAGGAGGAAGAGGAGACTGATTTGCTTTTATTTTGGTATTGTCGGTCTTTGTTATTTTGGATTCAAGTTGAAGAGTGGATTTCAGTTTACAGCTCAATTTTTTATAGCTGCCCTCTAACCATACTGTCTGACAAGAGTCGAAAGTACAATCTCTCCACTTGCCAAACAAAGCCCCTTCTAAACATGCAGTGAAATCCGGATTATAACCAGCTGCTAGCCGGTCGGCCTGCATGTTTAGAAACATGTTTAGCCACCTTATGAGCACTCCCGCGAGTGTGGATCATGACCATCTGAGACCCTAGTACAGGATCCGCATTATTGGAAAAATGGCTGTTTAACACCGGCAGCTCATGATCCGGATTAGGGCTGCACAATATATCGTTTCAGCGGGGTCCACCCGCTATGCCGACCACCCGCTATGCCGACCACCCGCAATGCCGACCTTAGGTTTAGGCGTGGGGGTGGGAGAGGTTAGGTTTTGGGTTAGGGTCTGGGGGAGGTTAGGTTTAGGCATGGCATGGGTGGAGGTTAGGTTTGGCATGGGGGTGGGAGAGGTTAGGTTTTGGGTTAGGGTCTGGGGGAGGTTAGGTTTAGGCATGGCATGGGGGGAGGTTAGGTTTGGCGTGGGGGCTGGGAGAGGTTAGGTTTTGGGTTAGGGTCTGGGGGAGGTTAGGTTTAGGCATGGGGGGAGGTTAGGTTTGGCGTGGGGGCTGGGAGAGGTTAGGTTTTGGGTTAGGGTCTGGGGGAGGTTAGGTTTAGGCGTGGGGGAGGTTAGGTTTTGGGTTAGGGTCTGGGGGAGGTTAGGTTTAGGCATGGGGGGAGGTTAGGTTTGGCGTGGGGGCTGGGAGAGGTTAGCTCCACCGACACGCTGCACGCCGCCTCGCTCAGCTGGTTCTGCTTGTGGGCTATCGGCATTGCGACCTGTCGGCACTGCGGCCTGTCGGCACATAGACGCGGCACCGTTTCAGCATCGTCATCGCAATGTGCACATGTGCAGTCACATCGCAGAGCGTGCAATGTCAAGTAAGGCAAATTAACTCATAGCCTACAGTAATGCATGCCCTCTCTGTGACGTTCTAAGCTCTTTTCCTACTAAGTAAAGTACCTTTACTCACTTAGCATCCTGCAACTGCAGCTAAAAACACACTCTCCTACTACGTCAACCATGCAGGTTACCCACTAGGCCACCTTCTTAAACGGGCAAGGCTTGATAGACCTACAGTATGCAAGTCTTTTGGTGAAAATTCCTGTATTTTTTCATATCGCAATATATATCGCAGAATAAAAAAATATTGCAATGCCAGTTTTTTCCAATATCATGCAGCCCTAATCCGGATCATGTATGTCTGAGTGGGCGGGCGGGTGGTTATATATATAATTATTAGGGTCATCCCGGGGACCTTAAAAATAGCATCAGGGACGATGAAAATTAATTTGGGGACGGAGCCGGGGACGATAGCCTAAACACACACTCTGCTCGTTACAATGAACGGCGATGAAAATGACACGAACGCAAATGCCACCTTTACAACACACACACGCACACTAAACAAACATGCGGGCACTGGCAGAGAGACAAACAGGCAGATCTAGCAGAACTCATCGCGCAAAAAGTGTCTGAATCTCATCTATGATGGCTGCTTTATCTTTGTGATAGTTTGAGTTTAATTTGCTTCAGTCGGACTTTGGCAGTTATTTTAAATGCGAGGACGCATTGCTCCTAATCTAGCTGCTGCCCTCATCCTGCTGCCTCTTTCTCAGGAGAGCGCGTTTCTGCTCCACCTTTTTTTTTCTTTCTCCCGGCCTCTCTCTCACTGCTTAAAGCTCAACGCTGTGTGTGTGTGTGTGTGTGTGTGTGTGTGTGTGTGCGCGCTGAGCCGCCCCACGCTCTCTCTCTCTGTCTATCGGTTTCTCTCTCTCTCCATTAAATTAGCAGATTGACAAATGACAATCACGCAACCGACAGTGGACTCAATCGCAGATAGCCCATATATTCGTCCCATCGCCCAACCCTACTGTATAAATAATAGTGAACCAAGAGATAGAGTGTTTGCATGCTTGTGTAAGCTATTTTTATGAAGGTGCTATGTGATGTAATTTAGGTTTACGTTCTAGGCAGCACTGTAGTCTTTTATGTTGAAAGCCGGAAACGGAAGTGTGTGTTGTGGTGGTTGTGGGGAGCTTGAGGCTGGAGGAGTGCGAGGAGGAGAGAACGGGGAAGAGTGAATAAAGCTGGCGTCTCATGGTGAGAGTGTTCAAGATGGGAGTTGCTCCGTTTATTACTTTTTATATCCAAGTCTAAGCGCAGCCTAACGCTCGGCTACACTGGTGGCAGCGGTGTTTCAAGGGAACGTCCCGAGGAGAACCGAAGTATAACGCTAAGGAGGTTAGCTGTGCGTGCTAACTGCTACGAGGCTAGCTGCGTGTGTTAGCTGCTAGGAGCACCACGTGCGATCATGTTGCGCGGCGGAGAATGGCCGTCGGTGAACGGGATGAAAGAGGAGCTGACAACGGTGATCAGCTCGGTACTTGCGGGTGTGGAAGCCCGTTTGTTGAAGGAAGTGAGACGGCTATTGGATGCTACACCGGCCTGGGCAGAGGGGCTGATGCGGATGCTACGAGAAGTCATGCAGCAGGTTGACTTGCTGAGCACAGAGGTGACGAAGCGTGGAGAACGGCCGGAGGAGCCGCAAGAGAGACGGTGTTGGACTTGTGGAGAACCTGGGCACATAGCGAGGTGGTGTCGCAGCGGTCCCGGGGGACAGACCAGGTGTGCGGAACAACGGTACTGGGGACGCCCGGGTGTCTGTTGGTCATGCGGTGCGTTTGGACACTTAGCCAGGGAGTGTCAAGAGGCTGTCTGGGACCGGAGGACAGCGGAAGAGGAGAGACGTGCAGGCGGCTGGCAGGTGAGACTCTGCTGGTCGTGTGGTAGGCCAGGTCATTTGGCCAGAGAGTGCACTGAGAGGATAGAGGACAGAGGAGAGACACAGGCTGGGGAGAATGTGAGCAGCCGGAGAGAGGTAATCTGCAACGCGGTGACAGTTGGGGGAGCGACGCTCGTGTCTCCAGGTGAGCGAGAGGGGTTGACGCCGGAGGAGCCGGCCCAACCTAGGCGCTCCACAACCCCCACGGTTGCTGTGCAGAAAGCCGAGGTGGAGATGGATGCCGGTGGTGTTCGCCCTGCTGCCCTCAACACGCCGCCCCCTGGGTGAGGAAGACGAGAGGACGAGCGAGTGCAAGAGGCGGAGGAACAGGAGGAGTGTCCAGATGTGGACCTGACGGACGACAGAGTGACCATCAGGGATGTCGAGGTGACAGAGTGGAAGCGCAGACAGATGGAGGATGCGGATATCGGTCCGGTGTACGCGTGGGTAGCGGCTGGACGCCGGCCCCCTGTGGAGGAGATTCCCCTGTGTTCCGGTGCCATGAAGGGACTGTGGGAGATTTTTACCGACCTGCGTCTGGATGAAGATGGGCTGTTGGAGAGGACAGGGCACGGTAGAAGGGGGTTCCAGACGGTGGTACCCAGCTACCTGCGAGAATTAGCACTGAAGGGGGCGCACAAGGGCCCTGGATCCAGTCATTTTGGGCCCGAAGAGACACTCAGCCGCATCCGTGGACATTTCTACTGGAGCGGACACACGGGGGATGTGCTGAGCTACTGCAGTGCGTGTGATGTCTGTGGGACACAGAAGGGGGTGTGGGAGAATTTTTGGGGTTGAGGGAGTAGCGTGCTTCAGGTGGGACAGAAGCTGTAAAAGGGGGGATGGAAATAGTGGTGGTCGAAATGAAGGTAGAAAGAGAAAAGAAGTAATGAAAATAAATAATGTAAATGTTGGGGTTATTGTGGAATGGAAATGTGTGTAAAAAAAAAAAAAAAAAAAGATTGTTGGTATGGAAATGCACTGTGAATGTTTGGGAATATTGATGCCTTTGCACAGGGGGGATGCAGTGTGATGGAGTGTGTTAATGTCCGTGTCTCTGGGGGATTGGAGTGATGGGGTATTGAGTTGCTGAGTTAAGAGGGTGTGATTTTGAGAGTGATGGAATGTGTTGCTTGCTTTGTGTTACATTGCCATGCCATGTAGTTGCACCGTGAATGGATGCTGAAACGAGGACGTTTCTTTTGGAGGAGGGGAGGTGTGTAAGCTATTTTTATGAAGGTGCTATGTGATGTAATTTAGGTTTACGTTCTAGGCAGCACTGTAGTCTTTTATGTTGAAAGCCGGAAACGGAAGTGTGTGTTGTGGTGGTTGTGGGGAGCTTGAGGCTGGAGGAGTGCGAGGAGGAGAGAACGGGGAAGAGTGAATAAAGCTGGCGTCTCATGGTGAGAGTGTTCAAGATGGGAGTTGCTCCGTTTATTACTTTTTATATCCAAGTCTAAGCGCAGCCTAACGCTCGGCTACACTTGTGAACATGATTTCTTAGCACATGAATTATTGGAAACTCAGCGTAAATCAACGACATGAAAATATTTATAAAACAAATTGTATTTTAAATTTCCATGACTTTTCCAGGTTTCTCATGACCATACGTACCCTGAAATTTGTTTGGTTGTACTTGCACTGTTCAGTAATTTGCAAAATAGTCCTAAAACCAATATGAAAAAGAATCGTGATAAGATTGTGGATCATGATCCTGCCTGAAAAAAATCGTGATATGATATTTTTTCCATATCACCCACCCCTACGTAGCCTATTAATTCATTAATAATTCGGGCAATCGCTTATATCAACGAATTAAACGAGAAAACTCACGGTTTCCTCAAGTGCTGCAAACGGCTTGAAAAGGTTTATTTTCCTCCCCACCTGTCTGTCTTGTAGGCTATGTGAAAATGCAAGAGGGTGATAGTTGCATCAGCCTATATCGAGACATAACTTTTCTGGGGAGAAATACATTGAAAACTAATCAGATATGACTTGAATGCCACTTGTAAAATCATCCACAGTGTAATGTTAGTGCGACGGTGCGACCACTATTTTGACTGGCGGCTTTTGGGCGATGTAACAAAGGCAAGCGCTCACTTTTTTTTTGTCACATTGCCACCCCACGTTATCGCCTGAATGCGTCAGAATGCATCGGGAACTTGACAGTGACTGCGTTTACATGGACTTGAGTATCCCGGTTACTGTCAGGGTTTTGGAGTATCCCGTTTTTGTGTTTGCGCATGTAAACATCATATCCCGGTTTCAGAAACTGTCCTGGATAAGCCCTTATCCCGGTTTTGAGAAAGCCGGTTATGCGAGGTGGAGTACTCCGAAAGAACCTGGGATACTGCTGCATGTATACACCTTATCCTGCTTTCTGACCGCAGCAGACTACCTGCGCAGGCGCGGCTTCAGCCAAGTCTCACTTCTGGAGCGATGAGGAAATGGAGTTTTGCCGAGTTTTGTCTTTCGGTGATGAAATAATTAAATGCTTGGCAGCTTAGATAGGAGAAAGCATCGAAATGCTGCCCTATTCAAGTCTGTAGTATACAGACTATACAGGACGAAGGTGTTGTGACTCAAATGAAAGCAAAAGCCGCGCGCTGCGTGCAAACAGGGACACTCCACCATGAAGACGGAATCCAAGGGAATCCCACGTCTTTGCCCAAAAAAGGTGAATGACGTCACGTCACACGCACCCAATAAGCAAATAATAATAATAATGACCCCGGTTTGTATTGTAACGATCACAGGCGCCTGCGCAAATAGCATACAGTGATCAGTAACCAGGATACTACTACTTATCATGTATATGAGTAACCTGCTTTCTCTCTCTTCCATGTAAACGCCACATCCAGAATATGATCAAAACCAGGATAAGCCTCATAACCGGGATACTCAAGTCCATGTAAACGCAGTCAGTGAGAGACGTGTGCGTTATGGACTAGTGTGTTTGGCAGAGATCTCATGTTGTGGATGCAGTGTATGGAGACATGTGTGTTATGGAGTAGTGTGTTTGGCAGAGATATCATGTTGTGGATGCAGTGTATGGAGACATGTGCGTTATGGAGTAGTGTGTTTGGCAGAGATCTCATGTTGTGGATGCAGTGTATGGAGACATGTGCGTTATGGAGTAGTGTGTTTGACAGAGATCTCATGTTGTGGATGCAGTGTATGGAGACATGTGCGTTATGGAGTAGTGTGTTTGGCAGAGATCTCATGTTGTGGATGCAGTGTATGGAGACATGTGTGTTATGGAGTAGTGTGTTTGGCAGAGATATCATGTTGTGGATGCAGTGTATGGAGACATGTGCGTTATGGAGTAGTGTGTTTGACAGAGATCTCATGTTGTGGATGCAGTGTATGGAGACATGTGCGTTATGGAGTAGTGTGTTTGGCAGAGATCTCATGTTGTGGATGCAGTGTATGGAGACATGTGTGTTATGGAGTAGTGTGTTTGGCAGAGATATCATGTTGTGGATGCAGTGTATGGAGACATGTGCGTTATGGAGTAGTGTGTTTGGCAGAGATCTCATGTTGTGGATGCAGTGTATGGAGACATGTGCGTTATGGAGTAGTGTGTTTGGCAGAGATATCATGTTGTGGATGCAGTGTATGGAGACATGTGCGTTATGGAGTAGTGTGTTTGGCAGAGATCTCATGTTGTGGATGCAGTGTATGGAGACATGTGCGTTATGGAGTAGTGTGTTTGGCAGAGATATCATGTTGTGGATGCAGTGTATGGAGACATGTGCGTTATGGAGTAGTGTGTTTGGCAGAGATATCATGTTGTGGATGCAGTGTATGGAGACGTGCGTTATGGAGTAGTGTGTTTGGCAGAGATCTGAACATGGCTTTCACATATCTTGAGAACATTCGTCCAATCGACTTCAAACTTGGGGGTTGCGCTGTTCGTGACGTGACCAGAGTGCGGTGCCAAATTTCCAGTATCCACCTAGAAACAGCGTGCAAATTTCTCGTATACTAAGAAATATGCTCATTTCTATATTTAGTTCAAATACCTGGATATTCAGTGCACCTATTTAATAATGTATGCCAAAAAATCACAAAAATCTAAATACTTTCGTTTTTCACACTTTTTCACATCAAAAGTTAATTTTTCAAGATTTTATTCATAACAGTAATCTACAGTTTGCTGACGTCACAAAGTACTATCAGATTTCTACCCCATTTCACCCAATCATCACCACATGGCAGCTTGACAGCTGCCATGTTGTGATCAATCTTCATTTCAGAAGAATTTTCTCCTCCAAATGAAGGAGAAAATGGAGCCTAGTGTCTGTAATCTGGCAGAATTTCTAGCCCATAAACTAACTACTAACTTGGCCAATTGTATGTAACATACAAAATAAAGCAAACGGTAATGTCTAAAAATGCAAAGAAATGTAACCGGCTCGTTAAACTCGCATTAGGGGATAACATAAGCATAAGGGGTCTCCCCTCGGAGATTCCAGGCGGGCGGGCAGCACTCATGCATCGGACTGTCCGCTCCGCTCCACACAGAAGCAGCTGGCTGCCTGGTACTCTGCGGATCCCACTCGCGTAGCACCACAACACGCTGAATCCCACTCGATTTGGGGGCGGAACACGCCAGGATTGGCCAATGCCAAAGCCAGTCCCCAGAATTGTCAAATCAAATCATCGACACGCTATTATGGTCCGCCTCTCAACCCTGTCATCTCAGACAAGATTTGTTTTCAGACTCTGAAACGGTGCCGCGTGTATGTGCCGACAGGCCGCAGTGCCGATAAGCCGCAATGCCGATAGCCCACAAGCAGAACCAGCTGAGCGAGGCGGCGTGCAGCGTGTCGGTGGACCCGCTGGAGCTAAGCTCACCCATCCCTCACGCCTAAACCTAACCTCCCCCCACGCCTAAACTAACCTCCCCCCACGCCTAAACCTAACCTCGTCCCACGCCTAAACCTAACCTCCCCCAGACCCTGACCCTAAACCTAACCTCTTCCACCCCCCACGCCTAAACCTAAGGTCGGCTTAGCGGGTGGACCCCCTCTGAAACGTCTCTGACCCTCGCGCTACTTGCATTCTGTTGGGTTCATTTTGTCTGTAAGAACTCTGTTGAGAAGCTAACCCTAACCATGTTAAGAACTATGTTGAGAAGAATTCTGTTGATAAGCTAACCCTAACCATGTTGCTCCATAGATCGTGGTGACCTGGACATTTCAACTGGAGAGCTGAAGATCACAGGATTGATCAGAGAAGACAGTGGATCGTACACAGTAGAGATCAACAACAACATCAACAGCGAGACTCATCTCAAAGTCATCTGTGAGTGTTTTATGTTGGCAGTTTGTCCAGTTTCAAGTCAGTGATGTGGAGTTGTGTGTGATTCACCACTTGCTTTTAATTAAGTGTAGCCACTGCTATTTCATGATTGTTATTTCTGACAGCCCATGAAGGCAGCATTAGTGTGACAGGCAGCGACGTCATTTTTCCTCCGGACGCAAAGTAAAGCCAAGCTGAGACTCAATGTTAGGCAGGAGAGGAACAATTAGAAAAGTGAATATAGATGCTTGAAAAAAGATAAATGAAGGATGTCAGGAGAGAAATATGTAGATGCAAGAGAAGATCCGGACCGGAGACACAGAGGGAAGATACAGAAGAGGATTTGATGCTAGCTTTATACCTGAAAAGAAGATTTTGCTTGGAGGTGAAAACTGGAAGAGAAGACCGCTCGTCACTTGGTATGAGAGGAGAGAGAGAAGAGTTCGGACTGGTTTTGTTCGTAAACCCAGTTCTGAACTGAGAGAGCACCGATCCACACAGAACTACACCTACTACAACCGCCTCATTGAGTTTTTAAAAGTGCAAGCCAGTCTCTTCATAACCTAGACTTGATGTACCACTGTGATTGGACATTTCTCCTCTTAAAATACACTGGGTTCCATAAGCGGCAACCTCTGACTGGGAAAAATGAAGGCAATTCAGAAGTGCAAATAATGCAGTTCCTCAAATGGCCACTTGAGGCTGGCTCAAAAAGCGAGTAAGTCCAAATAGACCCCATGTTAAAATGCCCAACTTTACAGCAGAAATAAGCATGTTTACAACCTGGTTCAAAAAATGGTTTTGGTCCCTATTTCAGCGTTCATGAAACTGTACGGGAAGTGAATGTTTATGTAACTCACCTGTTCATACAAAACGAAGTCAGATTGTATAGAAGTCAATGGGAAAATGAGGTTACTTCTCACTTGATTTATGAATTTGGTTTGCTAATGAGTTCATGATCTCAATCTCTAGGTTTCAAGTCTTCTTTAATACAGCATGATGTTCATTTTGTAAATTATGGTCCAATTAAGCCTCAAATAGACGAGAGAAAAGACGATGCTTTGACAGGGTTTTTCCTGCATAGACAATTAGGAGGCGGCCGCCTCCATATATTTTAGCTCCGCCTCCAGCTCTTGACAGGTGAAACCATACTTGCAAAAACACTAACAACTGTTGCACTCGTGGCTTGGTGATGAAATAGTAGCTCAGCAACCTATAGCAGTAACGTTAGATATAGACATTAATTTGCCCCCTAAACCTTCAATCAAATAACCATTTCATACGAGCGTATTTATATGCAAATGAAGGCTGGCTGGTTGCCTTTTCACAGCCACTTGTTCTGTATGAGTTGGTAAACTGTAATGTAGCCGTGCCCATTAGCCTCTGATTAGCTACAATAACGTTATCAGACGTCAGCTACGTGCTCCTGCTCACGATAAAGAGCCTTTTTGAAAGCACAGTCTGCAGTCCTGCTGCTTAATGCTGTTTCCAACCAGGAAAAATATGTTTTCGATGGAATATCAGCTCTCTTATCATTAGTGCGACTGCGTTTAGCAGCTCCCATCGGCTCCTCACAACTACCCATGTCTGCTAGCAACAACAACAACAACAATAAGACTTCTGGTCTGAGTTTTTCAAAATAAAAGAACAATTAACATGTCTAAAGCACACATAAGCCATTGAAAGTGATAATAGGTTCATTTTGAAAATTAAATTAAATGTAAGGAAGTACCCTAAAGATACGTTTAGATGCACAACAAAATAGATAAAAAGTGACTGACAAGAGTCTGTGAGAGCATGGTTTTACACAGACAGCTCACTTGACTCATGATGAAGTCATGGATTAGGTGAAGCTAACTGTATTGAGACAATTCACAACACATACACAAAGCTTTTTGTTGACAGTAGATGTCAGGATATTTTGTTTTATTACATTCTTCATTCACTGTAAATGGTCAGCAATTATACTGAACATACAGTAACTGTTGGCTACTGATGTTTATTTAGCTATGATATTTTTATTCTTTATTTCCTCAGTGCTCACTTCCAGAAAATGACAATGCATAATGTTAAATTCTTTTTTAAATAAAGTTGGCCTATTTGTTCAAGAAAGCAGCCTTCTGAGTAGCTTTGCACACAGTCATATCGGTGCACAATCCACATAGAAAAGGTCTATATCTGCTCAAAAATGCACTATGTCAGCACTCTGCAGCCATATCAGTAATCGGTGAATATCGGCTCTAGTTCTGCCTCATTTTGAGCCAGGAAAAACCCTGTTTGGGGTGTGATTGACAGGTCACCTGTCCAGTGATCTCACAGCTCACCTATCACGGACCAATAGCAGGCAGCGCTGCGGCTCTGTCTGGCAAAACAAAAGAACAAGATGGCGACGGTCAAAATGCCAAACTCAACTCAACTAAAAAAAAAAAAGCCTTCAAAATAATGACAATCATGGTGGCTACATGGATATTTTTATACAATCTATTAACATTGTGCCGAAACCCCCCCTCCATGTTACATGTTTGTTCATGTTAAAGGGATAGTTTCTTTATGTGAGGTACTTGCATACAGTCAGTGTACTACATGCAGCAGAAAGCAGCCGGCGTGGTTTCAGTTTGGAGAAATGGAGACCGGCCGCATCATGCAAGTAGAGCTATCTGCTGAGTGTGAAGGGAACCAAAAACGTTAAAAAAAACAAAACAAAAAAAAACACACATCAAATGCTTCCATACTGCTCACCTGAGGTAATCCAAGTCTCCACAAGCCCTCAAGTTGACTTGAAAAGGTGTCTTTTACACTGTGTTTTTAGCTGAAATCTTCACTGTAGCCAGGTGTGGAGCTAAGTGGGGAAGAAGTAGGGGTACTGCACCAAGATTCAAGATTCAAGATTTTTATTGTCACTCCATGGTACAAGTATCACGTGTGAAATTCTTGTGCTGTGAACTCCGTTTACAACATAGTACAAATATAACAGGGCATTTGAGTGCAAAAACAACAAGAGACACAACAAGCAATAAGGCAGTGATAAGACAAGTCAGAGACAGTGGCATATTCACTGCACATAGGTGCACATGTCGTGTGCATACTTTAAACGTGCTTAAACATTTTAAATTCGGCGTATTTGACATACAGGTGCCAATAGCATATTCCTTATTAAACATACAATTAAACTCGGCGTTTTAAATTCGGCGTATTTGACATACAGGTGCAAATAGCATATTCCTTATTAAACATACAATTAAACATTAGACATACGTAATGGTAGCAGCTACAGTACGGTACGGTACGGCTACTTCACTATTTGTGTATGTTAACTCATTCACCGCCAGTTTAGGACTGCCAATATTTAGCACAGGCCAAAGATTTTCATAATTGTTGGTCATCTTTCAAGACCCACAGTAAATTATCTATTAGCACCAGAGTGATTTGCAATACCTCAAAATGAAGATGTACGTCTCTGGGTTCACCAGGAAAAAAAAAGTGAGCTTTTAGAACTCTACTTATAGCCATTTATATACACCCTGTTTTCACCCAAAAGGTCTCCCTGAGAAAATAAACAGGAGAAAAGGCAATTTTTGTAAAAGGGCACAATCTCAGGCAGAACTCACTCTCAATTCTTTTATTTTGAACTGTATTGACATCAGACATGTAAATATTATTCGTTAGGACACAAATGACAAAAAAAAAAATATATATATATATATATATATATATACACATGAAGTGCTTTTTTTTTACATTCAACAATACAGTTTACTCGGTGTGAGTGAGTGTGCAGACAGACAGACAGACAGACAGACAGACAGACAGACAGACACACCGACAGACAGACAGACAGACAGACAGACAGACAGACAGACACACACACACACACACACACACACACACACACACACACACACACACGATCCCCCTTTTAGATTTCTAACCCCACATAGGATAAGCAATAACCACGCCCTGTGGTGCTGGGATTGGCCAGGAGCAACACTGGAGGGCACGCAGCCCAGCGATTTCATGAACCAACTGAATAGCTCTTGAGAAAGGACAGCGGGCTGCTGTGACTGCCGCTTCTGCCTTGTGCCTTGCTGTTGTGTGTTTATTTTGTTTTGTTCTGGTCCACCCGTCCTCGTCCATGTCTCCCTGTCATATCCTCCCTGCTATTTGATCGTTCCCGTTTTCCCCTCGGCTATTCAACACGTCCTCACCGCCCTCGCAAACTGATCGATCATTTCCTCATTCCTCCGATGATCAAACACATCTCTTGATTACTTTCTCCCGTTTTCTCCCGGCTGGCACAGAGGAAGGCGACTCCAGCTCGTGCAGCGCGCCGAGGCGCGTTTCAATGGCGTTTCTCCTGTCTGCACAAGGAAGCGTTACCCGTTTTCTGCTTTTCCTCTTGCTCAATTTCAAAACAACAGCTGCGGTATGTGTTTGTTCACGTGTTGTCTTAGATGCTAGGGACCTGATACTATGTCAGAGGCTGGGGAAGTGTTTGAACTACGCCCTGCAGTAATAAAAACAAAAACACGTCAAACACGTCATTGGCGGGGAGGGCTATTTCTGATAACACGTCAAAGACGTCATTGGCGGTGAATGAGTTAAGGAGTCTCGTGGCCTGTGGGAAGAAACTGTTCCTCAAGCAATTTGTGCGTGCTTTTGGAACCCTGTATCTTCTCCCTGATGGTAACAGGGAGAACAGGCTGTTGTGGGGATGGTTTGTGTCTTTGATGATCTTCAGGGACCTCCTGAGGCACCGCTGTTTATACAGTTCATGCAGTTCTGGCAACTCACATCCTGTTACGCGCTGGGCCGCGCGTCTCACTCTCCGTAGCGCCCTGCGGTCCATGGTGGTACAGTTCCCGTACCAGGTAGTGAAGCAGCCAGTCAACAGGCTTTCAATGGTGCCTCTGTAGAAGTCCGTAAGGATTTCTGGCCTTAGCCCAAATTTCTTCAGGCGCCTGAGTCCGTGTATTCGCTGTTGGGCCTTTTTGACAACAGTGGCGGTGTGGCCGGCCCAAGTCAGGTCCTGGTGGATGTTGACTCCCAGGTACTTGAAGCTGTCTACCCTTTCCACCACTGTGCCGTTGATGGTGATTGGGGGGTGTGTGCCCCCCCCCCCTCCTGTAGTCTACAATGATCTCCTTGGTCTTGGAGACGTTCAGAGAGAGGTGGTTGTCCTGGCACCATTGTTCCAGGGCCCCTACCTCCTCTCTGTAGGCCGTCTCGTCACCCCCCGAGATCAGCCCCACGACTGCTGTGTCGTCTGCAAACTTCACGATGGTGTTCGAAGTTTGAGTCGCCACGCAGTCGTGGGTGTAGAGGTCGTACCAGAAGGGGCTGGAGACGCACCCCTGGGGCGCTCCTATGCTGATGGTCAGTGGGGAGGAGGTGAGGTTGCCCACCCTCACCACCTGGCGGCGGTCTGTCAGGAAATCCAGGATCCAGTCGCACATTGCTCTGTTTAGTCCCAGATCCTTGAGCTTGTGTACCAGCCTGGAGGGTACTATGGTGTTGAATGCTGAGCTGTAGTCCACGAACAGCATTCTTACATAGGTGTCCTTCCCCTCCAGGTGGGACAGGGCGGTGTGGAGCACGTGTGCTACTGCATCCGCTGTGCTCCTGTTGGGGCGGTATGCAAATTGTAGCGGGTCGTGGTCCGGGGGGAGTGTGGGGCGGATCTGTGATATGACCAGCTTCTCAAAGCACTTGCTGGCTATTGGCGTGAGGGAGGGCTATTGGGCGCCAGTCATTGAGGCTGGTCACTTTCTGCTGCTTGGGAATGGGGATGATTGTCGCTGCTTTGAAGCAGGAGGGAACTTGTCGGAGGGAGAGAGACTGGTTGAAAATGTCTGTGAATACGCCTGCCAGCTGGTGGGCGCAGGCCTTGAGGACCCGCCCGGGGATGCCGTCCGGGCCGGCCGCCTTGCGTGGGTTGATGCGCAGGAACGTCCGGCGCACCTCATCCTCAGTGATGGTGAGAGGGCGGTCTGGGTCTGTGGGGGGTGGGAGGTGGGGGGGGTTGGTTGTTGGGTGGGAATGGGAGGGGGTGGGGGTGCTGAGGGGTGGGGGGGGGAGAGGAGGAGGGGTGGGGGGGGGAGAGGAGGAGGGGTGATGGGGGGGAGAGGTGGCAGGGGGGGGAGGGGGGGTGGTGGGGGGGAGGAGAGAGGGGGGGTGATGGCGGGGAGGAGAGGAGGAGGGGTGGTGGGGGGGAGGAGAGAGGGGGGGGAGGAGAGGAGGAGGGGTGGTGGGGGGGAGGAGAGAGGGGGGGGTGATGGGGGGGAGGAGAGGAGGAGGGGTGATGGGGGGGAGAGGTGGCTGAGGGGGGGGGAGAGGAGGGGGGGAGGTGGAGGTGGGGTGGTGGGGAGGAGAGGGGTAGGGGAGGAGGGGAGGCGCTCTGGCAGAGGGGTCGAACCTGGCGTAGAACGCGTTGAGTTCGTCTGGCAGGGTGGGTGACACATTGGCGTTTTGCTGCCTTTCCCCTTTGAAGTCTGTGGCAGCATGGAGGCCTCTCCACAGGTGTCTGGGGTTGTTGGAGTCCAGTTTTGCCTCCAGCTGCCTTTCATATTCTCTCCGCGCTTTTTTTATTGTAGCTCGGAGGGCGTATTTCGTCTGCTTGTATTGTTCTGGCGTCCCGGACTTGAAGGCGGTGGTCTGGGCGTGAAGTGCAGCCCGGACATCACAGTTAATCCAGGGTTTCTGGTTTGGCATTGTTTTGACTGTTTTTGTGGGGACTAGGTCCTCTGTGCATTTTTTAATAAAACATGACACCGTTTCAGCATATTCTTCCAGGTCTCCTGTGTTGAATTCTCCCCATAACACTTGGTCGAAACAGTCTCTCAGGATGTCATCTGATTCGTCTGACCAGCGTTGGGCGGTTCGGTAGACTGGGGGGTGTCATTTAAGCTTTGGTTTGTGT
This sequence comes from Poromitra crassiceps, assembly GCF_964638095.1. NCBI lineage: Eukaryota > Metazoa > Chordata > Actinopteri > Beryciformes > Melamphaidae > Poromitra > Poromitra crassiceps. The sequence continues at coordinate 30,392,506 of NC_139645.1, forward strand.
CTGGGGACGAGCCAGATAGAGGCGTGGTCCGATTTGCCGAATGGGGGGCGGGGTGTTGCTTTGTAGCAGCAAGGAATGTCTGTGTAGCACTGATCCAAAGTGTTTTTACCCCGTGTGCTACAGTGTATATTCTGGTGGAGGGGCATTCTCTTCCTCAGGTTCGCTCTATTAAAATCTCCTGCGACCACCACCGCCGTCTCCGGCTGTCTTGCTTTCTGTGCGCTGATTGCATGGTCCAGTTCTCTGAGAGCGTTCTTTGTGTCTGCCTGAGGTGGAATATACACAGCTGTGAGGGTGACACCACCTGCACCTGAAGCATTTTATGTATTTTTTTCACATCATCAGACAGCTGATGTGACAGCTGATACTTCCCTGATGTGGCCGGTCTGCATTTCTCCAAACTGGGACCAGGCTGGCTGCATAAATGTAGTACACAAACTGTATACAAGTACCTCATACAACCTCACATAAAAAAACATCCAAACTATCCCTTTAAGTGCACATTAGGTGCACAAAGTGTGCGAGTGTCTCTGTCTCTTTCCAGCTGTCTGCATTGAGACAGAGAAAGAACAATGTGCATGTGAGTGATCCTGACTGTAACAGCTGTTCTCCTCTTCTCTCCATCAACAACAGCACCTGTCTCTAAACCCTCCATCTCTAAATGGTGTGCAGATGATTTGACTCGCTGTTTTCTGAGCTGTGAGTCAAACACCACCACAGACGCTGAACCAGTCAGCTACACCTGGGAGAAAGACAACACCAGAGAGAATTCCACAGAGTTACTCAAACACCAAATGATCATTACAAAGGTACAATACAGCAATACTACTGACAGTGTTTGTACCTCTGTCTTTTTGGCTGAGTCTTTCTGTCCATGTGTCAGTTAGTTAATGCACTGGTTCTCAAACTTTTTCACATCAACTGACACAAATTAGACCACAGACTCCCATCTGATAAGGTTTTAGTTTTTAGATGTTTTATTACAGAAAGTGTATGAAGACCATGACCAAAACAGTCATTGTGTTAATTAATTGTGGATGAATTATAGGGACATTAAGTTATCCTTCTTTTTTCTGGGGACCCTCTCATGGACCTCTGGGGTTCCCCAGACCCCATTTTGAGAACCACTGAGTTAATGTCCACTAGTAATATCAGGAGATGAACAAATGCATTCCTTTACAGGTATACACCATAATGATTTGTTCAACTTGCATCACATATTCATTGCACCAGCCGCTAGTTTTCAGCTGTTTTAACCCCCCTCCCCCTCCCTTCCTGCAGCAAGCCCAAAAACAGAGTGCCAAAGTCACGCCCTCTTCCCGGTTAGACATACAAACCAAGGGGTTTAATCCACCATTTAATTTTCCATAGACATTTTGTAAAATGCTTATAAGAATAGTTTTACTTGGTCAAACCAAGCGATTCAGCTATATTTAGAATCAGGGGAGACCATAAAGAGAGAACATTTCACTCAGACTAAAAACACACACACTAAATCTGCTATTTTTTTTTGATTTTGGTCAGTTTTATATCATAAAGATTTTCAGGGCTACAATGGGGAACCTGTGAAAGACTGAAAGAGAGTGAGCATGTGAAGTGCTTAGCTAGCAGCTTCTGTCAACTGTGTCTAAGCAGCTCCTCTCAACACAGCAGATTACATCATGTGCTTTAGGGAGGTGTGTTGTTTTTGGATGATTCCAATGTGGGCGTTGGCTTAAGAAGACTGTGCTTTAATCAGAGTAGCTGGTTTAAGACGAAGTGCCATTGAGCAAGACACTGAATCTGAATGCTCTGTTAAAAATGAAAGTGAAATGTGGCTGAGTGATTGGTTTGTGATCTTATATTTCACTGGTTTTATAGCTGAAGGATTTGAAGTATGCATCAATCAGCTGTAAGGTGGAGAACCCAGTCAGTGAGGAGGTCAGCCAACCCATCAGCAACCCCCTCATCCCGAGTGAGTTACCTCACTTGAACAACAATGCAGTTCTGCCACTACGTCTCTCTCTCCTTCTCTCTCTTGTCTCTCCCTCCCTCCCTCTCTCTCGCTCTTGTCTCTCCCCTCCCTCTCTCTCGTGTCTCCCCATCCCTCTCTCTCTCTCTCTTTATCTTTCTCAACCCACCAGTCAAGGCAGATGCCACCTAGAGCCAGGTCTGCTCGAGGAGTTGTTTTCCTTCCTGCTGCTGCCAAATGCATGTTGGGGAATTGTTTAAATTGCTGCGTCGAAACTTAGTAAAGACGCTGGTCTTCAACCATTTGTAAAGCATCTCAGATAACTGTTGTTATGATTTGCTGTAATATAAAGCAACATGACTTGACTTAACACTTGTTGCTGTTATTTTTTCTGTAGAGTCTGATGGTGAAGGGAAACGGAGAACAGGGAGAATAGTCACCATCTTCGTGGTACTGACAATGTTGCTGCTCGTCATAATTCCCATTGTCAAACGCATACGCAGAACAGGTAGGAAGCCAAGAAATACTATATTTATTTACAATGAATTACTGTCTAATTGATATTATTAATACTGATGTAATCAAAAGGATCTTTGCCTCTAATTGATAGTATTCACATTGTGTGTCTATATTTTATTTAGGGTTAGTTGCCTCACTCCATAACCGGGCCTAGACCAGTCCCCCCCCCCCCCCCCATGTTTAATGTTGTTGAACTGCCTCTCTTGAGTTCCATTTCCACCCTGCCAACACAGGAGGCGCTGCACTCCTCTCCCATAGACTTGAATAAAAGATTAGCAGGTGTTTTCACTAAAGCTTTACATTACAGCCTGTAACGTACAGCGTAATGATTCCAGAGTAATCTTTTGTACTAACAGTGAGCCAGTACAGTAGCTACTGATACATACTCTTTCAGGGTGATTCAAGACCGCTCCACTTCCTGAAAGGGAGATCATTCAGGTTGATCAGGGGTTTATTTTGTGATCATGACCAACTTGCTGCTCTACACTATCCTGCTTATTACAGTGAGACAGCCCCTTGGCAGCAAGACCATTAGAGAGAGGTCTGACACCTGCATGGTCAGGCAGTCAGTCTGTCTCTCCTCCTTGGGAGGTCTGTGGTTAAGTTTATGGGAGTGGCAATTTGTGTTCAGCAGGATAATCTTCATGAATGTGAATCACTTTTATAGAGACACTGCGGAGCACGTCATCATTCAGAAACCACACCCAAAACGGCGGTAAACACAAACTCCCCCCCAATCCTGGCGTTCTTCTATGTTGCGTGCATGGTCGCATGTTGCACACAAGATCATTATGGAAGATGAACACTCCAACTTACTTCCTTGACAGCTAGATCCACATTTTTCTTCTCGCCAATTTTCAATGGCTTCCTTGTTTTGCTCGGGAGTACAAAAACACTTTAATTGGCGATTTTTTTTTTTTGTGCAGCCCACCACACAACAGCTTTTAGCTATATGTTTAATTCAAGGAAAATGAATGCCGGTGTTTGAATGGAGAGCTTTCCCCCGTGATGGGCGTGGCCTATTTCATGCAGTGTCTCTATGCCTTTTGAAGCGTTTTCTGAAAATCACACAAATTGCCACTCCCATAAACTTTTGTTAGCCACAGACCTTATTTTATGCATTTAAGTGAAAATCCCCATTCTAAAACCCTATTCACTTTTCTCCGTAAGCAGCAACATGCTACTTCCAGACTCATTCCAGCAGGGCTCTATATACTGATCAAGAATTATATGCTGCCATTTTGCACGAGTTGTAATAAAAGATCTAAGGGCTCTATCTTGCCGACGGCGGTATTGTTGCATTAGCACCCGTTTTGCGCTGGAATAGCGCCGCACAAAGCCCTAATTGTAGGTGTTTCGGCCCGCTGCGCTTCACGTCATCTCGGCGCACATATCTGTATAGGCGTGTTTATGCCCAAAAGCATTGTGGAGGTGTGGTCAGAAGCGTCATGCCCATTGTAACTGAGGGGGCAATTGCCCCCTCAGATTTTTGAGAGGTAAAAAAAAAAAAAAAAAAAAATTTTTTTTTTTATAAACATAGGCTATATTATTATAGGCTGTGTATGGTAGTTGAAACATAGTTTCAAGTTTACGTTTATGTATGTTTGTAGTTAAAACAAAAACATAAATACTGTATAGGCTACATACAGTACAACACAAAAGGCTGTTATTTACCCTTTGTCGCCACCTGGTGAGTAAATATATATAACTAAAACCATTAGAATTGACAACCGGTCCGCGACTTTTTTTCCCCATGCATCTACCAGTCCTTGGCACAAAAAAGGTTGGGAACCCCTGCTCTAGAGGAAAGATTTCTACCTTCTGAAAAGGCAATACCAGCCAAAATAAACATTGTGTTACATTGCTTTGAAACATGTGGTCTCCCTTTTTTGTCAAGTCCATTGAGCCTGGGCAGTGGCAATGTACTTAGTCTGGTGATTATGGATCTTTCCAGGAGGCTGAGCAGTTTGGAAAATAGCCTTATGGTTACACCTGCTCAGTCTGTTAATTTAAAATTAGATATTCCTCTAAATCTGGCTTCCAACCCCCCAAATTTTTTGCCGCCCTCAGGGCGGCGCCAGAGTTCGCCCCCTCAGATTTTTGGCTTGCATGACGCCCCTGGGTGTGGTCACGCCCATAAAACCACAGCGTCACGTCAGCAGCTTCCTCCTTCACTGAGAGGGAGAAATGAGGGAGAGAAAAGGTAGCCTAGATGGGGAGAGGGAGGGAGAGAGAGAGATGTGAGAATGTCATGCATAGAAATCAAATAACATGCTCCTGCCCAGGGGCGGACTGCATAATCGGGCACGTCGGGCAATTGCCCGGTGGCCTGGCCTGGCCTGGCCTGCAATTTTTTTTTCGCGTGTCGGCCCGTATCAGCCTGGCCTGCTTGGTATCTAATGCCCGGCCTGAATTATGATCCCAGTCCGCCCCTACTCCTGCCCACCTGTGAATCACCTGTGTATTATTGCCATTTCACACACTGATAAAGGGCTGCTGCACAAACGTCTGTATGCTTATCTCTTTTCGGGCTCTCTTCTATCTCCGCTGCGTAATTACGCACTGTACTGAGAGGCGATGAGTGATGCTGCTCTATTTGAAGAATAATTTAATTTCGTTCCACCAGCACACATTTTATTAATCAGCTATTTTCTATTCGTTTCTATTAATATATATACCGTAAATTCCGGACTATAAGGCGCACTGGTGTATAAGCCGCACCTGCAAAGTTGACTATTTTTTTCTTATATAAGCCGCACCGGACTATAAGCCGCGGGTGTTTTAATGTTTTTTTTTTTTTTTTTTTTTTGTGTTTTAATGTTTAATTACCATATGTAATGCTCCCATTTATTAACATTTCAACAAAACAACATAACACAACACCACCTGTGTTGTTATTTACAGTGCACACAGTGTCATACAGTGTCATAGTGTCATACAGTGTCATACAGTGTGGTGAAAAGAGGGCAAGAGAGGAAATTAAAACAGAAGTGGCTTTATAGTTAGAAAGAGTGCTAAAAAAGAGAGATTTTTTTTTTTTTTTTTTTTTTTTTGAAAAAATCCATAGATAAGCCGCACCGTTATATAAGCCGCAGGGGCCAAAAAAGGCCAAAAAACGGGAAAAAAGGTGCGGCTTATAGTCCGGAATTTACGGTACATCGAATCCCACCAATTTCATTGTCATTTTCCCCTTGGCGCACATAAAGACACATGCTTCCGTCACTGTCTGCTTGATGGCGAGAGGGACTTCAGCTGCCATCCGCGCTGTGTAATTGCTTACATGTAATTGCAGGGAAAGAGGTTAATGTACTGGCCGGACACAGGTGTTGTGCGAAAAAATGATGCGTTTTGAATTGGATTAGGGGAGCGAGGGTCTGGCGGGGCGGGAGTCTGTGTGCGCCAGGTGCTGGACTGGAGGGGGGTCTCCCCCGAGAAGGTGGGAGCTGGACGGGTATGCAGGCTTGGTGGTGGGGTGGGTGTGGGTCAGTGCCCTGGGTGTTTTGGGCCGGCCAGGGTGGGGAGCGGCACCTTGGCACAACACCGTTAGAACTTTCTCAAAAGCAATCTATTGTTACCTCACACCACAAACCTGTATGGTCGGGAATTATGTAGCCTAATAAAACCATGACAAACAAATTCTCATTTTTAAATCAAGGTGTGTTTTTTCTGCAATGTAGGCTATAGTTGAAAATCAACGTTACCATTTTTACAATTTCGGAGCCGAAATTGTAAAATAGCAACGTTGCTCCACAAACGTTGCTATTTTACAATTGTTTTGGAGATCGGGTTGGGCATTCCGAAGAGAGAAGAGTGTGTGCAGGCGCGAGTAGAGAGTGACATCCATGCCGTGCTTAAATGGATCCAAGCAAAAATTTCCTGCACTGCACGGAGATCTGGAGACTGTCTGCGCTCAGGCGTACGTCTGCGTTTACTCTAAGACCAGCTATTTCCTGGCGTTAAAATTGAGAGCACCCAAGGTGATTTTTTCTGACACATTGCGCTGGAATGCCTATTTTGGAACGGGCAACTCCCAAACCTCTCTTTGCGCTCGGCACATACCGACGGTATCTTCCCCACAGCGCTAAATGACACTTGCGCGAGACACATGATAGGCTAGAGGCCCACCGACATGCCTGGGCCACGCCTACACCTGTGTCATCACAGCGCAAAACTGGACGGTGGAGGCAGACGATAGCTTAGATGCTGGGAAGATAGCAATAAGGGGTACGCAAACGCAGCGTAAAGGCCACGCAAACGATAGAGCCGTACAACGATAGGGCCCTAAGACTTTTTATTTGCACACAAAATACTTATTCCTCTCATTTTGTCCACAAATATGTTTAAATCTGTGTTAATCTTTGCCAAGATAATCCATTCACCTGACAGGTGTGATATATCAAGATGGTGATTAAACGGCATGATGATAGAGGACCACAGGAATGAGTACGTGTAAAAGGCAATGGGATTTGTGTATGGAGATTTAGGTTAAATGCATGAGATAAGGTAATATAATAACACAAGTTTATGAAACAGTGAAGTTTGTGTATCAGCAAGATCATCTTCACAAACTAGGACCACTTTTATGACTTTTGAAGCGTAAATGTTTTTTTAAAGGCAGAAATATGTCATCCCTGCGGTACTCTATTGCACAGGTGTGCCATGGCCTGGTTAGCTCTGAAACTCGTCGTTGATCAAACTATTTAAACTTTATCTTCGGCTGAACTTAAATTTAGCAGACATCCAACGATTCAGTTCTTCATTTATGCTAAGAGTGATTAACATATTCTTTCCTATACTTCTTTTCCTGCAGTAACAGTGGAGCTGAAAGAAGGTCGGTACCTAAATCACTCATACAATTATTCCTATTGATGCATTATAATAATAAGAATAAGAATAAACGTGCAAATCATTTCCTGTACAGCTCTAGTTACTATATCCCTTCCTGTTCACCTCAAACTATACTTGACAAAAATATATGTTCCCATTTTTCAAGAGTTGTAATAAAGTTCTAAAAGGAGTGATGTTGAGAATATTTAAGTTTAATGGTAAACCTGTAAAATAAAAGATATTTAGGGGTTCAAGCCCTGAAGGGGCTGAAGCCCTATTGTTTTTGTGCTGGTTTATTCTTCTCTTTGTCCTTGTCCTTGTTGTTCATCGGCCTCGATGCAAATTCCCGTGAGTTGCTAAATGGTAGAGACCTGAAATTTGGCACAATGACAGATATTGGGTGCTAGTTTCTGCTCAAGAAATATCTTTCGAATCAGCCTGAAGGCGGTGCTATAATTGAAGGTTTTACGTTAAAGGCCATAACTTCCACGCCGTTTGTCCGATTTTCAAGCAACTTTTTTCCACATGTTCAGGTGAACCTGATCTACAAATTTGCCTCAAGGTCCGCCTGGAAAGGTTTTGAGATATTTTGAAAAGTTTGGAAAACACATTTTCGACATCTCCTCCTAGACCAATTTCCACCAAAATCGCCAGGAAGCATCTATGGAGCAAGCTTGACTATCCTGATTTTTTGATTTTTGAAAATCTACTTTTGTTTTGGAAATATTAACACAAAGTTGTGAGAGGGCGTGTCCTCTCAGCTAAATTGTCATAACTTCATGACCGATTAATGAGCGTGTTCGGAGATCATCACAGACCATGTGTGTCAAATTTTGTGCACCAAAAGGGGGCACCATAAACGGTAGAAATGGGCATGGCCTAACACAAAAAAGGCTGTAACTCCGCACCTGTTTGTCCAATGACCGCGAAACTTGGCAGATATATCACGGAGGATTTCCTAGTCAAAATCTGAAGTTTTGTCATCATTGGTGAAAGTGGGCATGTAATAGCGGTAAATCAAGTCCATTCGCATAATCGGTTGCAAACTTCTCAGCCTCATCTGGAATGGCATTTCTGACATGCTATTTCGCAATTTGACCAAAAGCGGGCGCCACAGATGAAAAAATTGGGCGTGCCCTAACACAAAATATGCCGTAACTTCACACCCGTTTGTAACTCCCAGGCTGTTTCTCCAATTTTCAAGCAACTTTTCCCCACATGTTCACCTGAACATGCTCTACAAATTTGCCTCCAGGACTATTAGGCGTTCAATTTGCGCAAGGCTTGAACCCTTGCTATTGCCGATTGCGGCTATATTTTGAATTATATTTTTATTCAGATTTATAAAATATGTTATAAGTTTACTTACTTACCTTTGATTACTTACCTGGACGATAGATGACGGAGAGCTACAGTTTTCCGACCGCATCACATGAAATAGAAAATCTTAGTTTGTCTTAGATCCTGCGTTTCATATTATTTAATTTGTATTGAAAAGTAAACCGGAGTTTGTTTATTAAATTTAGGTTTTTTGTGCAACTTCTCTGTGAGTGCTTACCATGAATGTGTGTCGGCAACTCTTGCATCTAACTAAATTGAATGGTAGTGGACTAGTCATATCAGGGATTGTTTAACATATTCTTTCCTATACTTCTTTTCCTGCAGTAACAGTGGAGCTCAAAGAAGGTCGGTACCTAAATCACTCATACAATTATTCCTATTGATGCAAGAATAATAAACTTGCAAACTTGCATTTCCTGTACAGCTCTAGTTACTGTATCCCTTCCTGTTCACCTCAAACTATACTTGACAAACATATATGTTCCCATTTTTCACAAGTTGTAATAAAGTTCTAAAAGGAGCCATGTTGAGAATATTTAAGTTTAATGGTAAACCTGTAAAATAAAGGATATTTAGGGGTTCTTTTTATATGCACACAAAAGGCTTGTTCCACAAAAGGCTTATTCCTCTCATTTGTTCACAAATGTGTTTAAATCCGTGTTAGTGAGCACTTCTCCTTTGCCAAGATAATCCATCCACCTGGCAGGTGTGACATATCTATATGCTGTTTAAACAGCATGATTATTGCACAGGTGCCTTGGCCTGGTCAGCTCTAAAACTCCTGGTTGAGTAATAATAATCGATTCTACACAGTTACCTCACACCGGTGGATGGACCTGCTTGTCCATCCACACCACATGCATTACGGATGCGTTGCGGATCCCGATTGACTCTCACCCATGTTAATTGATGGGCGATACATGCAGTACGTAACAATTACACACCTGTTCTATTTTTGACGGATCCCGCATACGTCTGACAGATTACATGAGTGTGGGTCTGTTCGCAGCCGTACCGGAGCCGTACCGCATCTGTTCCGGAGGCGGTGTACATTAGCCCTTACTCTTTACTCACTCTCATTAATTTAATCTGTTGTTTGGTCTTTCAGAAACTCTTGCTGCATGTCAACGTCAACACAAATCTAAACTGAAGCTGAGGTGTCAGTGTGTGTGTGAATGGTTTACTCAAGCAGGATATAAACCACTTCTGAATCAGATGTACACACAACTTTACATCACAGAGGGAGGGAGTGATGTCAATTATGAACATGAGGTCAGACTGATTGAAGCAGCATCCAGAAACCAAAGATCAGAAACACCAATCGCATGTGAAGACATCTTTAAACCCTTACCTGGAAGAGATAAACCAAGAACAGTGATGACAATGGGAGTGGCTGGCATTGGGAAAACAGTCTTAACACAAAAGTTCACTCTGGACTGGGCTGAAGACAAAGCCAACCAGGATATACAGTTCATATTCCTGTTCACTTTCCGAGAGCTGAATCTGCTGAAAGACGACCACAGCTTGTTGGAACTTATTCATCGCTTCTTTCCTGAGCCCAAAGAAGCAGGAATCTGCAGATTTGACAAGTTCCAGGTTGTGTTAATCTTTGATGGTCTGGATGAGTGTCGACTTCCTCTGGACTTCAACAACAACAAGACTGTGACTGATGTTACAGAGTTGACCTCAGTGGACGTGCTGCTGACAAACCTCATCAAGGGGAAACTTCTTCCCTTTGCTCACCTCTGGGTAACCACACGACCTGCAGCAGCCAATAAGATCCCTCCTGAGTGTGTTGACAGGGTGACAGAGGTGAGAGGCTTCACTGACGAACACAAGGACGAGTACTTCAGGAAGAGATTCACAGATGAGCAGCAGTCAGAAAGAATAATCAACAACATCAAGACTTCACAAACCCTCTACATCATGTGCCACATCCCAGTCTTCTGCTGGATCACTGCTACAGTTCTGGAACATCTGTTCAAAGCCAATGAGAGCGAGGACGTGCCCAAGACCCTGACTGAGATGTACATCCACTTCCTGCTGGTTCAGTCCAAACAGCAAAACATCAAGTTTGGTGAGAGAACTGAGACAGAGACCAGGGAGATGATTCTCTCTCTGGGAAAACTAGCTTTTGAGCAGCTGGAGAGTGAGACAGGCAACCTGATCTTCTATGAAGCTGACTTGAAGAAGTGTGGCATTGATATCACAGCAGCCTCAGTATACTCAGGAGTCTTCACACAGATCTTTAAAGAGGAGCATGTGCTGTGCCAGCAGGACAAGGTCTTCTGCTTTGTCCATCTGAGCATTCAGGAGTTTCTGGCTGCTGTCTACATGCTCCACTGTCACACAAACAGGGATAAGGAGGAGGATAAGGAGGTTCTGGAGACATTTCTGGGTGGTGAAGAAGAAGACGAAGAAGAAGAAGGTAGATCTAAAGACAGTGAACAATCCCTGGATGTCTTCCTGAGGAGAGCCATGCTCAAATCCCTTAAGAGTGAAAATGGCCACCTGGACCTCTTTGTCCGCTTCCTTCATGGTGTCTCACTGGAGTCTAGCCAGAAACTCTTGCGAGGCCTGCTGGGGCAGACAGAGTGCAAACCAGAAAGCATCCAGAGAGCCATCAGCAACCTGAAGAAGATGAACACAAAGCGCAACAATGAGGCCTACACTACCTCTCCAGACAGAAACATCAACATCTTCCACTGTTTGATGGAGATGAACGACCGGTCAGTAAATCAGGAGATCCAACAGTTCCTGAAGTCAGAGAACAGATCAGATAATCTCTCTGAGATCCAATGCTCAGCTCTGGCCTACATACTGCAGATGTCAGAGGTGGTTCTGGATGTGTTCGACCTGGAGGCCTACAACACATCAACGATTGGGCGACAGAGGCTGATCCCAGCTGTGAGGAACTGCAGGAAGGCTCGGTTAGTCCTGATGTGAATACCAACAGTATAGAACAGTGTAGAGCGACCTTAATATAGCTGACACAATCAGAATTACTATAAAGATATATAGTTCCTCAAACATACACAACTGTTGTTCTACATAGCAGTGGCACACAGTAATCACATTACTTTTCCCTCTAACTAGAGTATCTAGAGTAAAGTCATTACTGTTGCAGGTTCAGTTTCACATTCCAAGTACTAATCTAACAGATAGGTTGTGAGTTTCATTCTTTAAGTCTATCAACTCTTTATTGGTGTATATGAAAGATCCCCCTTGTATTATTCTGCCTTCAGCTCATGTCAGAGATATTTATGAATTTAGTGTTTTAGGCTAAAAACTTAAAACCTGACCAAATCTGTGGTGAAGCCTGACTGACTCTAATGGTGCCAGGCAGTTTTTTTTTAAATCAAAGGTTTAACTGCCTGTGGAGCTCAGGCTGAAAATCTTTTCATATACTTTTAATCACTTTACAGAAAGGCTTCGATGAATTTGCATTATGTATTATTTTATGTGTGGTTTTTACTGATACATTAACCACTTTTGGAAAATTTCAAACAATATGATACTGTATAAATTATCATAATCTGTCTGTCTGTCCTTTGTGCATCTCGAGAACCATTGGTCTGATCGACTTGAAACCTGGGGAGTGTGCTTAGGGGTACCTGACTGAGTGCAGTGCAAGAAAAAATGAAAGAAATGTGCCCATGGGGGGAGCTACAGCGATATCAATAATTTTACATTTTCAAACCTTCGCAGGCCACTTTAGGGCATTGTGACATCATCAGTGATGTCAAGGGGGAGGAGAACGGGGGGAGTGGGGGGCGGGGTGAAGAGTGGGAGTGCAGTGTCTGTATGTCTGTCCTTTGTATATCTCTAGAACCGTTGTCGGATCGACTTCAAACTTGGGGAGTGCACTTAGGGGGACCTGACCGAGTGCAGTGCGAGAAAAAAATTCAAGAAATGTGGCCACGGTTGGAGCCACAGTGATATTTTACATTTTCATTATGACATCAGTGATGTCAAGGGGAAGGGGAACGGGCACTGCGTAATGGGTACTGCACCAATCGGAGGGGCAGTGAAGAGTGGGAGAGAATAATGTATGAATGGGAGGCAGGGGAATGGCTAGATGTACCCATGGGGGAAGGGGGGGGGGGTGCAGAATCTTCATCTGGGTAGATGTACCCCGGGTGATTGGGGAGAAAGGGAAGGAGGGAACGGGCATGGGTATTGCACTAGTAATAATAATAATAACAACAACAACAACAACAACAACAATAACAATAATAATACATGTAAGTATTATTATTATGATCATCATCGGTTATTATTATTATTGTCATTATTGTCATTATTATTGTTGTTGTTAATGTTATTATTTGTATTATTATTATTGGTGGTGGTAGTAATACTACAAGTCGTAGTAGACATAGTAGTATGCTGTATAGGTTTTGATTGGTATGCTATAGTCCCAGCTCTGCTTTGATAATCTCTCATTTTACATTAAATCTGTAAACAGACTTTGTGGCTGTGAACTCTGAGAGATCTGAGCTCTGAAGTCCTGGTCTCAGCTCTGAAGTCCAACTCCTTCTTTATTATTTATTCAGATTGAGGTTCTGCGAGTTGAGAGACTCTCACTGTGAAGTTCTGGCCTCATCTCTGAAGTCCGACCCCTCCCATCTGACAGAGCTGGACCTGAGTGACAGCTACCTGCTTAGCTCAAGTGTGAAGCTGCTCTCTACTGGACTGGAGAGTCCACACTGCAGATTGGAGACTCTCAGGTCAGAAATATAATGTGCTGATCTGAATATTATATGAATATTGTCATTTGAGGATGTCTCTATCCTGTCTTTCCATCTGTAATCAGACAGTAGGGATGGGTATCGTTTGGATTTTATCGATACCTTTCAACGATACCTATCGATACTTCGGTACTGCTTATCGATTAGTCCAGGTCCTTATGTATTTTCGTTCAAAATTTTTGGAGAGTTTGTAAACTATACATTTTTGGAAAGCTTAGAGTGTGACGAAACCCAAAACCAATGTTGCCATTTTTTTCAAAGTCTCTATGGTGGCCATCTTGGCCTTTCAAAATGGCGACCACCAAAATTAAACACCTGCACTGGAAATCCCTATATGACCCAGCAATGTAGTTTCCTATGAGCTTTTATGAATGGAATGTCATCTATAGGCCTAGTGGATGAAATTGAACTTGGTTGCTAAGAGTTGCATGTTGAGAAATTTGAGTAATTCGCATAATGAGCCAATTAATTGCCGAAAACTGGATTATTATTATAGATAATTTTGCTTCCAGTTAACTTAGAAAGATGATCTAAGAGTCTAACTCCATCTTTGTTATGTGCAGGAATTCATCTATTACCATAGTGCAGTCATGCAACCTTTCCTAATTAGCATAATTAGTATAAATTTGGTTAAAAAAAGGTAACAATCAGGAAATCTTCTGTTTTGGGCACCTTAGAACGATTATCTTAGAGTCTAAGTCTATGTTTTGATGCCTAGAAAATAATGTCTTGCCATAACTAAATCATGCAACCTTTGTTCATTAGCATAATTAGCATAAATTATATGATTAGGCTGAAATGGACATCTATATTTTGGCTTTAGTCAATTCCATTTTGGATTTTAAAAACGACAAATGTTCAAAACACTTTAAGGAAAAAGGGAAGGAAAATCAATTGGATATAATATAAAGTAAATATATTTATAATTTGAATTCAAGCATCCATAACAAATGGATTCTAACAAAAATCTCTGTACGTCAAGGCATATTGAAATTCATCATTTGCAATTATAACTAACTTCTGTTAGTTAAAAACCCATCTAATTCAAGATCTTCAGCATCACTGCCATCTGAATCCCGGTTTTCAGATCTTGAGTCCTCATCGTTCTCACATTGTGTACTGCAAAGGCAAAGGTCAGTGCATTGTAAGTTTCTCTTCCTACAGGAGCATCTTTGTGTTGAACAATCTCCTTTGCAGCGGCATCTCACCATTTCAATGTTGGACTCAGGAGCTGGTAGTACATCAGTGGTAGTGGGTCTTAACTGGCCTTTATCAGCCTTGAAGTAGCCATTTTTGAGAGGATTTAAAGGTACTTGCTGCTCAACGCTTGCCTGTCCCCAAACATGAGCTTGCACATGTACCCTATCAATGTGCTTTTTCAAGGCATCCTCTGTAGGTGGTAGCCTTTAACTCTCTGCCATATACTTGCAGAACATGTACCAATGCAGCTCTGGAATGTTTCTTAATGTTTCTTCCTTTTGGGCAGTAGGCAGCACACACAAACCTAGCCAAGCATTTCTGTTGTTCCTCCGTTACTCTGGAGTCATCTGAAAGCTTCCGTACTTTAGCACGCATAGTGCACAGACTTGAATGCTCTTACCTTTTATTCCATAAAAGTTAACCTTTCGAACCACCCAGGTGACATGACGGTGACGTGGAACACCGCAGCCGCTCCTGAAGGCATCACCTGGCCGAACCCTGTCTGTGATTGGATGCGACCGTCAGCCATTTTGTAGCGGCCCGCCAGACAGGGAACCCCACTCCAAGCATTCAACATTGAGCCAAGTATATACCCGGACAGCAAGGCTGGATAGTGAGAGCTCTCGCTTTCACTCGTAAAACCTGGGTTGTTGCACAACCCCTACGTTTTACTTCGCTTCAGCTCGAGCTCTCACTAATGCTACCTACAACTGCTGCAACGAAGCACCGCGGTGCGACCTTCGGACGAAAAAGGGCCGTCATGGCATAGCGCACGGGAAGAAGATAAGACGGTGTGAGCGAACGTTGTGCCTACCACGTCCAAGCTATAATACCTCATGAAGGTGTCGTGGGTTGACCATGATGCCGCAGCACACATGTCCTCTACCGATACACCGCGCAATCGCGCCCAAGATGAAGCAACACCCCGCATAGAGTGAGCTTTAATGCCCTCCGGTGGAATCTTCCCAACGGCAGAGTAGGTTAGTGGCCTCAACTATCCAATGCAACAAGCGCTCCTTGGACAGAGGCTTACCTAAAGCCTGAGCTCCATGGGATACCAAGAGCTGGTTAGAAGTGCACAATGTGTGAGTCATATTCACATAGGCTAGAAGCGCCCATACGGGGCAAAGCGCCTGGAGTCTCCTCTCCTCCATTGGATCCGAGTATAAGGAGGGTTAAACGCTACCAGATCTATGGTCATAGACCTGAACCCGTCCCTAATGTTCTTGGGCTGGTAAGCGGGGTTGGGGCGAAGCGTGACCCTGCGCTCATCATCAGAGAACACCATGCATGACTGTTGCACCGACAGGGCAATCAAGTCACCAACTCTTGCCGGAAGACAAAGCTAGCAGCAATGCCGTCTTCAGCGAAAGGTGTTTCAGACTGATTGTGTCAATCGGTTCGAAGGGAGGTCCCGAGAGACCCTCCAACACCGTAACCAAGTCCCATTTAGGGAAGACGCTCCTCGTATGGGGACAAAGCTGCGGACACCCTTCATAAAGCGAGAAACAAAAGACAGGCTTCCCACTGTCTTGCCCTCAATCTCCATGTGGCAGGCAGAGATTGCGGCCAAGTATACTTTGAGGGACTGTGGCGACTGGCCCGCTTCGTACAGGCCTTGGAGGAAGCAGAGAATGGACTGTATGAGTGTATGCCATAATACACTGGATCCAGGTCCTTTTCCGCACACCAGCGCGCGAAGGACTGCCACTTGTGAGTATACTGTGCACGAGTGGAGCTAGCTCTAGCGCTCTGTATGGTCTGTACCATGTTCATCAGTAGGCCCTGGGCTAACAACCGTTCCCCTTCAGGAACCAAGCTGCCAACTTCTACTTGTGTGGGGAAGGGTGCAGAATCTCCCCGCCCGCCTGCGACAGTAGGTCTACTCGACGTGGCAACAGCCACGGAGCCTCCTGCGCCAGAGCAATCAGGTCCGCGAACCAGATCTGCGACGGCCAATGTGGGGCTACCAGAATGAGCTGCAGGCCCTGCTGCCTCACCCTGGCTAGCACCTGTGGGATCAGGGGGATTGGGGGGAACGCGTAGAGGGCCTCCCCCGGCCAGACGTGTGGCAGTGGCCCAATGGTGGGTCGTCCCCAAGGACAGAGAACCACTGAAGGCAATGGTGTGCGAGCCGCGATGCGAAGAGATCGACGCCGGCTCGACCGAACTTGGCCCAAATGTGTTCCACCACCTGTGGGTGGAGAAGCCATTCAGAGTTGTGCAGGTTGCCCCGCGACAACAAGTCTGCGCCCAGGTTGAGGTGGCCCCGAATGTGGGCCGCCGACCTGGATAGCAGGTGAACACGAGCCCACTCGTGGATGTCCGTCGCTAGTTCGTTCAAGGCCTGCGACCGGACACCGCCCTGGCGATTGATATACGCCACCGTGGTAGTGTTGTCCAAGCGTATCAGTATATGGTGACCCAATATCAAAGAAAGATCATCATTCTAAGATAACTAAAAGTGAAAGATCTAGCCATTTCCTAATTGTGACCTAATTTTTACATACCTTATGCAAATCATGCAAATTAGGAAATGTTGCATGTCTGCACTATGGTAATAGATGCATTTCTGGACATGACAAACATGGACTTGGACTCTTAGATCGCCTTTCTAGGTTAACTTGAAGCAAAATCTTAGCGATTTGGCGATTAATTAGCTCATTATGCTAATTACTCAAATTGCTCAAGATGCAACTTTTAGAAACCACTTTTAATTTCATCCACTAGGCCTATAGATGACATTTCAGTCATAAAAGATTATAGGAAATAACATTGCTGGGCCATATAGGGGTTTCCAGGGCAGGCGTTTAATTTTGGTGGTTGCCATTTTGAAAGGCCAAGATGGCGACCATAGAGACTTTGAAAAAAATGGCAACATTGGTTTTGGGTTTCGTCACACTCTAAGCTTTCCAAAAATGTATAGTTTACAAACTCTCCAAAAATTTTGAACGAAGGTTGAAATCAGAACATTAGGAACCTGACTAGATACAGATACTTATCGATACTCTTATCGATACTACTCTCCATAATTTGTGCAAAAAATAAAGACATGACATGAAGAGACGTGAAAAGATTCAACAGTAATTTTGTTATTAGTTATTACAAGTTAAATTCCTGAGAAGGCCTATTTCACCTCTGTGATTGTGAATATGATTTATTAAACCTAGGCCACCTATGTAGTGTCACTCTTAAGGGGGAATCATACTTGCACGTAGAATTCATTGCGCACGTCACTGACTGGAAACTCGACACTAACAAAGTTGCCTGCAATACATCTCTTTACTGGGGCATATTTTCATTTACAAAACATTTTCTTCATCAAGTCTGGATAAATCACACCCGTTTTCAAAGGATTATGGGACAAACCAGCACGATGCAGTCAGTTACGTTACGTGGAGTTTGTGGACCAACTTTATCTGAACGGATGCTCTGGATGTAACTAATTTGCTGCAAGCTAACATGTTACAAAGTGAACACCGTCGCTGTACGTTGCTGTTCTGTATTCAGAGTTGGCAAAGTCCACATAATATTCTGTGACTGTCAGAAAATAGGTCAGGTTCAGCAAAGCACTGTGAGGTTTGTGCAACGCGAGGCGGAGATTTCTATCCGTCTCAGAATCATCACAGGGCAGTCGCTCGCTTTATCAGATTATTGTATTTATATTGTTGTGTGAATCAGCAACGCGATGCCTCCCATCATAAAACTAGTTTTCTTCCAAATATACTACTGATCTTTTAAACCTGCCGCAAGTGTAGTCACAGGACAGGAGTGTAAACACACAACATCAAAAGCCTGGTGCCGCTTCCTCATTGTTAGGGAATGGTAAAAAAAAACAAAAAAACAATAGCAGCACCAAATGTCCAGGACCTTATTAATTCCTGGTACCGACCAATCAGGAACCGGTACCAAATAATATCGGTGCTTATCAGACAGTGCAGCATTTTATCTTCCTGAGTAAATTCCTTTGTGGTAAAATGAATTGTTCTATCATAACTCCAATTCGAATACATATTCTGATGTAAAATGCACTTGGGACACCAGAGGTGTTGCTCAATGTAGGTGTTTCCAGACTTAAAGGGGTGTGATGTGAACTCTGGTAGAACCTTGGCTTGTATAAGACAAATCAGCGTGACGTCACTTGCTACCCAGAAATGCGGAACCCTGCGGCAGTTATTCGTATGAGTTGAGCCAAACAAACGTTAATATCTCAAAAACTATACATCACCATCACTTATATTTTCATACATTCTGAGTGAGAGCAGAATTAGCTCAAGAATTTGATGTATAATATATGCATATCGTGTTAAAGTTGTGTGAACTGTCGCAGTTTTTAAAATGTAAACAGAGTCAGACACTCAAGCCTCCCAAAGCTCACATAGGGTTCCATTGCTGTTGCCACCCAGTGACACGGTTTGTTTACCAAAATGCTGCTCGGTTGATCCCTCATAGCTTTCTGGAATTGATAAAACCCCAAATTCTGTGATTCACTCTCATCTGTTGCTCCAGTAGAGACAATTGGAGAGTTCACGTTAAATTAAGGTCAAGTTCCCATTAAGTTACCATTAAGTTAGGGGTAAGTTTCCCACCCAACTCAAATTCAACTTTTTATTACAATTATTTCCAGAGAAAATTGCCATATAAAAATATTGTCCCAATAAGAAGTGAATTCTGGACCTAAGGTCACAAACGTCAAGGCACAAACTGCAGATGTATTCATCTGGTTGGTTATAGAATGTGTTGAGGGGAAATGGAGAAATCCTGAGACAGAGATGTGACAGGCTGTCTGGTTTCAGATGGAAAGACTACATTCTAGTAAGCCAGCAGGGTGCGAACTACGGGGGAGCTGGGGGGGCTTTGGCTCCCCTTAAAGAAATAGTAGACCCCCTGAAAGCATGACTTGTGAAATTTGGGGGGGTCTCTAAATTATTGACTAATATATATTACCCCATGTATTTTCTATTTCTTTTTCTGTACCTTCATAGTGAATAATGCGTAAAATTACGCTATTTTAATCGTATGATTCAGAGTGTGCTCAATCACTGTCAAATTCACTGTAAGCCCGACATGCATGTTATTCTTATCATCATCACCACATCGAAGCGTGGCGGCGCAGGTGCAAATCAAACGTCACTCACGCGGTCAGGTCAGATTTAAAACAACAGCAAGATGTAAAAAAGAAAACAAGGCAGTTTCACAAACTTTACATTCACGAAGAAATGGAAGCAGCCGTCAGTTGTTGAACAGCAACAAGTCGCTTCTACTTCAAACGCAGATGTGGAAAAAGTGACGACGTGAAGCTGGAATAGCCTACCTCTGAGTCCTCCCGCATATGGAGGACTGTTTGTGAGATGGAATGCATCAGGAACTTCACAGTGAGTGGGACATGTGCGTTATGGAGTGGATAAAAGTGTTGGGCAGAGATATTATGTTCTTGTAGATGCAGTGGAGAGCAGTGCGCCCGTTTCGCCTTTCTGTGCTCTCTCACCCTCGAGAGAAAAGTGGAACATGACAAGCTGTATCCATGTCTTTGAGTGTGCTGATTTAAAATGAGTTATACCCCTAAATTGGCCTTCAAATTGCCTCAAATTTCGGCCGCCGCCGTCCGACGGCGGCTGTAGTGCCCCCCCCGTAAAAAAAGTTGGCTCCCCCGAAAGCCACAGTATAGTTCGCACACTGTAAGCCAGTAAGCCCTCCGCAATATTTCATGTAATGTTTTTGCTTTATTCTTTATTCAGATTGAGTGGCTGCAGCTTATCAGAAACTGGCTGTAAAGTCCTGGCCTCAGCTCTGAAGTCCAAACCCTCCCTTCTGAGAGAGCTGGACTTGAGTTGCAATGACCTGCATGACTCAGGTCTGAATCTGTTCTCTGCTGTACTGGGAAGTCCAGACTGCAGACTGGAAACTCTCAGGTAAAATCAGTTTGCACTTTGCAGTTTTTCTCAGTTGATTCAACACATTTCTCGTCTCTCAAAACAGGATTCCTGAATCTGCAAAGGTCGCCCTGCAGGTTTTACATAAGGATTTGGATTTTATTGATCGAGCTTCATATACACAGCAGTGAAGCTCAGTGACTGAGAGAAGATCATCCATGCTCTGATATCTTGTCATTGTTACTGCACCTCTCTTTGTTCCTCTCCAGCTGCTTCAGAATAGAGCAGCTGGATTTTAACCCGTAGGAAGGTGACCTCTTCATCTCCCCAGTTTTAACTAGGGATGCACCGATCGATCGGCACGTGACCGGAAATGGCCGATTTTCACGTGATCGGCCTCGATCGGTGATCTGCGCCGGTCACTCTAAAATGCCGATTCTGTGAGCCGATTTTCAAGTGATGTGCGCGAACCCGAAAGCTGCGAGACAGAGACAGATGAGTTGCAGCCAAAACAAAAGCTGCCACTACACACATGCCACAGCATGTCTTCGTCGGTGTGGAGCCGCGGAGGGGCCGGGTAGGTTGGAGTCCACTCCAGTCTGAGCGGCTCGCTTCACCTCACCCCTCTTCCCCGACCAGCGTCCACATCACCGCTGCCTGCTGCTGCTGCTATCTGTCAGTCACGTTGTAACCAGTCACGTTGTAACGTGGATACAGCCAGGAGAGGACTTTTGTTTCGTATTGCGAATAGAACGACGAACATAATAATAAAACGCATCGGACCAGTGTGCAAGGTTTTCTGTGCGAGATGATTTTTTTTCGAATGGCGGATTAAAAAAAACGCGCTCTGTGTGTAAACTAAAACGATATTCAAACTGAATCAACTCAAACTCATTTCCTCATCTACTCATTAACAGCCAAATCCACAACTGTAGAGTGGGCATGGCTTCGAAGGTCTCTGGGCTCCAGAGCTATAGGCTATAAACTTCTTGTCCATGGATAACATTTTGACGTTTATTTATTTTATTTTATTAGTTTATTTGGCAGGGACATATACAAAAAAACATTAAACCCCATAGGGGAAGATATGCTTTGTAACAGATTTAGCCATAGGCTACTTTCCATCTGAAGCCCCTGTTCTGTTGCACCTTTTTTCTTTTGGAAAAGTAAATGCATGATAGCTGTGGGATATACTGGAATTAATTGTTTTATATTCATTGTATTTACACAAAAAAGAAAAGCTCTGTCCAGTAACCTGGAACACTTTTATTTTGAGATGTTTTTGAGTGAGATCGTCCTACCTCATGCAAATGATAAGAAATGTGACATGAATGTTAATTTTCTATTAAAGCAAAGTAAAAAAAAAAAAGTAAAAAAATAACCCGCCAATTATTGTTCTTAGAAAAAAAATCAGAATCGGCAAAAATCGGTATCGGCAAGTCAGACTATTCAAAAATCGGAAATCGGAATCGGCCAACAAAATCGCAATCGTTGCATCCCTAGTTTTAACATAATGTCGTCTGGTTCCCAGTTAGATAGAAAATGCATTCATTAAAATGCTGCTGAACACATTTAAAGCAGGCTAGTTTTGGTCCTGAATTTCACTGTGGAGCTCTTAGTTCCCTGTGAGCTCCAGGTCGTGACTTTCCTCCAGACTCAATACTGAAGGTGGTTTCACTTTAGTCCTGAGGGCTTCCAGACTGTGGAAAGCCTTTCTGAGGTACTTAGGCTCCAGATTCACTATCATCTTTAAAACTCCTTGGAAAATAAACTTTGATTGACTTGCTTTTGTCTCATTTTGTGTAATCTGTTTTGTCTCTCCTGACTTCTTAATCTTGTTTCTCATGTTTGTCTTTTATATTATTTACATCCATTTGCTTTTAAAGTGTTTCATAATTTATATCCACTTTTTGTTTTTGTTTTTATAGCTCAATGTGCAGCGTAACAAAGCATGTGCAATTTGGAGCATTTATTTATCCAATCAGCTTACAGCACCATGTGTGAATACATGGTTAGCATGTGCGACCCAGTGGGAATCAAACCAGTTTGCCTGTCAGTGTTGGTGCTCGAGTCTGCTCAGTATACAGCACCATGCAAACACACTGGACCTGCTTTAGACCAGGCCTCACCAATACAGTTTGTCAGTAGAAATAATACAATAATGACATTAAATATAAGGGTCAGTTAGCCTCACCAATAAAGTCTGTCAGTAGAAAAAATACAATAATGACATAAAATATCGTTGCTGTTGTGCCAGGACCTCGTATCTCCAAAACAGCAACTTTTCAGGAAGTAAAAAAAACCTGTTTGCTCTTAAAATACTGAACCAAACGTCGTCAAAGTTGGCACATGTCTTAACTATAGTTAGTTTCCCGCTGAATGTGTCATTACTTTATTAATATCTTACCTGGATAAGCTCAAATGATGATGTTTATATTATCAGTCCGACTTGAAAGCACTCTCTCCCCGCCAGTCAGGCGGGAGAGAGTCGTATGCTCATGCATGAGCCCCAAGCTCCGGGCCGTGGGGGCGCGCGCAGCAGCAGTGCTCTGAGCCTCTCATGGCCGAGGCGGGGGCTTGGGCATGGGGTGAGAACAGTCTGACAACGTAGCATTAACATTACTTTATTCTCTTCAGAAACCACTCCGATTTGCATGTTAAAACAAGTTTGCAGCCTAGGAATAACTGGAAAATATTGTATTGATCTATTAACGTCAGAGGAAGCCAGGATTAGTCAAAACGATATGAGAAATACACAGCACGTCTGCCGTGTGACTTTTCCGGGTTTAGTGTCCTGCGTGGGGGGGTACAGACGGAGGTAGGGGACGAATTTCGAGGTTTGACCGACAGATTGAGGGCGACTGACGTTACGAGATTTACGCACAAGCTCGTTTTAATGCTTTTCCATTGGTTGCATTTGGTAAAAACCACACAGAGACGTGAAGGGTGACCAGTGGCACTGATTTATGACAAAAAGTAAAAAAGTGAAAAAAGGGACATTCGAGGTCCTGGCACAATAGCGACGATATAATGGTCAGTTAGCCTCATCAATAAAGTCTTGTCAGTAGAAATAATACAATAATTACACAATATAAGAGAATAACATGTCTTCTTGTCCTTCAGGCTGAGTGTCTGTCAGCTGTCAGAGAGAAGCTGTGAAGCTCTGGCCTCAGTTCTCAGCTCCCATGCCTCTAGTCTGAGAGAGCTGGACCTGAGCAACAATGATTTCCAGGATACTGGACTGATGCTGCTCTCTGCTGGACTTCGGAGTCCACACTGTAAACTGGAGACTCTCAGGTCAGGATCACTGTTACTGTTCAACAGACCATTTAAATTATGTTCTACATGGGTGTCCGGATAGTGTAGCGGTAGATTCCCTGCCAACACAAGGGTCGTATCCACGTGTTACCTCCGGCTTGGTCGGGCGTCCATACAGGCACGATTGGCTGTGCCTGAGGGTGGGAAGCTGGATTGGGGGTATGTATCCTGGTCACTGCACTCGCGCTTCCTCTGGTCGGTCGGGACGCTTGTTCGGGGGGAAGGAAACTGGTGGGAATAACGTGATCCTCCCACGTGCTACGTCCTGCCGGTGAAACTCCCTTGTCAGGTGAAAAGAAGTGGCTGGCAAATGTGCATGTGTCAGAGGAAGCATGGCGCTAGTCTTGGCTCTCCCCAGCTTGGAAGAGGGTGGAGCAGTGACCGGGGCAGCCACTAGAGCAGCAGGGGGAATTGGCCAAGTACAATTGGGGAGAAAAATGGGGAGGGAATCAGAAAAAAAAAATCTGCTCTGCACATGAATGTCAAAGAAAATATGTGAACCCTCATTTTCCTGCTGAAGTGATTTTTGAAACCAGCTGAGAAACCAACTTTCAGCTCTACTCTGTCTCTGCTGAGAGAATATTTCATTATTTCTCTGCACACTACCTCTGTGGGTGAAACCTGAAGCAAACTTGTCAGGATATGTTAAATTGAGTGCAGAACTGAAATGAAAACGCAAATATTGGAGACAGGTTTTTTTTTGTATTATAAGTGATTTCAAAGCAGTTTATTAATGAGAACATCCAACATGTAGCTGGTTTTAATCAAAGAGTTTCCACTGAGAGCTATGATCTGTTTTTAGAGGGTTAGATTCAAAAGAAACAATCAATGATAAACTATTAGTGTTGAGTGATGAAGCTGAAAATCTTACAATACAAATGTTCATATCAGGCAGTGTTGACTTTCATAACTATGCAAAATCACTATTTCTCTAAGTTTAATTTTCCTCCTGAATCAAAGTTGAATAGAAGATCTATCAAATTTAATTTAAAACATCTTTACTGACAGAATACTCGACTTAGAGTTTGAATGAGGAGAAAACAACCTGAAAAGTCACATTGAATACGTTCACCAACAGATCCTCCTGGAAGACAATACAGCAGCAACTGGTCAGCAGTTACATTACATTTCTTTTTGTGGTTCATACTCTAATATTTACAGTTGCAGTGAGCTTCAGTTGGTGCTCTCAGCTGAAGGCCTTTCAGTTGCCAGCTGTCTGCCATGCAAAGAACTGGACTTTGTTAGAGAAACTAATCATCTATACTGTTTATTAAGAGGTTGAATGGGTTTAAGTAATTATGTTACTACTAGCACTTGTGCACTTGAAAAAGTGCACAATTATTGTTATAAGCAAATTTGTACATTAGATCCGAGGAAATGGTGGCCATCTTGGATTTGAGGTAAAATCTGACTTCCCCCCACATCTGAAAATAAATCTTATGGTATTCACCCACTATCTGATTTGTGAAACTTTTATCCCATTTGTGAAAAGCAAAATAATAGGTGGGTTCACTGAGATTTCATAGTTTTTCCCCATCTAGACCACATAAAACCAGGTCCAGTTCAAAGTACATTACACTTAGACCTTTCAAATCTGGGCTAGATCACCAAGGGGACTCGACACCCTCACCAAGAAACACTTTGAGATTTGGGAAACTTTTATCTTATCTGTGAAAATGGAAAATGGAAGATTTCATTGTTTTTGCCCCATCTAGACCGCATAAAACCAGGTCTAGTTCAAAGACCATTAGACTTAGGCCTTTCAAATCTGGACTAGATTACCAAGAGGACCCTACACTCTCACCAAGAAATACTTTAAGATTTGTGAAAGTTTTATCAATGAGCACACTTGAACATTAGACTAGGGAGGAATGACGGCCATCTTGTATTTTAGGTCAAATCTGACTTCCTTCCACATCTGACAATAGACCTTATGGCAGTGGTTCCCAACCTTTTTTGTGCCGTGTACCCCTTGAGCTGTTTTGCCATGCCAAGTGTACCCCCTGACAGCGTGTTGATGATTCTCCCAAATTTGTTCCATTAATCTCATTCAACTTTTACTATCCAACACAACTGATTATTAACACTTTCAGTGCCACGGCCCTTGGGCAAAAGGTTGCTTGCTGTGCCACATAGGCCGCAATGCATTTTAAAACAGTCATATAATTTCTTTAATAATTACTATGTAAACACTGAACATGCACAAATAACGATGAGACTCTCTTCTATCACCTGCAAAAAAAAGTTTATTGATCCCATTTTCCGTTCTTTAGTTATGAGCCGGAGAAGATAGCTTGATTGAACGAAAAACAGAGCTTTTTTTCTACGAGCTGAGATAATGAGCCTTTTGTGAAATTAAACATTTCAAGCACATCACTGACTCTGAAGCTAATTTTCTGATGTAGTCACACCTCAAAAATAATTTCCTTCAATAAAACAGTGAAGGCAAGGGAATTTTGTTTGGAAGAATAATATTTTTAGCTGAAACCAGCAGCGCTGGCGCCTGCATGCGCTGCTGGTTGCAGCTTCTTGCTGATCTTTTGCTGCTGGTGGGCATCGGATATTCTGGCTTGCGTTTGCCAACCCTGTCCTGCTGTCTGGGTCTGTGTTGTGTACTTGGCTCTGCGTGCCCACCTCCCCCCCTCCTCCTCCCCCCCCCCGTTGTGGGAGGAGTGTCTCTCTGCTCTGCTGTTTTCTCTGCCTGTGCTCAGCACTGAAAAAGTCAGCTAGATCCTGCTTTTTTACAGCCGCGTGTACCAGCTCCCATGCTTCGAGTTGAGAATAATAACAAATCCACGGCTGATCATGTGTTGCAGCGGACACGGAGGCTGTTGCAGCGGACACCGAGGTGCTCAATTGTGATAGCAGATTGGCTGCTGCAGGGGCACAGCTAAACGTTGCTTCAATGAAGCCGCTGCATACGGACGGATGCGATGCGATTTCCTTCCCCCCAATGACTTCTTCTGTGTGTTTCACTCCACGTTCTCTCATCTGGAGAGCGCTGTCGCCACCTAAGGGTTCTGTAAAATAGGTTAGACACATTCAATACCTCTGATATTGTAAGAGGCGATGTAAGAGGCATAGATCGACACCCCCCCGTCAAAAAAAAAAATTTGAGTTATTGACGCCATTTGGCGTCGCTGGCACTCTACGGTAAATTTCTAATGACGCCATATGGCGTCGCTGGCACTGAATGTGTTAAATTAAAACAATATAAAATTAAAATCGTTTTGAATGACTCCCCTTTAATACAAATAGCTATACACTTATTGAGAATGAACAAAATATTATATATAGCCTATATAGAGATAGATATATTCAGACTCACACAGTAACAGTTTCAACTATTTTTATTTAGTCACTTGGCACCTTTAAAAAGACACCTGAGCTAGTTTGTCTTTCATAAGCTTTGACAGTTCTGGGGACAGCTGTTACCAGGCAAAATATCACACATAAGATAAGTAGATCCAAAAAGCAAAAGTTCAAATCAGTGCACATCACACCAAAATAGCACACAAAAATAGCACACATATTAGATCCAAAAGGCAACAGTCCAGTGCACATTTCCCAGTTCAGGATATTCCCTTTCAACCTCACAGCAAAACACTGCAAAGAATGAAGACAACTGAATATTAAACTAAAATCATTTGAATGACAAAACTCTTATGATTCAGTTATTTGGCAGCTTTAATGAGACACCTGAGCTTGTTTGTCTTTCATAAGCTTTGATAGTGCTGGGGGCAGTGTGGCAACAGCTGTTACCAGACTGTTCTCCACATTCAGTCTGTTCCTCTGCTTGTTTTTGATGTGGGTCAGAGCTGAGAAGGTCACCTCACACATATAAGTAGATCCAAAAGGCAAAAGTTCATTCAGTGCACATTTCCCCAGCTCAGGATATTCCTTTTCAACATCACACCAAAACTCTGTCAATGACTTTTCAGCATGTGCCATCTTCAGCCCACGATCAGAGGACATGTCCACCAGATCTTCCTGCAATCTTGCAGGGAGGCTGCTGCTGCTTTCACTCACAGTGAAAGGGTTCCTCACCGAAACCCGGATCAGCCGGGCGTTTGAGCCACTTACGCATATTGATAGCTATTATTTGACCTGCAGCCAGCGTGAACGACTTCTTTTGTTTTTCACAGAGTAGAGGTGTCACAGTTAACACCTTCCGGGGAGCCGCCGGGGCAACATGGGGGGGTAACATGTACAGTAGCATTAAAAAAAAAAAAAATTTTACCTGAAAACTTTTCGCGGACCCCCTGCAATGTGCTCGCGTACCCCTAGGGGTCCGCGTACCCCCGGTTGGGAAACACTGCCTTATGGTATTCACTCACTACGTGAGAAATGTCATGCTTTTTATACAAGGAGTGCACAAGTGTTATAAGCACATTTGTACATTAGACCCGGGGGAATGGCAGCCATCTTGGATTTGAGCTCAAATCTGACTTCCCTCCACATCTGACAATAAACCTTATGGTATTCACTCACTATGTGAGAAATTGCGTGCTTCTTTGAAAAAGTGCACAATTGTTATAAGCATATTACATTAGACGTGGGAAAATGGCAGCCATTTTGGAATTTTGGCCAAATCTGACTTCCCTCCACATCTGACAATAAACCTTATGCTATTCCCTGACTATGTGACAAATTTCATGTTCCTTTCAAAAAGTCCACAATTCCTGTATTTTTGGGAGCTTATCCGCTCGCTCTACTATTTGAAACTCTGGCAGGGAATGAGTTAACACCAGCAAGACAATCAGCTTTCTCTGTTAAAGGAGCAAAACTATGCAACAGTCTACCTACTGAGCTGAAAACACAACACGATTTTAATGTTTTTAACAGGGGTATTAAGTCATGGTTAAAAGAGAAACAACTGTGTTCTCCCACTTAATACCCTTGTAGACCTCTGGTGGTATCTGTGTATTATGCCTGTATTGTGTGTACATTGTGTGTACTGTATTGTATGTACATCCTTGAATATTGGTATGTATAGCTTTCCTCATGTGGTTTTATATTTGATTATGTTTCTTTTTGGGTATGTCCTCTTGGGTTGTGTTTTGGTGTAGGAGTCGCCTGTGGACAGGTGTTGAAAATTAGCGTTCGGCTATGAACACTTAACACTGTGTATCTGTGCATACATGTATGTTACATCTCCAATGCTCTGTGATGTCCATATCAAATAAACTTAACCTAACCTATGTGTGTCTTCCTGTGTGTGTGTGTGTGTGTGTGTGTGTGTGTGTGTGTGTGTGTGTGTGTGTGTACGTACGTACGTACGTACGTACGTGCGTGCGTGCAGGCTGTCAGGCTGTCTGCTCACAGAGGTTGGCTGTGCTTCTCTGGCCTCAGCTCTCAGCTCCAACCCCTCCCATCTGAGAGAGCTGGACCTGAGCTACAATCATCCAGGAGCCTCAGGAGAGAAGCTGCTGTCTGCTGGACAGTGGAGACTCAGGTATGGAGAGGGAACATCTGCTAGAAGACTGAGAGTCACAGAAATTTTTTGCAGCATTTGTAGGTTTTTTATCATTTTATACAGGCTGAGAATGGTAGACGTGTCTAAATAAGGGTAACTTGTAAAATGTATACATTTCCCAACACACTGGTAAATGTAGATAAACAAGCAAGCCCTGCCTGGAGGTGTGAGTCATGTTGGCGAGTCGACATGACTCGAGTGTGTCTTTAGTCTTTCGGAAAAGACTAAAGACCTTTTCATGCTCCATCTGGGCCCTTCTTGAACTAAAAAAAAG
The DNA here is from genome assembly GCF_964638095.1 of Poromitra crassiceps. Lineage (NCBI taxonomy): Eukaryota > Metazoa > Chordata > Actinopteri > Beryciformes > Melamphaidae > Poromitra > Poromitra crassiceps. The sequence continues at coordinate 30,422,036 of NC_139645.1, forward strand.
GGGGGGGGGGGATTCCTAACTTAACTTTACCACTATTCCTTCAGATGTTCCTTCAGCTGGACTAGCTGCACCAGGCAGAGCTGAGCTGAGTGGGTCCAGCTGGACTAGCTGCACCAGGCAGGGCTGAGCTGAGTGGGTCCAGCTGGACTAGCTGTACCAGGCAGGGCTGAGCTGAGTGGAGCAAAATAGAAATTAGAAAAATGAATAGAAATTAAAATCAAGCTGTCAAGCTGAACATAATGTCAGCAGCTGACAACTTGTTTCTACAGGGAGAGCTGCTGGACATAGTATATCAGAATCGGATCAGAACAGAAAAAATGTGGATCGGTGCATCCCTACCTTTAACATCTTCTGGTCAAGGGCTGGTCAGAGTCAGCTGTTTGGTGTTCACTCAACATGAACATCTTATCATTTAATCAAACCGTGCCTCTGACCAGACAACAGAGAATGAGCTCCTCGTCTGCATGTGATACATGATTCAGATGTAACGTCACATGATTTAGCACATTATACAACAACAATAACACAATTGGATCTCTTTGGAGGCAATCTCTGTTTATTCTGACAAAAGCAAGCAAATAATAACAATATCCTCTGGTCAAGCGTGAAAATCTAACATTGCACTGACAGATTACCTTCAAATTCACCAGCCATTAACGTTAAATAGTAAATCATTGTATTGTGTAGCAGCATTTTGGCTGATATGTTATTGCAATGATCCTGGGTTAATGACTAAACTCATCAGCTATATGTACCTAACTTTAGACGTCTCAGAAGAGCATACGAGTAACAACTAATGAGCCACATGCAGATTAATGTTACAACACTTTAAACGTAATATATGACAGCATTGTGCCTGTTGGGTCTCCATAACGTTAGCCTCCATGGTGCTCGCCGCTCGGTCGGTGTCATCAGATCAGTCCAGTCCCTTGAAGAAATGCACAGTAATACCGTGTTATTCATCACTGTTAAAGGTCCCAATTCGTGCAGCTGTAACCTCTTAAAAACGTGTGTCTCTGGTCCATAAAACATGATTCTGGATTAATTTGTCGAAAATATAGCAACCCCGTTTGTTGTGACGGAGTTCTCACTTCCTCATCTCGTCGCTTCCCAAGAATGGTCTGTTTCTATAATATATTCAGAACTAACAGTTCCCATTGGCCGCTGAGGGAGAGCCCGCCCCAGGCTCCCAGCGGCCAATCAGATTAGCGTCTGTGGACCAGCACGCTAGGTTGTGAGCTATCGCTAACTTAACGGTTGCTACGCTAAAGAGGACATCTCAAAATGCCTAGACTTACCGAATGCACCTCCGCAGTTGCTGGATCACGTACAGTTGGCGTCGCTCCAGCTAGAACTGTTAATTTTGTGGCTATAGACAAAATGGTGCAGATAGCTTGTGTGAGAGAGACCCGCGCAGTATGCTTGAGGACCATCGTGACGTCCCAATACCCCGTCTGGGGAACAGAGCGTTAGGGGGCGTGGCTTGAAGGAGACTGCAGGGGGAAGCTGGATAGGGACAAATCCAACTGTGGCAGTTCTGAGCTTGTGACCACTCATTACAGGGAGGGATGACAGCAGTATATATGCATTTACAAGTAAAAACAGCTTTTGCACGGAATGGGACCTTTAACGTTACACATTTACAGTTGCAGTTATCTAACGGGGCCAAGCATGGTGGGAATTATGCCCCTCCCACTGGCCGTGATGCCCTGAGATCCCTAAGTCCACCTTGGCAGTGCCCTGCTACCAGCCTGCTAATGTAACCTGCCTTATGCAAAGGATGTGTCATTAGCTCATTTTAACACACATTTCAGAAAAATCACTCTTCACGATGTCAATAAAACAATGGCCTTTGTGTCCTGGCATGTGGTCTTGTGCCCTAACAAAATTGCGACACAGAAGGTGCCCCCTCCCTCCCCAGATTTTCATAATGCTGGTGCTGTCAAATTAATTTACACCCCTCGTTATCCACCTCAAATAGTGACAGAAGTGAATTTAATGATGAAATAGTGTGAAAAATGTAAAAAATATACCGTGTTGGACAATGACTTCAGTCTCCACCTGAAGAGTCACAATGTATTATGGGGGAGATGAGTATATTGAGTAAGCCCCCAGTCTGTGCGAATATCTCGCCTAAACAAAATTAATATAGTGTGTACAGTGTGAACACACTACCTCTTCAATTGGAGCATCAAAAGTACGCTGAGTAGAGCTATCCGAACAGGCCCATTGACTCTGATTCATAAAGTTGAAGCTGAGGAATATTGTTTGATGTTGAATGGAGGATATGAATCACACCGTCTGGAAAATCCCTCCTATGGAGTTTATGAAGGTTATTTGTTCATGATCAAAGAGATGATGCTGTCTGACTTTATTTACCCCCCTCCCCCACAGTGTGGACCATGATGCAGAGCTGTGGTTGAAACCAGGCCTGAGGAAGTGTAAGTGTGTATTTAGTTTGATTCAGTTTCTATTGAAATAGAAAGCTCATGTGTGACATCTATTCATTCAAATCCTATTCTGAAACAAGATGGCTGACAAAATTTGTTATGATGAAATTGAAGAAATGAACAGTCAGTCTGTTAATACCATAAAACTTCAATTAAAAGCCAAGTCCCATATAGACACAGTTTTACTGGCCGGATGTCGCTACACGTTTTGAAAAATAAATGCCCGCCTCAGTATTTATTTATTTATTTAACTTGCATTCAAACGTCAGTCCCAGGTCAGATCACTACAGAGAGAAAAACATCCTGAAATTCAAGCGGTATTTTTCTTTTCTTTTTTGATGAACAAAAGTCAGAAGCAGCAGAGAGACATTTCTCCATTGATTCCAATAGAGAGAGAGAGAATGGTGACAAAATAAAGGTGATCTATGCAGTTTGGCTTTCAGCAATTTACTGTTAAGATTATTTAAGATGATGATCAGCATAATGTTAGTTGATAGTTGATTCAATTCACATTAAAGTCGAACTGAACCTGTTCGTCACGTGCATAATGAGTCCGTTTCAGACTGAAAACATAGTTTGTCTAAGATGACAGGTTGAGAGGCGGGTCATAGTATCATGTCGATGATTTTATTTGACAATTCTGGGGACTGGATTGGGCTTTGGCCAATCATGGCATGTTCCACCCCCAAATCGAGTGGGATTCAGCGTGTTGTCGTGCTACGCGAGTGGGATCCGCAGAGTACCAGGCAGCCAGCTGCTTCGTGCGGAGGGAGCGGACAATCCGATGAATGGGTGCTGCCCGCCCGCCTGGAATCTCCGAGGGCAGACCCCTGACAACCACGCTCTCAAACGCTCTCAAGCACGTGTCTTTTACGCTATTTCTGTAAATACGATATCCCTGGAATGCGCGTTTTAACGAACATTTCTTTGCATTCTTAGAGATTATAGTTTTTGTTTGTTGTTCATGTTTCTAACAATTGGCCAAGTTAGTAGTTCGTTTATGGGATAGGAATTCTGCCAGATGACAGGCACTAGGCGCCATTTTCTACTTCATTTGGAAGAGAAAATTATCCTGAAATGAAGATTTGATTGACAGCTGCATGTCGTGATATGATTGGTTGAAATGGGGTAGAAATTTCATAGTACTAGGTGACGTCAGCAAACTGTACTGTTATCAATGAAATCTTGAAAAATTAACTTTTGATGTGAAAAAAAGTATGAAAAACTAAAGAAATTAGATTGTTGTGATTTTGTTTGCATACATTATTAAATAGGTGCAGTGCATACCCAGGTATTTGAACTAAAAGAAAAGAAAAGTCATTTTTGGGTTCAGCTCGACTTTAAAACATGGTCAAAAGCAGCTACGTTCCACACTTTGATTGAGCACATTGGCTTCATTCATCAAAATCCATTGTGAGCTCACAGCAGCGTTTGACTGTGTTCCACTTGACTCACTTTCTTATTGTAGAATCTCCCATTCGTCTCCTCTGTCTCTCCTGAGCTCTTTTTAAAGGAAATCAAGGAAATCCACTTCCTTCCTCTTCAATCCATTCAGTCTTAAATAGGTGACTTGACTAAACCTCAACATATAGACAGTTTTCACAGAACTGTGTTGCTACAGTTTGAAACCTGTTTCCTGCCAGCTATTGTATTAGCAAACACTGCAACAGGAAGTATCGGGGTAATTTAAAATGTTTATGTTGTCTGCGTGGGTCAGGCTTTTTAAAGGGCGGCACCAAACCAAACCGTTAAGAGAGCCAGCTCGCCCCGTTAAAATATGTGACAATGGAGCCCCCAACCCAACCTGGCAGCCTGCAAACTACAATCTAATTTAACTCTCGATTATAGGGAGGAGACTGGAGACGATGTGCATTGTCTACGCAAGCTACATTTCTAGGGTGGAGACTCTGGAGGCATTTTAATGATGCTAGCAATTCTAAGAGACTCTAGAGACGATGCGCCATGGCCAGAACATGTTGTGGGATTTGATTATGTCACGGTTTGTGTTACAAATCACTGATGATGTCACGATTTGCTAACACTGCCCGCCTTAGACAATGACGCAACATTTATGATGTCACAATATGGGTCACAAATCAGTGATGATGTCACTGAGTAGCTCACACGCTCGATTTCTAGGGTGGAGACTCTGGAGACGATGCACCATTCGGACGAGGCCTCAAATGTTACGGTCGCAAATGGATGTATATATTTTCATGAAGTAATTTTGGCATCGTTTGTTGTCTAGGGGTGAAACATACATCTTCCATGCTAACCATATAGCACACATAAATGGTATATCAGTTTACCTCGACCCTCATAGCTGTTGACCAACCCTCTCTCTCGGTCAGGCTCACTTGGCCCGGCGCCCAGGCATCGTTGTATTGGTCTGGAAACCAACGTGAACAGGCAAATCCGTAGATTCCAAAACAAATGTCATATACTAATTTGAATTAAATTGCACAATGGATACTGTAATCTCCATGCATAATTTGGACATCTCCACACCATCGCATCATACATCACATCAACACCATCACATACCAATAACACTGTGTTCTATAACTGTCACATCCTCTCTCTCTCTCTCTCTCTCTCTCACACACACACACACACACGCACACACACACAGAGGGGCGCAGCGGAAATTAATGGGTTATTCTCCGTGATGTGCAGAATGTCACTTGCGCTCGTGCAGCAACAGTGATTCATGCAGGATTAACTAAGAGGATGAATTAATTAAATGATTCAAAGACGTGGTGAGCTTGGTGAGGCCGTTAACATCCACACAACCAATCAGTGTTGCTTCTTTCATTCCCTCCAATTCATTTGTGTAAATGCCAGGTTGTCCATGTGCATCAGACATATCCAAAACACAGCGGTCATTATAGATACATCTACTAATCCTTTGTAGGTTAATACAACAGGGCTTATTACATTGTAGCCTATATATTTATATCATCACTCTGTTTAGGCTAAAGCATATGTTGTGCCTAATATTATGTCCACATTCTAACTGCACGCTTACTGTAATTAGAGGTTTCCTTCATCATAGGCTATAACATACACATGTAAACAATGTGTGTTTCTTTAAGGGATGTGTGAGAATTTAATTCTAGCCTATTTCAGTATATCTAAATGGTCCACGTGTGGGGATCATCTTAATAGGCTATATCATGCATGCAGGGAAAGAGGTTACTTACTGTAGGCTATCAGCCAACACAAGTCATCTACTGTTAATACACTACAGAGCTGCAACTATAGTCACAAATGATGTAATAAAATCATGACAAACAAATTCTCATGTATCCCTCTCTCTCCCTCTCCCTCTCCCTCAGTCTCTCCCCCTCGCCTCTCTCTCCCTCTCTCTCCCTCAGTCTCTCTCTCCCTCTCTCTCTCCCCCTCAGTGTCTCTCCCCCTCTCTCTCTCCCTCAGTCTCTCTCCCCCTCTCTCTCTCCCTCAGTGTCTCTCCCCCTCTCTCTCTCCCTCAGTCTCTCCCCCTCGCCTCTCTCTCCCTCTCTCTCCCTCAGTCTCTCTCCCCCTCTCTCTCTCCCCCTCAGTGTCTCTCCCCCTCTCTCTCTCCCTCAGTCTCTCTCCCCCTCTCTCTCTCCCTCAGTGTCTCTCCCCCTCTCTCTCTCCCTCAGTCTCTCCCCCTCTCTCTCTCCCCCTCTCTCTCTCTCCCTCAGTGTCTCTCCCCCTCTCTCTCTCCCTCAGTCTCTCCCCCTCTCTCTCTCCCTCAGTCTCTCTCCCCCTCTCTCTCTCTCCCTCAGTGTCTCTCCCCCTCAGTCTCCCCCCTCACCTCTCTCTCCCTCTCTCTCTCCCTCAGTCTCTCTCCCTCAGTCTCCCTCCCTCGCCTCTCTCTCCCTCAGTCTCTCTCTCCCCCTCTCTCTCTCCGTCAGTCTCTCTCCCTCAGTCTCTCCCCCTCTCTCTCTCCCTCAGTCTCCCTCTCCTTCTCTCTCTCCCTCTCTCTCTCCCTCTCAGTCTCTCTCCCCCTCTCTCTCCTCTCTCTCCCTCAGTCTCTCTCCTCTCTCTCTCCCTCAGTCTCTCCCCCTCGCCTCTCTCTCCCTCAGTGTCTCCCCCTCACCTCTCTCTCCCTCAGTCTCTCTCTCTCTCCCTCAGTCTCCCCCCCTCTCTCTGTCTTCCTCAGTCTCTCTCTCCCTCAATATCTCCCCCCTCGCCTCTCTCTTCCCCTCTCTCTCTCTCCCTCAGTCTCAATCAATCAATCAATCAGTTTAATACATGTCCCAGAAGGGCACTTTGGTTCACATCAGACAGTAGTGGAAATTACAACATCATTACTAATTTGATAGTAGTAAGTACTAAGCACACTTACACACTTCAGAATTGAGATACATTATTACTAGTTTGAAAAAGTAATAAGGCACACTTCAATATTATACAATACATAAACATTTGTTGCATTATGTACAGATTCCAAAAGACCATCTATACTGCCCTCAGCCGGGTCTCTCTCCCTCAGTCTCTCTCTCTCTCCCTCAGTTTCCCTCCCCCTCTCGTCTCTCCCTCAGTCTCTCTCTCCCTCTGTCTCTCTCTTCCTCAGTCTCTCTCTCCCTCAGTATCTCCCCCCTCGCCTCTCTCTTCCCCTCTCTCTCCCTCAGTCTCTCTCCCTCAGTCTCTCTCCTCTCTCTCTCTCTCTCTCCCTCAGTCTCTCTCCCCCTCTCTCCCTCAGTTGCTCTCATCTCCCTCTTCCTCTCCCTCAGTCTCTCTCTCCCTCAGTATCTCTCTCTCAGTCTCCCCCCTCTCTCTCTCTCCCTCAGTGTCTCTCCCCCTCTCTCTCTCCCTCAGTCTCTCTCCCCCTCTCTCTCTCCCCCTCTCTCTCCCTCAGTCTCTCTCTCCCTCTCTCTCTCTCCCTCAGTCTCTATCCTCTCTCTCTCTCTCTCCCTCAGTCTCTCTCTCCCTCAGTCTCTCTCCCTCTCCCTCTCTCTCTCTCCCTCAGTCTCTCTCCCCCTCTCTCTCATCTCTCTCCCTCAGTCTCTCTCCTCTCTCTCTCTCTCTCTCCCTCAGTCTCTCTCCTCTCTCTCCCTCAGTCTCTCTCCCTCTCCCTCAGTCTCTCTCCTCTCTCTCTCCCTCAGTCTCTCTCCTCTCTCTCTCTCTCTCTCTATCTCCCTCAGTCTCTCTCCCTCTCTCCCTCAGTCTCTCTCCTCTCTCTCTCTCTCTCCCTCAGTCTCTCTCCTCTCTCTCCCTCAGTATCTCTCCTCTCTCTCTCTCTCCCTCTCCCTCAGTTTCTCTCTCTCCCTCAGTCTCTCTCCCGCTCTCTCTCCCTCAGTCTCTCCCGCCTCTCTCTCTCCTCTCTCTCCCTCTCCCTGTCTCTCTCCCTCCCTCTCCCTCTCTCTCTCTCTCTCTCTCTCTCTCTCGCTATTTCTTGCAGCTTTCACAGTAACATTTATGGGATAATGAACTTAAACAAAACTATTATGAAACATGAACTTCACCACAGCATTTGCAGGAATATTTAGTTTTTAAAGTATAATCCATCAAGTGTGATATTGTCAGCAAGTCAAGTCACTGCAGCTCTATGCACAGTAGCAGGCAGCAAACATCACTATTGAGTAGAAAATAATCACAACATGGCACAACGTGCTGTCATTTAAAGAAATAGGCGCAACCTTTGGTTTCATGTTGACAGCAAAGAATACGTTGCTGTGTGAGCTGTCCTGGTGAATGCCTGGCTGTGTTTAGTGAGGTGGAGCTGCTGAAACAGGTGCAGGAGAGCTGGCTGCAGAACACGCTCTGCCCAGAAGGTAAAAAGACCGGTTTGGAGAGTTCTGGGCGGTTCCCAGCAGTTTGAAGTCGATGATAAACTACTTTTTGTGTTGCCAGTAGGTGGCGGTATGCCAAACTGCACGAAATCTTGAACTGCACTCTGCACTCAACCCCCCACGCCCCCCCCCCCCCCCCCCCCCCCCCGAGTGAGGGTGAGGGTGAGGGTGAGGGGGGGTTGGCGTGATATCGGCAAAGAGCATGGAAGGAAAGAGACGAAACTCCGGCCATTTTTGGAAACAGAATGCGCCTCGCAGTGGTCAGCTGCGGTAGCGCGGGCCCCTATAATCAGCCTCTCTAAACAGTAACTCAACGGGAGAACACTCTAAATTTCGTGGATTCACATCTTTTCTGGGCGTACTGTAAATCTTGATTGAAGTGGTGTAGTGCAGGGATGTAAAACAACAACCATATTGTGGAAACTAAGCAAAATTTTTCTTTTTTTTCTTTTAGTTTTTTCAAGATAAATAGTAAATGCAAAGGACCCGAGGTTAAAACCACGGCAACACACTTCTGACGGAGT
>NC_139645.1:30435789-30468289 GCF_964638095.1 Poromitra crassiceps
GTAATGTGGCACATATTCAAAGACTTTGGGGGGTCAATTTAAATAGAGCTGCAACGTTTAATCGATTAGTCGATCGCCAGAAAATTAATCAACTATTTTGATAATCGATAAATCGTTTTCAGTAATTAAAAAAAAATCCAAATTTTCTGATTCAATCTTCTTAAATGTGAATAGTTTCTTTACTCCTCTATGACAGTGTGCGTAATACAGTTTTAATGCACACATGCTGGCCAATCAGAGAGTATTCACCCAGTCCATGTTATAAGAGCAGTTTATAGAGAGCCGCAGTAACGAGTCCGGAAATCATCGATGCTAACAGCCCTGGTTCAACACAGTTTTCGCCTATGGGAGTTTTGAATGGGTTTTTGGCGCGATGCTTCTAATACGCTCTCTGGGCAACGCTGGCTTAATCAAACGCGAACCAGATGGTAGTAACATCATCTTCACACATGAAGACCACTTTTATGAGTTTTGAAGCTTTTATGTGCCGTTAAAAGGACGGCTAGCTAGCAAACGGCTAAATGAGACTACACTTTTGAGTTGATGGGGATATACAGTGTTGGGCAGTAGCTTGCTACAAGTAGCGAAGCTACATAGCTTAACTACATTTCTCAGTAGCTTGGTGGTAGCTTCACTACTTTTGAACCAAGTAGCTTTTCCAGTAGCTAAGCTATTTATAGACCCAAGTAGTTTGTAGCTTCCCGCAAAAGCTACAAGCTACTCGCCAGAGAAAATCCATGAGCAAAGCACGCAGTGGAGATTTCTGCTGCGGTTTGGATTAAACAGGAGGAGACATTGCATTATGTCAAGTGTGCCTGTGTAGCCAATAAATGAAGAAGATGTTCAGGTTTTATTGTCTGTTTTTGAATATTGTGCCAGTGAGAGTTTCAGTGTGTTTTAAATAAACAATCAAAATTAGATTTTTTTTTTGCCTGCCTATTTGTTTGGTGGAAAGTTGTTCTTTGACATGAAGTTGATTATATGTGAGAAAAACAGTAGCTTTGATGTAGCAAGCTGCTTTTGCCATGTTGCTCGTAGCTTAGCTTGCTACATTTCTCTGGGGATAGCTTCAATGTAGTTTAGCTATATTTAATCAAGAGTAACTGATAGCTTAGCTTACTACATTTTCCAAGTAGCTTGCCCATCACTGGGGATATATACGTCAATAACGTCACCACTTCAAAGGGCGAACACGGAAATTCTCTTTCCCTCACCTGGTTCAGCCCCGTTCAGCGCGGGGTAATCAGTGCACACATCAACAACAGTCCAGGTTGAGTGCTGACGTGACGTGGAAGCCTATGCGACAGTGTGTAGTTCTGGATTAGCTTAGCTCGAGCATATTACTTCTAGGTAGGGCTGCACGATTATGGCAAAAATCATAATCACGATTATTTTGATTGATATTGAGATCACGATTATTTAACACGATTACTCATTGACATTGAGAACATCATTAATTTATTGAACATTTACACTGCCTTTTTATTTAACATTGGATGTCTTTGGATTTTAGATATAATTGAAAATAAATAAGTGAAAATAAATAATAAAAGTGCAAAGATTTAGAAATAAAATAAAAACTAAAATAAATATACAGTATAGGCCTACTATGTTGCAGTGAACTGCCACAACCAACTGCAACTATTAATCTACATTCAATATGTTGGTAAACATCTGAACTAGTAGTCCTTAAACCTCAAAACTAACCAAATGAGAACGCTAGTAACGTTCGTTTACATTACATTAAATTACTCATTTGGCAGATGCTTTTATCCAAAGCGACTTACGTCGTTTAGGTTCATAATAGGCTATTGTTAATGTTTATCTGTGAGCTCGTTAGCTGTTGAATATGCGGTCGCATTGTAAAGAGTGTCCTGAATCGATGACTGTATGCGGTGGCAGTAACTAGATGGGGCTTTGTATTTTTGTTCGTTTAGCGTTTATTGCTTGGTCATAGACCACTTTGTGAGTGGATTTCAAGTGATAGGTTGTGTTGCGGGGTGCAGCCACGACCGCGCATATCTTGCACTGTTTGTTCCAAGTCTGTGGCTGTGATTGACAGGTGGGTCAAAACTCGCATCGCAATTCTGTGCTGTATATTCGCATCGCTCTTGATGTGTGGACCTTTAAACTCGGCGAAACCATAGTGTTTCCACCCCACATACGTTGTTTTACCTCTCCTCTCGACCAGCGGCTCTCTTTCTGTGACTTCTCTCATCTTATTCTTGTGCTACCACGGAAATAAGCGGGGAGGAGAAGTGCAGTGGCTCTCTGTTCACATGACAGTCATTCCCAACTCGAGCGGTGTGTGTGTGTGTGTTTTGGGCTTTGGGGGAGGGGCCGAGCACACCGCTGCAAAGGAAAGGGTGCGCTCGATTTACAACACAAGACAGAACGAGAGTGACAAGAGCCGCAAAATCGTTGTATGTCGATTATCTTGTTTTCATAATCGTGGACAGCCCAAATCGTAATCATGATTAAAATTCGATTAATCGCCCAGCCCTACTTCTAGGGCTCGCATTTACGCTTCAAAACTCATGAAAGTGGTCCTCATGTGTGAAGATTATCCCGCTGAACCTTGGTTCGCGTTTGATTAAACTTGCGTTGCCCAGAGACCTTATTTGAAGCATCGCGCCAAAAACCCATTCAAAAATCCCATAGACAGAAACAGTGTTGAACCAGGAAGTTCGGGACTTCCGCATTCAGCCTACAAAAATACGTCATCCCTGCGGCTCTCTATGCCTGCTAGAACTTATTTCACCAATACTAGTACAGTGAAATCTGCTTATAGTGATCACTGTTATAGTGATCAACCGCTTATAGTGATCAAAAAGCTCCTGAATCATTTCTATACACATGCTGTTTAAATAATTTGCTTACAGTGATGATTTTGGGCCTTGTCCCCACTGAGAACAATGTGATTTTTTTTTTAGTTACTGTAATTGTATTATTTTTTTGACTTACAAACTGCCAAAAATGAGCCAGTGAGATACAGCAGCGATACTCATGTGCATGTATGTCTGTATGTGGAGAGATGACTGCATGTCTGTCTGTGGAGAGATGGCAGCGTCTCTGTCTACGCAAGACAGATGTGTTTGAAACAGCTGGAGGCCTAACTTACTATATGGATTTTTAAAGTCAACATTCCTTTACTTTATATGTACTGTATTCATGTAATTCATATACAAATGCCAATTAGATGGTGATCTGCATGAGAAATAAAGAAAAAGAAGAAATCCGTTATAATGATCATCTGTTTATAGTGATCAATTTGACCCGTCCCAAGCTGATCACTATAAGGTCACTTTCACATATAAGCTGGTGGACTCGGTGCGATTCGGGGGGGTGAAGTTGCAACATTGTTGTGATTTTCATTTGGTTTGGTTTTCTTTCACACAGCAATTTGTCACAAGCGCAGCAAACTTTCTGAACAATATCACATGGTCCAAACAGTCACTCGTCTATTGGACAGAATAGAGAAGGGAAATCTCTCCTCTCCAGCAGGCTGGCCTGGCTGAGTGAGGGCTGACTGAACAACACAAGTGAATCCGCAAAACACGGACATGGAGCAACACCACCTGCGATATTGGGATTTCTGGTGCTACTATCAAATAATTATTTAACAAGAATGTGCCCAATATGAGCAGCAGATGAGGCAGCAAGCTGTTGAACATTTCATTCTACAGATGAGAGTAGCCTACGTACCGAAGGAGATAGGCAAACTGGGGCCAGCTGTTGATAAATGTGATGTTGTTATGACGATGTACGTCACGACGCGGCGCACAGGTACTGTACACGTGTGCACGCCGCAGTGTTTGTTTTGCTCCCTTCTCCCGTCTTCTACTCATGATGCACTGCATGAGTGCATCAGATGCACTGGCGCTCTTGTGTTTAGTCCGGGTTGCTTTCACACAACAAACGAACCGCGCCAGAGTTCACTTGGAAGCGAACCGAGACCCACGTTTTCAAGCGCGCCAGAGTTCGTTTGTTTGTTCCGCAACAGAGTTCGTTTGCGCTTTCACACCAGCCCAAACAAACCGAACTATCCGAGGAAACGAACTCTGGCGCGGTTAAAGCGGACTAAACAGCTTATATGTGAAAGCGAACTAAGAGGAGTGCACTGCCTCATGGTGTTGTGTCACAAAGTGTGGTGAAATATTGACTCTTATTTCAGATGTGTATTCTTGTGTTTAAATATGCACAAATGTTAATAGCGGTAATTATTACCAATTTACATATTTTAAACACCTCGTTATCAGACTTATGGAGTTAACGCAGTAATGAGTCCAGAGGTCACACTTCCGGTTCGTACGTGTAAAAGGCAATGGGTTTTTGTATGGGGATTTTGGTTAAACACATGAAATGAGGTCTGTGGTTAACAAAAGTTTATGACACACCAAAGTTTGTGTTCAGTAAGATAATCTTCACAAACGAAAACCACTTTTATGGATTTGAAGTGTAATAACCAAAATCCCCATACAAAAATCCCATTGCCTTTCCCCCTACGAACCAGCATGCTGGTCATTTCTGGGTAAGCCTAGAAGAATACGTCAACCCTGCGATACTCTATTCATTATTAATTCCTTTTTTGTTATTTTTTCTCTTGTACTGTTGCTTTTCTTTGCCTTATCTATAGTTTGCTTGTTTCCTTTCTCTTGTTTTCATCATATTGTTTGCTTTGTACAGATTATTATTAATATTGGTTTTCTGAGGTAGAGACCCTGTATAAACCCATCTTGTGTTTCCTGTCTCTACCCGCACATTGTTTTTGCTGTATTCATTTTGTCCGTTTCTGTATATGAGCAAATAAATAAATAAAATAAAAACACTTCTGCCATCAAGGCTACATTACTAGTTAAATGTCCTTTGCTTTCATTGTTTATATATATTGTTTTCCAGCAACCATGATAAGTCTTCAGATCCATCAATGTGTGCTGAAACTCCCTGCCTTGACTCAACATTCACAATATAATCTTTGAACGTTCTAAACTGGACTCTGCCTGCTTTATTCTTCAAGTGAACCAGTGAGTGGGGAACAGATTAACCAGGTGGAATAACTACCGTAGTTTTTAGCTGTCATTAGTGTATCAGCCTCAGGAGATGTTTGTGTGGTAGCTACACTGTATCAGCCTCAGGAGATGCTTGTGTGGTAGCTACACTGTATCAGCCTCAGGAGATGTTTGTGTGGTAGCTACACTGTATCAGCCTCAGGAGATGTTTGTGTGGTAGCTACACTGTATCAGCCTCAGGAGATGCTTGTGTGGTAGCTACACTGTATCAGCCTCAGGAGATGCTTGTGTGGTAGCTACACTGTATCAGCCTCAGGAGATGTTTGTGTGGTAGCTACACTGTATCAGCCTCTGGAGATGCTTGTGTGGTAGCTACACTGTATCAGCCTCAGGAGATGTTTGTGTGGTAGCTACACTGTATCAGCCTCAGGGGATGCTTGTGTGGTAGCTACACTGCTGCTGCTGCTGCTGCTTCTGTGTCTTGACCAGTGGGCATTTCAGCCTGCCTATTTTTGACGCCTATGCGGAAATTGCATTCTTTCAAATGGCCAGTGGGGGTCGCAGCTTGTGTAGCACTCCCGGGAACATCCATTCAACTATATGGGAAACGAGCCAACTTCTCTCTCGGTCTAGGTCATAAATAAACACTTTCCAAATTAGTGTATGGTCTGAAAAACAATTTCAAGTCTTTTTCATGCTCTAACGTGCTCCGTTTTCCAAATGATAGCCCCATTTCGAGGAAAATTGACGACAAATATCGGATAATAAGAACAGTAATACTTCCGACCGGTAGAGGCAGCAATGTGCCGCAAGGCATCAGGTAGCAAGTAATAGTTGAGCAAATTATCAGAAAATAGCATTACTTTATGATATTTTAATAATGTTAGTAGACACACGTAACTATATAGATACCATACATCTAACGTCCATAACATTGCGGACCATTTAACGTTATTTATACCGTTAGATAAAGCCTTAAGCCTTCTCTGTATTCAGACATTCAGACCATTGGATTCAGCACAGAAACCGGAGTACGTTATAAGGTTTTAAATAGAGTCACGTTATAAACAACTAACCAACGCTGGGGGTCCGTATGGAAACAGTGTTACTCGAAATGGTTAAAAGTTAAATCAATTTGGTCATTCAGTGCCGTTTTACTGCAATCAATGTAAAGTAAGTAGCGTTAGCCGATACATTAGCCAAAGTAGCTGACTACCCATAATGCATTACGGCGATAAGGGAGACAGAGCAAATTCGGAAACTCCCCCGGCAGCCGCTAGGGGCAGCCGCCCCCTCCCCTCGTACTTCCGTGGAGCATTCATTCATTCAACCAATCAAACGAAATCAAACAATATCCGGAAGTGAGCTTCATTTTGCTGTGTCAAAGTCAATGAGCTATGTTGGTCCATTATATATAGGTCAATGGTCTTGACTGACATTAGGTGAACGTTGCTCTCCTGACTGATGAGGCTGCTTTAACGTCTGCCACAGAAAACACACGGCGACATAATCTAGTTGTCAATCAAATCTGATGCTCTAATACAAAATAACCCTAACCCAACAGGATTGTTGTTGCTAAACTCACCCACTCAGTAAACTGCCATTGTTAAAGTTAAAGGTGTTAAAGTCAGTTTGAAGCGGGTCAGTCCCGTTTGTGGCTTTTTGCGCTATGAACTCTTTAGGCTACTACTGACTATTTACCAACGCACCCTTTGTAGATTTTCATTAAAGGCACTGTGTGTAAGATTCTGCACTATTAAATATCCCCAAACCAATACCATGTATATATAGAGGAGGTATAGTGATTTATTTCTGTGTTTACAACTAAGCCACGCCCCCTCCCTGTGTTGTGATGAGCCTCTCTCATTCTCCTCCAACATCCCGAACCTGTTTACATAGCAACCCCTCCCCCGAGAGCGGCTACCCCCGTGCCTATAAATCTACCTGGGTAGGCCCGCCCAGGCCACAGCCGAAACAGAATTTTAATGAGAAGATGGCGGACGCTGATGCGGGTGACGGTAGCGGCCCTCCACCACAGAAGAAACTACGTACTTTAGCCAAAATAGCTTTAGACAAGGAAAGAAGTGTGACCAGAGTCAACATTGGGCTGGCTTTTCCTCGATGGAGAGCCGTACGTGCTGCTCTGGGCCTGGGAAGTGACTCGGCCATGGCCTTATTTCTACTTGAGGCGTAAGTACCATTCGCTTCACGCACATATGAAAAATGTTGGCGCTTACACGTCCGTCTTCAGTAATAATGTGCATGATCCGATAGCGAAATGTACAAATAGTTTCCAATAATATTCAATTTGCTATGTGAATGTTGTATCTAGCTATAGCGTGGCCTAACGTAACGTTAGCGTTGCCTTGGTTGAAAACATGCTTGCCTTGTAGCCACACACAACCTGATTCGACTGTCTTACCAACCATTATCGCCAGTGTTTTATATTTTATTACATTCTATTCTAACTAACGCTATGTCCGTTTGCTGTCGCCAATCTATGAAGCTGCACATTTCACTTAGTAACGTGCAAACTTGGCAAACAGTAAGGCTAACGGGTGATAAGCTAACTTAGCTAACGTTAGCCGATTTGTTTTACATTATCTCTCATAAGCAACGTCAAACCAAGAAAATAGCTGTGACGTTAGGTGTATGAAACATAGCCTTTAGTTGTTTAGTCCATGACGATAGATAAACTAGTAATGGTTGGTTTGCAACTCCAGTCTTCACAAGCGAAGCTGGGCTATTGTGTTGTGAACAAAACATGTAGGCTTTGTTTGCTCTTGGTGAGAAGCTAGTGGGTGCAGGGTGCTTCAAGGGCCAATGTTGTTGGTGTGAATGAGCATGGATGTGTGTGGGGGGTGTTGAGTTAGCGTGTGTTTCTTTGTGTAAATATCTGTTCTGTTGCAAGAGTGTCTAGCCCATATACCTATTTTGGAATGTAATAATAGAAATGTTGTCGACTATCTTCACAATCTACTAGCAAACGCATATCTCTTTGATCCAAATACCAGGGAAATGTGATTTAGATTACAGATGATAACCTGCCAATTGACAATGTGATTTGTTTTTCAGCTACGAGAAGGGCCCAAAGACGTCTACACCAGGAAAGACTACACGCCTGGGAGTTAGGCCTCCTTTCTTGTCAAGCTTGTCTGAGGATTCAGATCGGTAAGGGGTCTTGCTACAAAATCTCTGAATCTGTATCAATGTAAAGAAAGAGAAATTGGTCAGTAATGTGTGTGTGTGTGGGGGGGGGGGTGCTGGACTTGGACAACATTGTAAGCGGATTGCTTTATCATTTTTTGTTATTGTAGGGAGGTAAAAGCTCAGCAGGAGGGTGTCGAACCACTTGGACAGGATCTGGGTGAGACAACACTTGATGCCTCTGAAGTGCAAGAGCTACTGGGGAGGTATGTTTTCTTGTTGTAGTCTCTGCTTGACAATGTGACATCAAGTTTATTGTGTATTCAATTCATTAGATCACAATGTCATGTATCATTGGGGCTCCTACAAGGGTTTCCATGGGCCCCCCTTCAGAATGTGTGACTGTTCTGTCCATGTTTCATCCACTTTAGCATAAGAGTTATGTAATAGCTGATAGCTGTATCTTCACATGTGTTTTTAGGGAGGTGCTGATTCAGGAGGAGGGGGTTGAACCACTGGTCCAAGATGTGGGTGAGACAACCGAGGATGCGCCAGAGTTGCAAGGGATGCTACAGAGGTGAATAATGTTGCAAACCACAATTTTCCCTAATATTTGAGATTCTAGGTTCCTTTTGTTCAAATTGTCATGACATCCTTTTCTCTCTAACGCCATTTACACTGTATTCCTAGTTGTGATGAGGGCGACACAGAGCTCGACTCGGACCTAGAGGAGGACCAAATCAACAGTCTGGAAAACTGTGTGTAAGTGTAAAAAATAAGTGTATGTTTATTTGAAATCCTTATGCTGCACGATCCTTTTTTTAAATTGAAGCCTATTATCTCTGTGTGACAGGATTTATTTAGCGTCCGACTCAGATTGTGATCCGGACTCAGAAATCGATCTGGATACAGATGACAGTTCCGACGAGGATTATGTCCCCCCAATTCAGATACGGTACGGATTTCTCCATGTTGATGTCAAAGTACACTGGAGCGTGGAGCGTCAGTGTTTTTATTATCATTCTTTCACACTCACTTACATTGTCTATCTGATCCTACAGATTGAACGCGGCTATGGCCAAAAGGTCAAGGATCAAAAGTCTGCCCATCATTTCAGCTGATGAGACCATCCATGACATCCCTGACGACCTTAGCTCTCCTTCTGAAGAGGAATCGCCAGATCCCTCAGAGTTCAACAAAATCTTTATAGAAGAGGACATCGTTGGGTCCAAAGCGGCCATCGTCTATGCTGAGAACTTATACGAGCTGGCTAAATTGGTCCAAGTTCCAGTAAACCACTGTCCCCACACAATAACGCCAGGAAGGCTGTGCCAGAGTCTCCCTCCATTTACGCCTGTGGTTACCCAGAAGTGCTCCGCCTTTGTTGTTCGATGGGTAACTATCATGACCTAATCTTACCATAATTATGATGTCTTGCTAATTGTTATTCTCTTAGGGCTAGGAGCTCCCTTTTTATTTATTTCAGTATAGCTGTTCTCAGATAACACATTCTTTCTGTGTTTAGGAATGTCCTCATGGCCATGAAGTCTGGAAATGGATATCACAGCCGGTTTTCAAGTTTGGGATGTTGGGTGGCGACTTCATGCTTGCAACTAACATCCTGTTGAGCGGGAATAACTTCACAAAAGTTGCCCTCCTGCTCCGCTTTATGAACATGGGATGTGTAAACTACAACACATTCTTCTTGATCCAAAATGCAAACTGCGTGGAATCAATCAAGGCGTTCTGGATGGATCGAAGATCCGAGGCCATTCAGCGGTTGCAGGGCAAGGATGTGGTTCTGTTAGGTGAGTTAGGAGTATCACAACGCAATGACAACATGTTTTACAGTACACAGCTGCCAATATGTGATCTCATCACCCTCGTCCAGAACGATTGACTGCGCACGGCTGAGATGACTAACAATATTGGTCCTCTAATTATTACTTCTTTGTCATTTCAGGGGATGGGAGGAACGACTCACCAGGTATGGATAGATTACCAAAAAATTAAAATATGTCAACAGAGTCAAGGCCTAAGTGTCTTGCAGTAAACTTGGAGTTGTTTGTATTAGAGCACAATGTCAAGACCTATAATTTTATGCTGGCTAACTTTCACCAAAATGTACTTGTTCTGCCTTTCAGGTCATTGTGCTCAGTTCTGCAGTTACACAACCATGGAGAACTCACGCAAGGAGATCGTCAACGTTGTTACTATTGACAAGAGGCAGACAAGGCGGTCCTCAGTCATCATGGAAAGAGAGGCCTTCATCATGACAGTGGAGAAACTACACAATGAGGTTCACCTTGTGGAGTTCTGCACAGATGCACATCCGCAGATTTCAGCCCTCATGAGTAAGCAAATATGCCAGTGGTATTGGGAAATATATGTAAGCTGTATCAATACTACGTTTGAATAATACATAATTTTTACATTTCACAGACCCCGAGAGAGGAAGGTTCAAGGACTACGGGATAAGGCACACTCTTGACATGTGGCACGGTGCCAAGAACCTGTCCAAAAAACTTGCAGCAGTAAGTCTTTTCTTCCTTCCTCCTTACATATGAGCATTTTGATTTTGTGCACAGAACCAAATTGTAATCTTTTTGATCCCTCAAGGCTGCAGCAGTCAAAGGCAATGGCGGCCTCCTCATCTGGTTGACAGACATTCTCAACCATTTCTGGTGGTGTTGTAGAAAGGCAGACACAGTGGAAGAGTTTTTTGTAAGTTGATCTATTTTTTTATTTTATTTTGATATATTTGAGATTATTTCTATTAGATATTTATCTAACAATTGGTCCACAGAAATTTAATGGAATG
This sequence comes from Poromitra crassiceps, assembly GCF_964638095.1. Lineage (NCBI taxonomy): Eukaryota > Metazoa > Chordata > Actinopteri > Beryciformes > Melamphaidae > Poromitra > Poromitra crassiceps. The sequence goes on from NC_139645.1 coordinate 30,446,767, forward strand.
TTCAACCTTCTATTTGGTTTCTATTACTGTAAGGTGCTGTGGCCTGGAATCGTCCATCACGTCTGCGGAATTCACAAGTGGTATGTTGGGGAGTGCGACCATGAGCATCTGGAGGACTTTAGCCAGAAGGAATACATCGAGTACCAATCTGCGACACACACGGCCCTCCTGGCTGTAGTCGAGAAAAAACGGTGGCTGAAAGATGTGCACAAATTCTTGACATTCAGGTAATACAATTTATCCTAATTATATGTGAGAGCCTAACTACAGTTGACGGCCGCTTCTTTCCACCTGACAGCGGGGGGCTTCTCCACCAGGACGTAGAATGTGATGTACTAATGATTACATTTGATGTTTTTTATGTCTACATAGATCAACTGCCGAGCTTGAGTCATTCCAGGCCCACATTCTGATGTATGCCAGCAAACGCCATTCATTCTCACCCCAAGTCTACAGCGCCAGAGTCCTCCTTGCCGCAATAGACTACAACTATCACCTGAACAGACAGTACAGATGGACTAAAGCCGGGAAGAGGATGTGAGTTCAATATGCACACAACAACATAACTATCTTTCCAAAAAGTGCTATGGCCTCATTAGCATGGGCCATAAGTTGATAATTTTTTGTATAATAGACAATGTGGAGGAACCCTGCTTTCGCATAGCCCCTACAACTGTTGGAATGCTGTGTTTCAGATGGAAACGGGTGTACAAAAAGAACGCCAAACGTTGGAGTGTGTATGGTGACAAGGTTCCGAAAACATACGGCTACATCCGAGACCTGCAGGCCAAGGTAGTGGGAAGCAAACTGCGCGAGGACAAGGGGATGCCCCGGAGGAGACCAGAGCGCCCAGAGGACGCAATGACCAGACGCCTTGGCCCCCTCCCACCCATTCCCCCGCCACCCACTGAAGAACTTGCTCAAAGACTAATCAGAAGAGGTATGTCACTGAAATAATGTAGTCCTGTGTAACTTCACGTTTAGATTATATCGATGATTGGAATGACTCATATTAAACAAAATTCTATTGTCATTGTCTGATTTACTAGGTGCAACTCAACCGGACGAGCCACAGGAGGAGAGATGATCAGCATTTCCTTCTCACAGCCACTGATTCTGTCCTGATGGGATCTCTGTTTACCTCCCACTGTGAGAGCACCTCAAACCCACAAGACACTTTACAGACTTTACAAATAAAAATAAATTTCACTGTTTACTGCTCAGGCCGACTATTTTTAAATAAGTTTGGCTATTCCCCTTTGCTTGTCCCTTAGTTCATGCTGCCAATTAGCGAAGAAAAATCAAATCAAATGGAAAAAATAAATCTTCATTTCCATCAGCAAACTTGTTGTGAAAATCAGATCTACTGATGTCTACTGCAGCTATGTTTATAATTTTTCTATTGTGAATTATTCTTGTCCGGTTTCACAAGTGCGAACACACATTGTGCTATATCTACTGTACTCAAAAAGTCCTTTTCAATATTTAATTTTCCTCAGTCAGGAGCAGTACAGCACAACATGTTCCTCAGTGACACTGAGGAAGGCCTAGGGCCGAAACATGTTGTGCTGTACTGCTCCTGACTGAGGAAAATTAAATATTGAAAATGACTTTTTGAGTGCTGGCTTTTTCTTCCTATTGACTCTGTACTCGTGCCGTGCACTGGACCTCTTTGTTTCACTCTCTGAGTGTACTCGTCCTTCTCCACTTTTTGATATCTACTGTATCCCATTGCTGAATATTTTTTACTACCGCCAGGACTATTTTGTTTTTTGATAAAAAACTGTCTTCATGCCAGGTAGAATTTTGTCTGAGCCATCCCTTTATGTTTCTGATCTTTGATGTTTTTGTAAGTGTTGACTGCCAACTGTCTACCTCAATAAATTTTGGACAATTTATGCTAGTATCTTTTGGCCTTTATTTTTCATTGTGACTGTTTAGCATGCCTTATTACTGCAGTGGTTCTCAAGCCTTTTCAACTCAACGATCCGTAAACTCACAAATTAGACCATGGCCCCCAGTTCATAAGATGTAGCCTCAGCTTCCCCCATCTGATAAGATTTTTGCATTGAGTGTTTCATTACAGATAGTATGCAAACCATGTGTTACTTATGGATGGTGTGTTATTGAATATAATTAGTTCATGTTTTGACTGGGGGCCTCTGGACCCTCGTTTCAGAACCACTGCATAACTTTATAGGCTGGCTGTGTAGCTACAGTTTGTTCGTGTGTATACACTCTAGCAGTGGTTCTCAAAATGTGTGACATGAAGGACCCCTAAACTGACAAAGATTAGACCACGGACCCCCATTTGATAGGATTTGGTCCCACGGTCCCCCACATGATAATAAGATTGATGCTTTTAGATGTTTGATTACAGAAAGTGTATAAAACCAATGACTAAAATAGTCATTGTGTTACTTATGAATGGAATTATAGCTAAAACAAATTGCCTCCCTTTTGGCTGTGGAGCAGTGTGGACCCGCTGGAAACCCTTCAAGGACCCCTGGGGGTCCCCGGACCCCCATTTGAGAACCACTGCTCTGTAGTGTATATTGAGTTTCATTGCAGATATCACAAATTCATTTTTCTGCAAATCTCTTTATTTACTAAATCTAGAGAAAGTGCAATATAAACTGTTGATGGAAAAAATATTCGGAAGTTGAAAAAAAAATCCCTAAAAAGTGGGAGCTAAACAAAAAGATCCTGGACAAAACAACCAAAAACTGGATCTATTCCTTTTCTAAAAATCAAATACAAATACACAGATGCTACAACAAATAGTAGATAGAAGTGACCACAAGACCGCTTCAATCCAGCAGCTACTACAGTACCAGCGTGCCAGAGAGTCCTTCATCACTTTACTGTAAGCCAGTACAGTAAAGCTACATTTATTGTCAGTGTCCAGGGATGAAACCGGTATAGTGCGCAGTTGGAGATGGCCACTTATCTCTGATCCGCCACACACAGCAGCTGGGAATAACTTGCCGGTTTCGTGGGCCAAGTGCTCCATGGTGCCAATAGGTAAAGGACCTATATGCAGCAAAACGGAACTCCTTGTTGTCATCCCCAGGCTCCCCTCCTCTGCCCATGGCTGTGATGTCAAATCTGTAGTTTCTGTGGATGCGGAGGATTGGTTCTTGGAGGCAGTACATTTGGAATGCTTCCAGACGGCTGATGCAGTATTCTGGGTCCATCCCACAGCACTTCCTCTCCATGTCTGTGTCCATCTCCCTGCAGTTGCCGCACACACACCATGGCACTCCTTCGACCGCAGCGGGAGCTGGAGGGGCGTTGTTCCTGCGTTGAATCATCGTCAACGCATCGAACATAAGACCTGGCTGCCTCTCAAAAAGTTCTGTAGCCAGTTCCCTCAGCTCCTCCAATTCCAGGTTTTGGATGGTCCTCTGTAAAATAAAATAAAAATATACATGTACATCAGGTTTTGGAAAAATAATCAATGAATATGCAATTAGTATATAAACTTGTATTTCTAAAGATGAAGTAATAGTGTAATGATCAATTTGTTGAATAACTGCTGTGTGCATTCTGGGTACATGTTCAACCAGTGGAAAGTGGTACAGTTTTGTACCCATAAACACAGAGGTTGGGTGCACTGCTGTTTTCATAGATTGATACAGCTGATCTGAATATAAATAATACTCAAATGATAATACAATGAGGGCACATACCTGTGTCTCCTCTCTCCTGTCATTGCGGAGGGCCGCTATACGTGCTTCGTTATCTTGTTCCTCCTGTAAACGCCTTTCCTCTCTCTGGCTTCGGGACCTGGTTGCTCCCCTGCCACCACGGGCACGACCACGACCCCGTCCTCTTCCAGCACGGCGAGGTGCCCTGGCCCGCCTCGCTTCACTGGTGGAAGGCTGGGGTGACATGCATCCCTGGTCTGTATCGGACTATAAAGAAAGAGCAGTGACCAAAACGTTACGTTGCAAATAATTTAGTTGTTTAGTCGATGACGATCGATAAACTAGTAATGTAAGTTGTAGTAAGCAACTCCAGTCTTCACAAGCGAAGCTGGGCTATTGTGTTGTGAACAAAACATGTAGGTTTTGTTTGCTCTTGGTGAGAAGCGAGTGGGTGCAGAGCGCTTCAAGGGCCACTGTTGTGGTGTGAACGAGCATGGCTGTGTGTGGGGGGTGTTGAGTTAGCGTGTGTTTCTTTGTGTAAATATCTGTTCTAATTTTCCAAATATAAATAACAGACTGTAAACAACCAACGTTATACTAAAAATAGGTCTCGGACTAGTTTTGGGATTAGCAGACGAACAAAAACACCTACACGCTATGTTGCTAGACTGCTGTGTTTAGCTACCGACGTCCCCCACATTGAACTGAAATCATTCAAATGTAGCTGTGTAAACGTCTTTGTCTAACCTTGGCGATAGCATGAGGCTATCAGGGTTTACTAAAGGCAAGTTACATGGAGTTGGATCGGCAGATGAGACAAATAACGGTAGCCTTACAAAGCTGACTAACGTTAGTTTTCTGGCTATCATGTGGAATTTTTAATTATTTGAGTCAAATACATTTTTGCGTTCTTGGTTGATGTACTTACATCAGCAGAAGACATTCTCCAGAAAGTTGTTTTCTCCGTCAAGACTCTACTGTTCACTGCATTCACTACGAGTTTTACCTGGTCGGGTGTGATGAGACGGGAGGGGAAGAGAGAGGGGGGAGTGCTCCGCTCTGGTGGGTGGGGTTCAAGTTTGTTTTGATAACGCCCCTTTGTTTTGGATGTGAAATGTCGACATCTAGTGGACAAATAAATCACACACAGTGCCTTTAATATTCATTTTCATTTTCTCTGGAAGTGGATCACCACTTATTTGTGCTGTTATGGTTATTAGCTTAGTCACTCACGTCTACACTAGCTTCACTGCTGCTACTTTTAGCTAAATCTCGCTTCACCCAAAATGTTATTCACATAAAAAGACTATATCCACAATGTTAATTATTTTAGAGGACTGCATCTTGAACTGGAGACATCAAATGGAATTGACGGTTTTGCTAACTACAGTATGACCTGTGATGGTGGTGGTAAAAACAGCTCACTGCCATAACAGCTCTACATGACATGTAGCTAAGCAACACGATTGAGGGATGGCTAACATTATGCTAACTTTAGCTGCCTGGTAGCCAACAATGCAAACTATGCCTATAATAACTGACAGCATTTAATTTTCACACGTTTGAAAAGGGGGATTGATGCTCTACTACTAATGCTCTACTGCCATGAATTTTGTAAAACAAATATTAATAATCATATAATCATAATTATCATAATGATTTTAGGGTTGTCCCGATACTGGCCTATTTTGCTGTACTCGATACCACTTTACACCTATGGCTCACACAGCAGAGAAGCTTGGCTGTAGTGTTCACTATGACAGTGTGTTTGTTAGCATCTCTGCCTGGAGCGCTTTGTGAGGAGAAATAAAAAGCTATCAGGTCAGTAATCAGCTGATGCCTGCACCGCATCCAGGGCCGTAGCTAGCTATGAGGACGGGGAGGTCCGGACCTCCCCTAATATTTCAGAGAATTTTTTTTTTTTTTTTTTTTTTTATAAAACAATCTGCATGGAAAAGCATGAAAAACACGGGATCGCTTTTATTTTGAAACGAAAGGCAGGTCAGGCAGGAAGTCATCTGACGCCGCGTCCGCGGTAACTTGATTCCGAGAGAGCAGCAGCATGGTGGTGAGTGATGACTGTCTGTCTGCCTGGCGAGATAATTGAAGGTGAGCGATCTGCGAGACATAGTGAGCGAGTGAACGACAGACAGTGAGTGACACCGACAGATTTTTTAGCAACAACCAAGAAAGTAAGTGTCTAGTCTGTCTCTTAAGTAATGTTACCTGTGTGACACGTTGGGATGCTACTGGCTAATCATGCATGATGCCAATTGCCAAGCTCCCGAAGTCAGGTATGCAGGTGGCTATATGCATGGTTTCAGTTTCATGACCCAATAAGTAACAAAAAGAGGTGGTGTAAAGTTAAAAACAACATAATATATTTTATTTTATTTTTCAATCGTTCCTATCAGGAATAAATAAATGTCCCTCTGTATGTTTTTTTTTATTATCGATGATGACTTTGTGTGTTGTGTACGGCTTGGGTTGTGTACCTGTGTTTGTAGGTGTCATTTTGATATGAATTTGGCTAAAACAGTTTGTGTTTGTTAGTTACAATTATGTTGACAGGAGAGCTGAGCAGGTGGTGACATGAAAGAGAATATACTGAATAATGACATCACAACAGTATAATCCTAATGTTGATTTAAAATGATATATTACTCTAAATATGGCTTAAAAAGGGGGGGAAAAAACCTCAATCCGCCTCCCCTTGCTGGACCTCCCCTATTTCGGAACCCTGGCTACGGCCCTGACCGCATCACTCGCCCATTCACTGTCTGAGGTAGCCTAGGTAAACCCAGCCACCACGTGACCTGCTCTCTCAGTTCCCAGTCACTAGCGTCTAGACTCCGGGCCATTCAGATCGATTTCTGGGGCGATTGAAAGACCCGCGCAGACCCGCAGCCACCCCGCAGCCAATGAGTGACGGCGTGACTGCCAACATCAGTCCTGCCGTGATCGGCCAATCAGAGAGTGCGTCTTTGTCAATGACGTGTAACAGCTGCAGCGGCTTAGCACTACCTAGCCGTTAGCATTTGGCCTCTCTAAAGCATAGCTCCCGAGCTAGCTACTAGCTGGCTAGCTATATGGCTATGCAACTACGTGAGGAAATTCAAGTGAAAACAGCTGTTGAGGTTGAGGTCTGTTGATCAAAATAACACCTAGCGTTATCGAAATCGGATTTTAGCGGACCATACAAGCCAGGGCTTCAGAGCTGATCACCTGGACACATTTTATGGCGAAATTATCTGATAAACTTGTCTGTGCTGCTCTGTGGTGATCAGCTAATGTCTTCATAGCATTGAGATTATGATTTAATGCATTATGGAAGATAAACGCTGGTTTAACATAATTAAAATAATTCCCTACCAAACATGTAAAGTGACGCTTCTGGGCAGTAGACCATTTGGGCATAACATTATGTAATGTGACATGAGATCACCACATTTCAATAAATATAATGTTTTTGCACATTTGAATGCTGCTGGTCGTTTGTTTAATGCTGTATATATTGGATATTTAAAGCTGATACACAACACAATTGTGTTGAGGTAATTCTGCAAAGCTCAGTTAAAAATATAACATGTAACACTTTACACAATCAAATCTAACTTATTCACAGCAATACACAGTCCAGTAGTACAGTGGGCTAATTGTTTGAATTATATCGAAATATATTTGCATGGTGTAGCATGTAATGCAGATAATGTAGCTAGATACTCTGACACAGAAAGGCAGACAAGCTAGCAGCAGGGATCTTGTCACACTGATTCCAGATAAACTCCTCTGTCTAGCCAGCTATACAATATTGATCAAAATAACACCTATATCGAAATCGGATTTTAGCGGACCATACAAGCCGGGGCTTCAGAGCTGATCACCTGGACACATTTTACGGCGAAATTATCTGATAAACTTGTCTGTGCAGCTCTGTGGTGATCAGCTAATGTCTTCGCATTGTGATTATGATTTAATGCATTATGGAAGATAAACGCTGGAAGGCTGGGTAGCATTAGCTGACGTCATCCAGGCTACAGTAACATTAGGCTATTATAGTTATGAAACGCTGAAATATTTTGTGAACGCACCAATAGTTAGAGAAGGAAACCTCTCTTTGCATTTTATTTTTTAATAAAAGTAGGCTACTTGTGATATCTCACGTGGTCGATCATCATTGCAAATTTATGTGAACAGCTAGGTTTAATGACAAATATGGAATATCACCCAAGGAAATACCACGGTTTAATGCCAACAGATAAACCATACAGATTTGTTGTAATTGTGAACACATAAGGGAGCAAAGACATGGTTTTCAAGCATAACACAATGTACAACTTTTATTCAAAGACAGGATTGAAAAATATAGGTCACTTGTATTCACTTCAGTAATGTCAGGTCTCAGTCGCATTCACGCTAACCTCTTAACTTCTAGCTAGGTCAAACACACCTTAACGTTATGAGTGTGGCCGTTTTGGATTAACATTAAGTCCACGATCAAGTCTAGCATTTCGGTATATTCCTACCTCTTAACATCTAGCTAGCTAGGTTGGATCTGGAATATGATATCGGCTTGATACATTTGATTGTAGCTACTCATACAGCCGTGTGGAGCTTATCTAGCTAGGTTGCATCTGGAATATGATATCAAGCCAGTAATGTAGCTAGCTAGCGTTAAATAGGTTTATCTGTAACCACGCTGAAATGTGAGGGCATTAACGTTAATATTTCTAGCTAGGTCAAACACACCTTAACGTTATGAGTGTGGCCGTTTTGGATTCACATTAAGTCCACGATCAAGTCTAGCATTTCGGTATATTCCTACCTCTTAACATCTAGCTAGCTAGGTTGGATCTGGAATATGATATCAAGGCTTGATACATTTGATTGTAGCTACTCATACAGCCGTGTGGAGCTTATCTAGCTAGGTTGCATCTGGAATATGATATCAAGCCAGTAATGTCAGGTCTCAGTCGCATTCACGCTAACCTCTTAACGTCTAGCTATAGCTAGGTTACATCTGGATTATGTATAATATACAGTATAATACTACGCTCACTACGTCATGACATTCACATTAACGCCTCCAAAAATCTACTGTAGCTAGCTAGCGTTAAATAGGTTTATCTGTAACCACGCTGAAATGTGAGGGCATTAACGTTAATATTTCAATTAGGTCAAACACACCTTACCGTTATGACTGCGGCCGTTTTTGATTAACATTAGCGTTAAGTCCATGATCAAATCTAGCATTTCGGTATATTCAGTGTGTGTGTGTGAAAAGGATGTTAGCATGCTAGCATTATTAGCACAGAATGTATACAGTCCATGGTACAACGTTAGCCCTTCAAGTCCTGAGGCGAACAGCACTGGAGGATGAAGTCTGCAGTCTGGCATTCAGTGTCCAGCATAACAAGCACGCCTGTTTCCTCATCAGGTTGGCAGCAGCTGTATAGATGATGACTGTTCTTCACAGCCACAAATATCTCTCCAGATCTGCGGCCATCTGCAGCAGGGATCGAGGTTTGGGTCCGTGTAGACACGTCCTGTTCCTCTTTCATTCCCTGACCACCGTCACGCGATGTTCTCTCTTCTTGTAGCTGGTTGTAACCATTTGCGTGCTAGCAGTACTGAAATGAAAAGTGTTAGCTCGCTTGCTAACAACAAAGGTCGCAGAGCGATGACGCCATCTGCTGCACTGCGCATGTGCTCTGTGCACAAAGCTGGTTGGATGACGGTTGCGTAATGGAGCGGTCTATCGGGGGGGGCCAACAACCGCAGGAAATCGTTTAACAATGGTGGGAATCCAGACCATAGTGACTGAGAACAGGTCTGAGAGCAGGTCACGTGGGGGATGGGTTTACCCAGGCTATGTCTGAGGTCAGACTACTAGCAGTTAGCCGCGTAGCCTGCAACAAGATCGAACACTTTCTGTTCAATTTACAGGTTAACATTAGTTGCTCTTCTAGCACACAACACAGTGCTGTGGAACAAGCAAAGGCTTACCAGATCGCTGTAATACGTGCTACGTGTCCCGTAATCCATACTGCCTTAAAGTTTAACGTTTTAAAAGTGGAACGTAAGGCCTAAACGTTAATGTCTGTGAAATTAGCGACAATTTTTACAATTTCACTTCCGGTTTATTTGTTTTTCCTTCAAAATAAAAGCACGATAAAGTTCGTTTTTACAATAAACATTAAAGTAGTAATCTAACTATGAACATAATGAACATGAGGAACCTCTACCTCTAGTTTAATGTTTGAATGAAAATAGACCAGCAGAACAAATACAAAGGAAATGCACAGATATGTGGTTCAAATGGTTGATTCATAGCATACTTATAATTAATGGAAAACCTTATTTCCTTATTTAATCGGAAACTTTTGATTATAAGGCATCAAGAGAAGAGACAATCAAGTATAGCCATTATGCGAAATTTGTGTGGTCTTGTGAAAACTAGGTACTTTTGCAGATATAGCATACTAAAGAAAATGACTAAAACCCATAATCTTGAAAAGTTATCTTTTAATTAACCATAAGGGATAAAGAAAACAACGTTGTCAACCCAATTAATACTCAATATCGGTAGGCTGTACATGCATGTGTACATACAGGCTGTATATACATATATAAGGCTGTGTGTGGCTGCTCTAACCTGCTGAAATGAAAACCAACAGGTTCCACCAAACACATGCTGCTCATGCAGGATGTGTCCTGGGTGTTACAGTGTAGTTGGAGCAATTTAACTTCCCAAGACATTAACATCTGTGTGACTTCCATCGCAGCCACACATCATCATTCAATCAGAATCCTACCTGAACAGGTGATTACATTCACCTGTGTCACTCACAGGCTTCATTCAGCTGCCTGCTGCTGCTCAACACAAACGCATGCGTGATTCAACAATAGACCCTCCTCATGGGGGCCATTTTGTGTCGAAAAGGCAGGCTAAACACAGGTGCAAGCAAAACACTAATGAGGGTTTTAAACTTCCATGATTGGAATTTGGATTTATTTCAGTGGGTGTGAGTACTTGCCTTGACAGGCAACTCCTTCAGCCAATCAGTGTCGCCAAATCCAGTCCTTAAGCCAATCAGTTAAATCAAAATCCAAAATCCACTTGGAAGATCAGTAAAAGCATATTTTCCGCCTAGAAACTCCGCTGTTGCATACTCCTGTGTCCTGTTGTTGTGTAATTCTTGTTATTGAGTCTATTTGGCTGTCTAAACTTGACGAACGTTGATGTTACTGCTCGAGCCACAAAGCCCTGGGAGCAGCCATTACTGCTTTGCCGATGATTGGCCGGTTATGATGTCAACTACGAGACGGCTCCCTGATTGGTGCACTATGGAATTTCTGAAAACACCTGCAGCCCCGGTCCCGCAGAAAGAAAAAGAAAAAAGAACAGTGAGTTGACGTGAGCGGATGGTTTACCAGGCTAGGAGTTCACTAGCTGTCGTAGACAAATGTCCAATGTGGGAATGAGACCATGAGCGTTTTGCTGGAGTTGTGGCGCGCTCCCGTCATCTCAATCGTTTGGTGTACATACAAAGACAAGTCTTGCTGATTCTCAGTTGATTTAATATGCTATTACATTGTTATCCATTTACATTTTCACACTCTTTTACAAAACAGAATGACACCAATAACATCATCATAACTGGTACAGTATGTAAATGTATCCCAACACGTCTGAGGAATGTGACTTTCCATGAGTCCCTGACGCGTTTTCAACAGTTTGTTGTTTACACAGTATTTACACATCTGAACTGAGCTAACGGGCACCTGGACCCGGCACAGGAACCACGTGTTTGTAGCCATCTTATGCCGCCTTCCAGTTGTTCTGGGAACTAGGAATTTACCAGCTCACTTCACGGGAACGCCCCCGTGAGTTACCTGAACTGGGTTTTCCTGCTCTGAACTCAAAATCCAAAATGGCAGCTCCGTGCTTCAACAGTAGTGAAAACGGTAGTAATAGTAGTTTATTAGTACTTCTGTCTTATTTGTCTAATTAAATCACTTGTACACACGGTACTGTCTACATTGTATCTATCTTGCTACCGTGTTTGTATGTGCAAAATACTGCGTAATGCATTGACCTGGCTAGAGCTAACCCTGGCTGCTTTTGCGACTGTTTTACTGGGTGTGACGTCATTCAACTGTGAAATTCCTAGTTCCCAGTACAACTGGAATGCACCATTAGTTTGGAGTGTGTGCGTCTCCTTTGTGGATTTAATGCAGGGGAAAATCCCAGCATGCACAGCACTGGGACAGGACAGAAAGTGCAGTCCCTCCTCCAACCTGCTATTTTTGCTTCATGTTTAAAAGGGCACTGGCCCAAACCTACATGTGTTCAGTTCAACATACAACACAACCAGCCTACATGTGTTCAGTTCAACATACAACACAATCAGCCTACATGTGTTCAGTTCAACATACAACACAATCAGTCTACATGTGTTCAGGTCAACATACAACACAACCAGCCTACATGTGTTCAGTTCAACATACAATGTGTTCAGTTCAACATACAACACAACCGGTCTACATGTGTTCAGGTCAACATACAACACAACCAGCCTACATGTGTGCAGTTCAACATACAACACAACCAGCCTACTACATGTGTTCAGGTCAACATACAACACAATCAGCCTACATGTGTTCAGTTCAACATACAACACAACCAGCCTACATGTGTTCAGTTCAACATACAACACACCCAGCCTACATGTGTTGAGTTCAACATACAACACAACCAGCCTACATGTGTTCAGGTCAACATACAACACAACCAGCATACATGTGTTCAGGTCAACTTACAACACAACCAGCCTATGGACAAATGTTTAAAGGGATAGGCCAACTTTTTGAGAGATTCACATATTTGCCATATTGCCCATACATAAACAAGATAAATACCTTTACCATCACTCTGCATACAGTGCACTGTGAGGCACAGCCATCCAGTTAGTTAGATTCGCAAATGCGCTGTGTACAGCGCCTCATGGCAAACAAGGAAGTAACTTGAGTTACTCTTGCTTAGTTTGGCTAATCTGTTTAGTTCGGTGTGTGGATTTACTATCAAAATCACCGTTTCACTGAAATTTGGATTATTATTTCATCAATTGGTGAGTACACGAGTCACAACATGTAAATGTGAGTGTTTGTGGCGCTGTTGCAATGTGTATTTTAGGCGACTGAATGGGAGTATGCAGCTGTACCGGTCACCCCCGTTGTAGCGCTAGCTAAGTAGCAGCGATGTCTACCGCTCTTTGTAGGGCACGCAGATTGAAAATAAAACCATTGACAATATGATAATGGCCTAAACTCCCAAAATGTTGGCGTATCCCCTTAAACCTGATATATAGGCTAACTGGGTTGGATTTAAACACACCTGAACACCAATTTATCCGCTGGATCATAGTAAGTCATATGGCACAAAAATAAGTTAGTGGTACCATATTAAGTCACTACAACCCTACTGTAGTAAGTCAATGGGACAACAGGAAGTCAAATTGACCATAATTCAGTTGTACCAGCGTAATTCATTGGGGCCATAATAAGTCATGGGACCACAGTAAGTCAGTGTGGCCATAGTAAGTCATGGGACCATAGAAAGTCCATAGGACCATAATGAGTCACTTGGACCATAACAAGTCAATGGGGCTGGATAAAGTCAATAGTAAGTTCATAAGACCACAGTAAGTCAGCGGGACCATGATATGATACTTAAATGGGCCCATAGTAAGTCAGTGGGAGCATAATCAGTCATTAGGGCCTTATGAAGTCAGTGAGGCCACAGGAAGTCAATGGGACCACAATAAGTGAATGGGACCATAATGTCAGTGGGACCATATTTCTCTATTTTATTTGACCTTTATTTATACAGGGTGAGGCCCTTGAGAGCAAGCTCTCATTTTCAAGGGTGCCCTGTTACAATAAAACATTTATAAAAACCACAATATGTCAATGGGACCAGTAAGTCAATGAGGCCACACAAAGTTGGTGGGACTCCAATAGGTCAATGAGACCAAAGGAAGTCAGTAGGTCCAAGGGACCATAGTAAGTCAATGTGACCATAGTAAGTCAATGGGACCATAGTATGGCAGTAGGACCATATAAGTCCAAGGGACCATAGTAAGTCAATGTGACCATAGTAGGTCAATGGGACCATAGTAAGTCAATGGGACAAGGGTCATCGTAGTGATGAGGTGCCTCTGGGAAATCAAGTGCTGTAGATGTGGAAACAGGGCCACTGCCAGCCAGCAAATGACAAACATTTCTCAAATAACATCCATCTATCTGTCAATATGGCTTATACTAATGTTAAACACAGCATGTTTAGTGGTAAGTACTGTATCATGCGTATGGTCAGCTTAGAAATCTGTCTAAGGGTGCTTTCTCACTGGTGCCCCAGTAACGTTCCCCAGCACACTTCTCCCCAAATTGACCCCAGTTTCGGAACGTTTGATGAGTGTGAACATTGCGTTCCGCTCCTGGGAAAAAGTGGTCCAGACCCCAGACCACCTTTTCACGCTTTGGCGGAACACTTGCGAATGTGAACGCCTACTGTTCCGAACCACATAGAGTCTAGACAACACACGGGTGAGGATACACTCCAGGCGTAGTTGATGATGCAAGTGCACTCTGTTCCGTTTCCGAGCGCGGAAGAAATGTAATGTAAAAGCTGACCAGCGGGGGAGAGGGGAGAGGGGACAATCGTGCCCGGGCACGGAACGGAACGGAATGGAAGGAATCGTTCCCAGTGAGAAAGCAGCCTAGTAATCTGCGGATGGTTCAAATAACATCCATCTATCTGTCAATATGACTTCTGCTAATGTTAAACACAGCATGTTTAGTGGTAAGTACTGTATCATGATGTTAAACACAGCATGTTTAGTGGTAAGTACTGTATCATGATGTTAAGAGCACCTTGATAAAGTTCACAGTGGTATGAGAACATTTCCAAACATCAAGCTCAATACAAACAGAGGGGCTCAACTCAGAAAGCAAAGGAAGAGACAAAGAGAGCTGAAAAAGACTTGAAAACCTTTAAGAATAGCCAGCCTGTGTTCTAAAGACACAGCTTGTTCTTTAGAGATGGCTTTTCTTCCCCAGTTGACAGAAACAAAAGTGTCATTTCTCCCCCTCCTCCTGTCTCTCTGTCTTGAAAATATTGATAGAAAAGACAGTGAAGATGAGGACGTGTCATAAGTGTGGCTGCTCTCTCTAATATTAACATGAAGGCACCTACAGCATCTCTCAGAGGAGAAAGAGAAGGGATAGAGACACTGCAGAGCGCGTCATCATTCAGAAACCACGCCCAAAACGGGGGGAAACAAAAACTCCCCCACCAATCCTGACGTTCTCCTATGTCACGTGTTGCACACAAAGATCATATATACAGAAGATGAACACTCCAACTAACTTCCTTGACAGCTAGATCCACATTGTTCTTCTCGCAAATTCTCAATGGCTTCCTTGTTTTGCTCGGGAGTACAAAAAAACGTTAATTGTCGATTTTCTTACATTTGTTGTCTGTGCAGCCCACCACACAACAGCTTTTAGCTATGTTTAATTCAAGGAAAATGACGCTGGTGTATGGAAGTGAATGGAGCGGTTTCCCCTGTGATGGGCGTGGCCTATTTCATGCAGTGTCTCAATGCAAAGAGTAACGGACAAGAGCACAGGGCGTGTCAAGCAGAAGGAATGGGCATGAGATAGCTAAAGACACAGAGCATCCAAACTAGACCAACATTATGTGGAGAGTTAAACAGAGCAGCTGCAGTAATAGAAGAGTATTGCTAAGTGCAGTCAAATCCCTGTATATTCCCCGCATAAATGTTATTCAGCAAAATGTATTACACACGCAAACTAACCACACAGGCCAATCCAACATAGCAAAATACAATGCTCCCACATTTCAATAAGGCACAATAGCGCAAGTATTTTGTTCGACTAAAAAAAAGTACCAATCTCGGAAATGAAAGCAGAATTTCAAAAGACGAAGGCTCCTTGAATGAGGAGAAGGGAGAAGTTCCACATGACAGAGTAGACTTGGGATTCTGCTGAGGGGGAAGGGGTGGACGGTACCAACAATCCAACAAATAAAGATCTGTCTTAGCTGGATGTCTGAACCTCCATATGACCATCCACTCCCTTTATACTGGGGGTCAACACAGACCCATTCAAATTGCATCTGGACAAGAACAAGGGTGAATCCATCTCTTCACCATTCAGGAACTGACCAAACGTAAAAGGGGAGAAAGTAATGAAAAGGTATGGAGTATTGGCAGGAAGGAGGGAGCTCTTGGTTGAGCGCAGTGCTCAGTCTTCGGCTTTGGAGGCGGTGAGGCATTCGGTCTCTGAAGGGTCTTCCTGAGGAAACACCACGTAACACACCTTCTGGCCCATGTAGGTGACTCTCTCTGCAACACAACAGACAAGAACAGCACTTTTACTGGACAGAGAGGGGTAATACAGTTAAAGGAGAATTCAGTTTTTTTTTACAACCTGGACCTTATTTCCGGCTTTAAATATGATTTTTAAGTCAACCACTAAGACAGGGGTGGCCAAATTTTTTGGTTGTGGACCGCATACAGAAAAATATAAGGAGTTGCGGGCCAAACAATATTTTTCAAACAATAGTTTTCGCGGAGAAAAAAATTGGACCAGAAAACCCTTGTGCCATCAAAAATTTAATTTCTACCTAAATAAATATATGGCACATAGTTTATTGCTCACCTATTACAATGGGTATTTCTGTATCTTTTCAAAGTTTCTTTTCCTGTGCCAACATGTTAAGACAGAGATAATTTAACATAACATTAGTATTAAACTTTTTTTTTTTTTTATATAAATAGACCAGGTCAGGGTAGTCAAGTATAACCCCTTTTCAATGGTTTTAAATTGAAAAAACGAAATGGGGGGAATCAGTTTTTTTGTTTTAGTTTTTCTGTTTCTTTTTCTTAATTTTTTCCAATTTTTTCCTGTAGGCCTATTCGTTTTCTGTTTTAAACTTTAAAACAGAAAAACGGAAAAACGTTTTTTTGTGTGTGCTAAATTCATGGCCAGGTCAGTTTGGCCACCCCTGCACTAAGCTAAGTTAATCTCCGCACAAGAGAGAAAAATCACTCTTCTGATGAGCTAAAGCTACAGGCCCATGGTGCAGACCGACTCACCGACCACTCTGTAGACCCATTTGGGTTTTTTCTTCCATTGAACACCCAGGAAGTAGACGGGGACGCCGGTCAGCATGATGACCATTCCCAGACCGCAAACCACCGGCTCAGAGTACAGACTGAAGCCTAGCAGCACCGCCCAGAACAGCATGTAGCTGATGGGAATCAACATGTTTACCTGCGAAAAACAACAACAAAACACACACATATCAACATGATCACCTGCAAACAACAACAAAACCCACTTTTCAACACTATTTCTATTTTCTTCTTTGCAACTCCATCTGGGATGCACACACATTCATATCTCAATAGGATAAAACATGTCTGCACATTATTTCTGCTTGTGTGTTACGGTATATAGAACTAGAAATACCACATTGTGGTTGTATGTCGCCGCCCACAAGTCAGCAGTCTACATCCAGTCTGTCCAGACACAAGCACTTCCCCCTTACTCGGACCAAAACGTTGTTTTTTTTTGCAGATTTAAAGAAAATATTTTTTCAATGTACAGTAGTTTTTTAAAGTTTTGGTCAGAGTGAAATGTTGTATGGTCTCTCCCGATTCTAAATATAGCTGAACAGTTTGGTTTGGCATTTTACAAAATGTCTATGGGAAAATAAATGGCGGATAAAAATCTCTGGTACAGTGCCGAAGCAGGAAGTAGGGGGGTCACTTTGTCTCTCTATTGGCAGGCTGTTGTACCTTGATGGGTCTCATGAGGTTGGGTTTCTTCCAGCGGAGGTAGAGGAGCCCGGCGATAGTCACCCCGTACGACAGGTAGTTGATGAAGGAAACATAGTTGATCAGGTTGTGTGTCTCTCCAATACACATGATCACTATGGTGGCACTGCACTGTGGGAGACAGAGGAAGGGTCAAAGGTCAAGCACATTTTAAACTGTTGGCCTGAAAACATGCAGAACAGAACCACTAACAGGCAGAACAGAACCTTGACAAAAACAGAACTGTGGAGTGCACAGGAACGAGGAGACAGATCTCTGGATCTTGGTGTGTGGACTTGGTGTGCTCTGTCAACAACAGAGTTGACTCAAACTTGTCAAACTCGCCCAATAAGAAGTGCATAAACGATCTTATCAAGGTGAGTAAACACTATGTCGTATTGAAAAAGGTGTGTAAACGGCGTTTGCATGCGTTTAGCCTCCACTACAGCCCTGACTACACTGACCCAAGACCCTCCTCTCACTACTGTATAATTAGCTGACTTGGTGGTGCAGTACTCACACAGACCAGCAGGGCGGGGATAGGAGTGCAGTTCTTCAGGTGGATCATAGCCAGCAGGTAGGGCAGGTGACCCTCTCTGGCCCCTGAGAAACACAATCTGCAAATGCACATAGTGTATATCAATATTAATATTATAATGGATATGGTGATATGAGTCTTTATCTTAGACTTATCTTAGATATGTTCCTGTAATATGGTGATATGGCATAAGTGTTGTGTTTTAAAGGCTGCAGTACAGTAAAGTTATGTCATCTTCTGAACTTACCTTTTTACCCACTTAGTCATTATATCCACGTTGTATATGCCTACAATATTGTCGCAAAATCAGTATTGAGGTATTTGGTTAAAAATATTGTGATATTTGATTTTGTCCATATCGCCCAGCCCTACCTATGCTAATCATCATCATCATCATCATCATCATCATCATCATCATCATCATCATCATCATCATCATCATCATCATCATTCTGTGTGTGTGTGTGTGTGTGTGTGTGTGTGTGTGTGTGTGTGTGTGTGTGTGTGTGTGTGTGTGTGTGTGTGTGTGTGTGTGTGTGTGTGTGTGCGTGTGTGCGTCTGTGTGTGTTGACCTGGAGGAGGTGAACAGGTATCCATTGATTCCTCCGAAGGTGGACAGAGCTACAGAGATGGGCATCACCCAGGAGAACATTCCCAGCAGCTTCTCACCAAACGTCTGGAACAACACAACACAAAAACTGACATGAGTTTAGTGATGGATTGGTACATTGATTAATTGACTAAGGAGTGACTGACGTCTCCCACCCACATTGAATACATATATTGAGACATATATTGAATATGTGAAGATGTCCTCACCACTGCCACGGCGTTGGAGGCCAGGAGCTCCTCAGGGCTCATGGAGGAGAAGTAGGCGATGTTGGTCAGGGTGTAGACCAGGGTCACCAGAGGGATGGAGATGTAGATGGCACGAGGCAGGTTCCTAATACAAATAATACACATTTGGTACATGTTTTGTGTGTGTGTGTGTGTGTGTGTGTGTGTGTGTGTGTGTGTGTGTGTGCGTGTGTGTGCATGCGCGCGCGCGCGTGTGTGTGTGTGTGTACTCCATACTTGCGTGGCTCCACCACCTCTTCGGTGACGTAGTTGAGGAAGTTCCAGCCACTGAAGGCGAAGGAGGCCTGGAGGAAGGCCAGGGCGATCTGTCCCACAGACGGCTCTCTGATAAACTCAAAGGCCACGCTGGGTACCAGGGCCTCATAGTGACCTGGGGGGGGGGGGGGTTGTGAAGAATATAATGCTGAACGTAAATTCGCGTTCCCATAAACTTGTGTTAACCACAGACCTTATTTATATGCATTTAAGTGAAATTCTAAAAGCCCATAGACTTTTCCACTGAAGAACCAAATGGCGGCGATTTCTGGATAAAGCCTACAAAAATATGTCATCCCTGCAGTACTCAATTCCCCCTGCTGTCCGGTCGTTGCTCCGCCCCCTCTGCTGATCTGGGTTGTAGACTAGCACATGCTTCCTCTGATACATGTGCAGTCGCCAGCTGCTTCTTTTCACCTGGCAGCGAGGAGTTTCACCAGTATCACATAGCATGTGGAAGGATCACACTATTCCCCTCGGTTCCCCTCCACCCGAACAGGCTCCCCGGCCAACCTGTATGGATGCCCGACCGAGCCGGAGGTAACACGGGGCCTCGAACCTGTGACCCACGTGTTGGTAGGCAGGGAATCTACTGCTGCACTACCCAGGTGCACCAAAGCAGACGTTTTCTCTCACCAGAACCTGTGTGTGTGTGCGTACGTGCGTGTGTGTGTGTGTGTGTGTGTGTGTGTGTGTGTGTGTGTGTGTGTGTGTGCGTGCGTGCGTGTGTGTGTGTGTGTGTTCAAGATTCAAGATTCAAGATTTTTATTGTCACTCCATGGTACAAGTATCACGTGTGAAATTATTGTGCTGTGGACTCCGTTTACAACATAAGACAAGTCAGAGACAGTGCATATAGGTGCACATAGGTGCACATGTCATGTGCATACTTTAGACGTGCTTCTACATCTTAAATTTGACGTATTTGACATACAGGTGCAAATAGCAAATAGCAAATAGCATATACCTTATTAAACATACAATTAAACATTAGACATACGTAATGGTAGCAGCTGCAGTGCGGTACAGTACAGCTACTACTGTCAGGATCGGTGTCAGACATGTGGATCTATTCGCGGGTAGTTGAGGGCCACGGGAGACTTGGTAAGTCTTGAGAAGCTGGGGTGTTGTGGAACTTCATCGGAATGGCACGTAACAGGAGACGAGTTGCCAGAACTGCACGAACTGTATAACCAGGTCCCTGAAGATCATCAAAGACACAAACCATCCCCACAACAGCCTGTTCTCCCTGCTACCCTCAGGGAGGAGATACAGGGTTCCAAAAGCACGCACAAATCGCTTGAGGAACAGTTTCTTCCCGCAGGCCACGAGACTCCTTAACATACACAAATAGTGTAGTAGTCGTACCGTACCGTACTGCAGCTGCTACCATTATGTATGCCTAATGTTTAATTTTATGTCTAACAAGGTACATGCTATTTGCACCTGTATGTCAATTACGTCGAATTTAAAATGTCTGAACACGTCTAACGTATGCACAATGCCTAATGTTTAATTGTATGTTTAATAAGGTACATGCTATTTGCACTGTATGTCAAATACGTCGAATTAAAATGTCCGAACATGTCTAACGTATGCACATAACATGTGCACCTATGTGCAATGAATATGCCACTGACTTGTCTTATCGCTATTCTGCCTCATTGCCTATTGCTGCTTAGTATTGCTTATTGATGCCTATTTCTTATTGCCTATTGCTCATTGCTTGTTGCCTATTTGTACTATGTCGTAAACGGAGTCCACAGCACAAGAATTTCACACGTGATACTTGTACCATGGAGTGACAATAAAAATCTTGAATCTTGAATCTTGAATCTTGAACTTGATGGCTGGGGCTGCACTGTTCGAGGTTTGGGAACGGTTGCAGAGATTGCAGAAGTTGCTGGTTGCAGAAGTTGCAGGTTGCAGAGGTTGCAGAGGTTGGTATGATCCTTGATGTGAGTCTATGAATCACTCGCGAGAGCCTGCCGGAACGGACCTTTATAGCATAAAAGAATATGACATCACATGTGTTATGACATCACCAGCGAGGCGATCGGAAGGCATGATTGAGACACTTATGAATCATGACATCATCAGTGATCGATGACATCATAGTAGGAATGACGACGTCAAAGTAGGAATGATGACGTCATCCTAACAACTACACTATTTGTGTATGTTAAGGAGTCTCGTGGCCTGCAGGAAGAAACTGTTCCTCAAGCGTGTGTGTGTGTGTGTGTGTGTTTACCTCTACAGATCTGGACCAGTCCAACCATGATGATGAGTCCCAGAGCAAGCAGCTTCCCGATGGT
>NC_139645.1:30470789-30473289 GCF_964638095.1 Poromitra crassiceps
TAACTCAATTTGTAACTTGAGTGACTTGACAAAGTAACTGGTATAATATTACTGAAATCCTATAAGTAATAAGTTATATGACTGAGTTACTGCTAAAAGTAATATATTACATGTAATATGTTACTTTTGTAATGAGTTACCCCCAACACTGGTTGCTACAACCTGTCACTCATTCAATTTCAAACCCCCCTAGACCCGCCCTCAAACTACAGTTGTGGCTGTTAAAGGGCACAGAGTCATTTTATGCAGAGACTGGAGTGTGAGTTGCTCCTACAGCAGGAAATCAGGTCTGGCATTCCTCTGTGATGACAGGAATGTGCTCGTACATTTTCTCCACCGTGTGTTTGACACAGAGCTGAGAATAGAACACACATGTTTATGATGTGAATTCAGGAGAAGCTGCAGCTTCAAAGTGTGCGGGGCTGTGTGGGATTAAAGACATATGTGCTCTGGTCTGATGATACATTTACACTTCAAACTTCAAAATGCTATCACAGAGCCAATACGATGTGGCAATGAGTATATGATTTTGGGACTTGGCGGTGCGAAGTAATAAAAAAAAAAAGTACTATGCCAAAAATGCTAAAATGTTACTATGCTATTTCCCCACAGTCACCAACTACCTTGTACAAGTCAGATTTGGCTCCAGTGTCTATGTACTGACACTGGAAATGTGGTCTGAAATTGACCAATCAGCGCTAAGAGTAGGGCGGGCCTTTGCCAGCCAATCAGAGCAGTAGCTGGTCTGGTGACCTACCATGATCCCTCAATCAACCTCTAAATGAGTTCTGTGCAGCATTCAATGAAACAGTCATGTGATTTTCAAGAGCATTTAATATATAGCATGTCCAGTCTGACTGTGGACACTCCTAACAACATTTAATCTTTTAATCACTGTTAATATTAACTACTACAGGAGTACTACAACAACAACAACAACAACAACAACAACAACAACAACAACAACCACCACCACCTTGTTTAATTTTGTCCACAAAAAGACATGTCTAGTCAGTGTGACGCTCATTTCAATCATACAGGTATAGTAAGTTCAAAACAAAAACTAGAAACTAATTAGTGACATCTATCAAAAGCATGAGGGGAAACAGAACATAAGGTGAGTGTTTATGTTAAGTTATTTATTTGATTTGATTTCTTAATGGTCAAGCCCAGTGGTTCCCAAACTGCGCTACGCGTACCCCTATAGGCAGTGGTTTGAGCCTTTTTGAGCCCCCGAAAAAACTTTAGGCTGGGGTTTGTGACCCCCCTCCCACCACGACCCAACCCAACAACAGCACGCACAAATTCACAGACTGATTTTTTTTATAGTTTATATAGCTTCATATTGATACATTTAATTATCAATGGAGAAAAAATATTTCCTTTTGCTTAGATCATCATGCACAAGCAGAAACCTGAAACTCCACCTGAAAGCTTAAAACACTTATTTTACCATTCATTCAGTATGAATGCTGTCATGTTGATTACAGTCATGTCTACGGACATCACAATAAACGAATCTGCAATAAAGTAAAATTCAGTCTGTCAAACTTCAGATTTACCTATGTTGTTTTTATCCTGTTTTACCTGTACTGTATGTGCGCTTCCTTATTTTTTCCTAACAATGGTGTTTTTTGTTGTTGCTGTTATTTTTTATTTTATGTTTCCTGTCTTTTGCTGTTGTTTTTAACTATTGCAAGTTTTTCTTTATAGGATGCCAATCAACACCAGGCAAAGGGACTGCCGACGAAAATTAGCCTTCTGGCTAAATCGGGTATATTTACATGACCATGTTGATTAATGTACACTGTCCCTTCACAAAAAAAGTGAATTGAATTGAATTGAATTGAATGTCGGGGATGCAGCTCAGAAAACGCTCTGTTCATGTCATCTTATGGGAAGAATTGGATGACAGACAGAACCATTCATGTTCTTGTTGGAATGCCAACATCGAAAGTCTTCGTCTTCTTCTCCTTCCACCCATCCCACCAAATCCCTGATTGTGGGATGGGATTCCCCCAATAGAGAAAAAGACAATAAAAAAAGAAAGGCTAATATCTGATATATTCTAGCAAAATAAATGCATACATCGTTTTGGGTTATAAGCACGGGGATTTGAGTTTGCTGAGATACATTACTGAGTTCCAGGTGAAGTAGAACTGCTCTTTGGACCCTCTGGGTGTGTATTTCATTTGGATCAAGTTTGAAGTGGAGCATCAGATCACTCGTCCATAGTGAGGAGTTTGCTGGTTTGGAGGATGTCCAGTGCAACAAGATCCTACGGCCAAGCAGAGTCATGAAGGTCATCATGTGCTCATGCTTATTAATAATCTGTTGGTCAGTTGGTCAGTTGATGCAATGCCAAAGAGTGCTGGAGACATTAGGTTGTAAATGTAGGCCTCTGAGGAAGTCTTACGCAGTAGGATTTTGCTGGTTGTGGCTTATAGAGCTCAAGTCACATGACTTTCCATGACGTTTCTTGCCCCGGAAGAGAGTTCCC